>NC_081562.1:36200541-36242280 GCF_022355385.1 Mustela nigripes | reverse complement strand
AGAGAGAGAGAGAGAGGAGGAAGTAGGCTTCCCGCTGAGCAGAGAGCCTGATGCAGGGCTCAATCCCAGGACCCCGAGATCATAACGTGAGCTGAAGGCAGAGGCTTAACCCACTGAGCCACCCAGGTGCCCACGAACATTGTTCTTGATGCACTTTGCTGAGCCAGAGAGGACAGGGGAAGGGAATATATGTGTAGAGGAGATAATATTCACTTGGTCCTGCAAAACAGAAATAAACATCTTCACATTTAAAGCCTCACAAATCTAAGGGGTGAAGACGAGAGGCTGATCTAGGCTGCTGGGATGTTTGTGTTCGTGAGGAAGGAGTATATCACGTCCATGCCGCTGTCTTGAAAGTTGAGGTCCTGCAGGCAGATCAGGGATAAATTCTTCCCCATGCTGTGAACCTGCCGCCAGGACAAATTTATTATCTGTTTGCTGATTTTATTTATAAGAGCAACAGAATCATGTTTGTATCACGTACTATGAGAGGCATATTTAGGTACCTGAATTGAACAAATAAAAACCAGCTTTTTAAAAAATTGGAAAATACAAAGCAAGAAACGAACTATGCACCATACTTTGAAGTAGTCAAGAGACCTCTGTTAATTATCCAGAGGGCACTCACTCAGTAAATTGTTCAGTACTGTCAGTGTGTCAGGCATTTTTCTGGGTTGGAAGCTGTAAATTGGCAGCCTTTTTTTTTTTTTTTTTTTTTTTTTTAAATCCTGAATTGTGTTTAAAAAAAAAAAGCCAAGGAAAAAGAACAAAACCCATAAAGCTTAGTCAGTAGCCAACAACCTAAAAATTAGGACACTTTATTCCCAGATACATATTTACAGCTTTCTTCATTTAAAGCAAATTAAAAAGAATTTGACAACAGCAGGCTCCTATTCCTGCATGGAACCAATTAGCAGGAGCAAAAGAGTGGCTGCCCCCTCATTACCAGTTTTATAGATGAGACAACTTAAGGAACACAGCATCCCCAAGGACACAGACTGGATATTGTGGAGTTAGATTGCAAACTTAATCTAATCCAATTAAAACACAGAAAAAGTTCTTTCTCCTCTTTCATGTTGTGGAGTGTTGGGGAGGTTGCAAAGCGAAATAGAAACGAGTATTTCCTACATTTGGAAATGCTTTAAATCTATGAGCCCTGGATTACACCAGTACACTCCAACAACAAACTTGTAAATCTAGGCAGGAGTTTAATTTCCTTTCAGAAAGGGGAGCTATGGAGGCTTAGAGCATAATTCACACACGGTCGCAAATCTGCGAAGTGACAGTGTCCACATTAGAACACCGATCCCCTGACCTTGGGTGCTGGAGACTTTGGGAGGCTGGGAAGATCAGTAAGGGGTTGGCTAATAATCCGAAGGTTAAGCCTAAACTCAGAAAATGTGTTATTCTCAAGTGTAGGATGAACCTCATGGCGGTGCTGTTTTTGTGTAAAGAATGGTCAGGGATTTGCACTTTCACTATCAGCAATTTCACATGGGTTAGGGAGTGCTTCTAGAGCGCTCCTCCGGATCCCTGTTCTGTTTACGGCATCATCCTTCTCGTTGATAGAGATTTAAGCTTTCATAGGAAAATTGAAACAGGGAGTTGGGCAGTTACTAAGTTTATTAACATCCAGATGGAAGTTGTGGGTCCGCGTGAACAGATTAAGCACAGAGATCTGGGATTTAGACTTGGAAACACTGCATTTGTTGCCCACGGTGGAGAATTTAATCCTGTCCATTACAAGGAGGAAGCAGCACATCTCCATGTTAGCATTTATATTCGGAAAATTGAGTGCTAGTATGTAGAGTTTACAACGTTTCTGTGGCTTTCTGTTGATTATATTTTAACGAAGTCTGAGTCTTGAAATACAATAACAAGGTAAGTAGGCGAAGACTGAAATGGTCACTGAAAGTTTCAGCAACCATCTCTCTGTTTTGCAGATAGTAGGCTCTCAGGAGATATTTAAGGAATGAGTGAAATATCATGCAGTCCGGGTACCATGGCACTAGGTGAATGCTTTTTCCCTTGGGCTTGTGCCTGATAAAGACAGTGTGATTCTGCCTCTTTATCATGACGTCCTAATGTAGGGGAAAGAACACAGCCTAGGCCTCAGATAACCTTGGGTGCACATGCTGGTTCCATTGGTTTTCTGTGGTGACCACTGGCAACTTATGAATTCTCTTCGACCTTTCCTTCTTTCTTTCTTATTTATATTTTAAAATATTTTATTTTATTTTTTATTTGAGAGAGAGAGTGTGAGAAAGAGCATGAATGGTAGAAAAGGGCAGAGGGAGGCGGAGAAGCAAAATCCCCACTGAGCAGGGAACCCGAGACAGGGCTCAATCCCAGGACCCTGATAGCATGACCTGAGCCGAATGAAGGCAGATGCTTAACTGACTGAGCCCCACAAGCATCCCTCTTTGACTCTTATTTAATTGCATCATGGAAATGACAATGTCTGTATTCTAAGGGAGTTTGAGAGTCAGTGTGTAAAGTTCGTGGTAAATGGTGCAGGCTAGATAAATGGTAGTTTCATTACTACATTGTTGTTTCTTGAAATGATTTTTTACATGCAATATTTTAAAGTGATTCCAGGTTTGAAATACAATGATTAGTTTACCTAATCTCCAAAATTTCATCCTTTCTATCCTTCTTTTTTTTTTAATAATAGTTTTATTGAGATATCCTATAATTCACCTATTTAAGTTGTACATTTTACTGCTTTTTTCCCTTTTGTTGATATATTTTTAATAAAAACTGTATATATCTAAGGTGTACAGCATGACTTGATATATTGTTGACCCCTGAACACAGAGTGTTTGGGGGGTCAATCCCCTGCACAGTCAGAAATTGAAGTATAACTTTTGGGTCCTCCAAAACTTAACAATTAATAGCCCACTGCTGGATACTTTATTGATAAACAATCTATTAATGTGTACGTTGTATGCATTGCCTACTCTTCTTACAAAATACTCATACATATTCTTACAATAAAGGAGTTAGAGAAAAAATATTCTTAAGAAAATCATAAGGGAAATCCATTTACAATACTGTCCTGTATTTATTTAAAAAATGTTCATCTAAGTGGACCTGTAAGTTCAAACCCATTTTGTTCAAGGGTCAGCTGTACATATAAAGTGAAATGATGGGGCATCTGGGTGGCTCAGTTGGTTAAGTGTCTGTCTTAGCTCAGGTCATGATCTCAGAGTCCTGGGATGGAGCCCAAGTTGGGCTCTCTCCTCAGCGGGGAGCCTGCTTCTCCCTTTCCCTCTGCCTGCCTCTCCCCTTGCTCACTCCCTCTCTCTCTCAAGTAAATACATAGAATCTTAAAAAATATTAAAGTGAAATGATTGCTACAGTCAAGCTAATTAACATATGTCCTCACAGAGTTAACACACATAAAAAGTGTGCGAGTACACTTGAAATACACTTTTAGCATTTTCCCAGTGTTCAGGACAGTATTATTAAATATAATCATCATATCTATCTATTGAATCTCCACTTGTTTGTTCTGCATAACTGCAGCTTTGTATGCTTTAACATCTCTGTGTTTCCTTCACTCCTCTGTGCCCTGCTTGTACTTTCTGTTCCTGTCCCTGATATTTTTCTTTTTAGATTCTGCATATAAGTAAGATCAGACAGTGTTTGTCTTTCTCTGTTTTATTCTACTTAGAATAATAGCCTTAAAGTCCGTCTGTGTTGTTGCTTTTCTGCTTCCTTCTGGCAGGATAATATTCCATTGTGCATATCTTCTTTATCCATTTATCTGTTGAAGGCACTTGGTTATTATAACTAATGTTGCAGTAAACATGGGAGTGCAGAGATCTCTTTGAGATCCCCATTCACCTGCATTGGGTATATGTATCTAACAGTGGGTTTTTAATGTATTCACAGATATCTGCACCTGTCTCCACAATGATTAGAACACTTTTTAAAATTAATTATTTTTATTAACATATAATGTATTATTTGCTCCAGGGGTACAGGTCTGTGAATCGTCAGGCTTACACACTTCACAGCACTCACTATAGCACATACCCTCCCCAGTGTCCATAACCCAACCACCCTCTCCCTACCCAACCCCCAACCGGCAACTCTCAGTTTGTTTTGTGAGATTAAAAGTCTCTTATGGTTTGTCTCCCTCCCAATCCCATCCTGTTTCGTTTTTTCCTTCCCTACCCTCCAAACCCCTGACTTTGCCTCTCAAATTCTTCATATCGGGGAGATCAAATGAGATCGGGATTATCAAATGATAATTTCACTCAGCTTAATACTCTCTAATTCCATCCATGCTGTTCAAATGGCAAGATTTCATTTTGATGGCTACATAGTAGTCTGTTGTATATATATACCACATCTTCTTTATCCATTCATCTGGTGATGGACATCTAGGTTCTTTCCATAATTTGGCTATTGTGGACATTGCTGCTATAAACATTCAGGTGTATGTGTCCCTTTGGATTACTACATTTGTATCTTTAGGGTAAATACCCAGTAGTGTGATTGCTGAGTCCTAGTGTAGCTCTATTTTCAACTTTTTGAGGAACCCCCATAGTGTTTTGCAGAGTGATTGCACTAGCTTGCATTCCCACCAATAGTGTAGGAGATTTCCCCTATCTCCGCATCCTCTCCAACACCTGTCATTTGCTGACTTGTTAATTTTAGCCTGACTGGTGTGAGGTGGTATCTCATTGTGGTTTTAATTTGTATTTCCCTGATGCTGACTGATTTTGACCACTTTTTCATGTTTCTGTTGCCATCTGGATGTCTTCTTTGCGGAAATGTCTGTTCATTTCCTCTGCCCATTTCTTGATTGGATTATTTGTTCTTTGGGTGTTGAGTTTGATAAGTTCTTTATAGATTTTGGATACTAGCCCTTTATCTTATATGTCCATTGCGAATCTCTTCTCCCATTCTGTCAGTTGTCTTTTGGTTTTGTTGACTGTTTCCTTTGCTGTGCAAAAGCTTTTGATCTTGATGAAGTCCCAGTAGTTCATTTTTGCCCTTGCTTCCCTTGCCTTTGGCGATGTTTCTAGGAAGAAGTTGCTGTGGCTGAGGTCAAAGAGGTTGCTGCCTATGTTCTCCGCAAGGATTTTTATGGATTCCTGTCTCACATTGAAGACTTTCATCCATTTGGGGTCTGTTTTTGAGTGTGGTGTAAGGAAATGGTCCAGTTTCATTTTTCTGCATGTGGCAGAAGAGACTGTTGAAGAGACTGTCTTTTTCCCATTGGACATTCTTTCCTGCTTTGTTGAAGATTAGCTGACCATAGAGTTGAGGGTCCATTTCTATACTCTCTATTCTGTTATATTGATCTATGTGTCTGTTTTTATGCCAGTACCATACTGTTTTGATGATTACAGCTTTGTAAGAGAGCTTGAAGTCTGGAGTTGTGATGCCACCAATTTTGGTCTTCTTTTTCAACATTCCTCTGGCTATTTGGGTCTTACCTGGTTCCATATAAATTTTAGGATTATTTGTTCCTTTTCTTTTTTTGAAAAAAACAGATGGGATTTTGATAGGGATTGCATTAAATGTATAGATTACTTTAGGTAGCATAGACATTTTCACAGTATTTGTTCTTCCAATCCATGATCATGGAACTTGTTCCATCTATCTCAGTTTCTTTCATGAGTATTTTGTAGTTTTCTGAGTATAGATTCTTTGCCTCTTTAGTTGGATTGATTCCTAGGTATCTTACGGTTTGGGGCACAATTGTAAATGGGATCAACTCCTTAATTTCTCTTTCTTCTGTCTTGCTGTTGGTGTAAAGAAATGCAACTGATTTCTGTGCATTGATTTTATATTCTGACACTTTTTGAATTCCTGTATGAGTTCTAGCTGTTTTGGGGTGGAGTCTTTCGGGTTTTCCACATAAAGTAGCATATCATTGGCAAAGAGTGAGAGTTTTAATTCTTTGCCAATTCGGATGCCTTTAATTTCTTTTTATTATCTGATTGCTGAAGCTAGGACTTCAAGTACTATGTTAAATAGCAGTGGTGATAGTGGACATCCTTGCTGTGTTCCTGACCTTCGGGGAAAAGCTCTCAGTTTTTCCGTATTGAGAATGATATTTGCTATGGGTTTTTCATAGATGGCTTTGATGATATTGAGGTATGTAACCCTCTATCCCTCCATTTTGAAGAGTTTTGGTCAAGAAGGGATGCTGTACTTTGTCCAGTGCTTTTTCAGCATCTATTGAGAGTATTATATGGTTCTTGTTCTTTCTTTTATTAATGTATTGTGTCATTACATTAATAAAATTATTTTAAAATTAAAATTTTTTTATTGATTATTTTAAAATTAAAATAATAAAATTGGGGACGCCTGGGTGGCTCAGTTGGTTAAGCAGCTGCCTTCGGCTCAGGTCATGATCCCAGCGTCCTGGGATCGAGTCCCACATCGGGCTCCTTGCTCCGCAGGGAGCCTGCTTCTCCCTCTGACTCTGCCTTCCACTCTGTCTGCCTGTGCTCGCTCTCACTCTCTCTCTCTTACAAATAAATAAATAAAATCTTTAAAAAAAAAATAATAATAAAATTGATTATATTGAACCAATCTTGCAGCCCAGGAATAAGTCTCACTTGGTTGTGGGGAATAATCCTTTTAATGTACTGTTGGATCCTATTGGCTAGTATTTTGGTGAGAATTTTCACATCTGTGTTCATCAAGGATATCGGTCTATAATTCTCTTTTTTGGTGGGATTACTGAATGGTTTTAGGATCAAGGTAAGGAAGTTTTCCTTCCATTTCTATTTTTTGGAACAGTTTCAGGAGACTAGCTATTCTTCTTTAAATGTTTGGTAGAATTCCCTGGGGAAGCCGTCTGGCCCTGGGCTCTTGTATGTTGGGAGATTTTTGATGACTGCTTCAATTTCCTTACTGGTTATAGGTCTGTTCAGGTTTTCTCTTTCTTCCTTGTTCAGTTTTGGTAGTTTATATTTTTTAGGAATGCATCCAATTCTTCCAGATTGTCAAATTTGCTGGCATATAGTTGCTCATCATATGTTCTTATAATTGTTTGTATTTCTTTGGTGTTGGTTGTGATCTCTCCTCTTTCATTCATGATTTTATTTATTTGTGTCCTTTCTCTTTTCTTTTTGATAAGTCTGGCCAGGGTTTTATCAATCTTACTAATTCTTTCAAAGAACCAACTCCTAGTTTCATTGACTTGTTCTACTGTTTTTGTTCTGTTTTTTGTTTTGTTTCTATTTCATTGATTTCTGCTCTGATCTTTATGATTTCTCTTCTCCTGCTGGGTTTAGGCTTTCTTTGCTCTTCTTTGTCCAGCTCCTTTAGATGTAGGGTTAGATTGTGTACTTGAGCTTTTTCTTGTTTCTTGAGAAAGGCTTGTATCGCTATATACTTTTCTCTCAGGACTGCCTTTGCTGTGTCCCACAGATTTTGAACCATTGTGTTTTCATTATGATTTGTTTCCATGAATTTTTTCAATTTTTCTTTAATTTCCTGGTTGACCCATTCATTCTTTAGTAGGATGCTCTTTAGCCTCTATGTATTTGAGTTCTAGCTTCAGAGCATTGTGGTCTGACAGTATGCAGGGTACCAGTTGAGACCTGATTTGTGACCTAGGATGTGATCTATTCTGGAGAATGTTCCATGTGCACTAGAGAAGAGTGTGTATTCTGTTGCTTTGGGATGGAATGTTCTGAATGTATCTGTGATGTCCATCTGGTCCAGTGTGTCAGTTAAGGCCTTTATTTCTTTGTTGATCTTTTGCTTGGATGATCTGTCCATTTCAGTGAGGGGGGTGTTAAAGTCTCCTACTATTATTATATTATTGTTGATGTGTTTCTTTGATTTTTTTTTTTAATTGGTTTATATAGTTGGCTGCTCCAATGTTAGGGGTATAGATACTTAAAATTGTTAGATCTTCTTGTTGGACAGGCCCTTTGATTATGATACAGTATCTTTCCTCATCTCTTATTATAGTCTTTGGCTTAAAATCTAGTTTATCTGATCTAAGGATTGCCACCCCATCTTTTGATGTCCATTAGCATGGTAAATTTTTTTGCATCCCCTCACTTTGAATGTGGAGGTGTCTTTGTAGGTCTGAAATGAGTTTCTTGTAGGCAGCATATTGATGGATTTTGTTTTTTTAACCATTCTGATACCCTGTGTCTTTTAATTGGGGGAATTTAGCCAATTTATAGTCAGGGTAACTATTAAAAGATATGAATTTAGTGCCGTTGTATTGCCTGTAAGGTGCCTGTTATTGTATACTGTCTCTGTTCCTTTCTGGTCTACTACTTTTAGGCTCTCTCTTTGCCTACAGGACCCCTTTCAATATTTCCTGCTCGTTGCAGTGATTCTCAAATGTCTTTGCCCGAGGCAGAATTGCACCTCCCTGGCTAGGGACCGAGATAAGTAATCTGTGACTTCGCTTCAAGGTTTTTGTTCCCTGAATGCTTTCCGTACAGCTCTGGGGGAGAGGAGGGGATGGGAATGAAAATGGCGGTCTCCCAATCTCTACCCCGGAGGAACTGAGAGCTTGGGCCCCCACTCCTCAGTGCACCTTCAGAGATAAGCAGTCATTCACTCCTGTCTCCCTGTTCTCCGGCTGTGCTCTGAGCTTACCTGGCCTATGACCAAGCATTTATGTCTTTGGCACACAGCCCCGTTTGGATTCTCCAAGCCCAGTAGATTCCTGCCACTCTGCTCCTTCCAGAATAGGAAGTTGAATCTCCCTGGATCTGCCACTTTTGGGGTACCTGCTTGAAGATCAGTGGCCTGACTGTGCCTTAAATCACGGTTTAGGGTAACCCCCATCTGAAAGCTCACTCTTTGGCTCTCTGTAGTTGGCTTCCCTCTTCCGAACCCTGGGATCTGGGCCACACTCAGACACCCCTGACCTTTCTGTGACCCTGCGGGACCTGAGACCATACTTAGCCATGAGGGCTGCACCTCACTCAGCCTCTGGAGCAATGTCCCTCAGTGGAGCAGACTTATAAAAGTTCTGATTTTGTGCTCCATTGCTCTGCTGCTTGCCAGGTACCGGCCCCTCTGCCCATGGTCTATCTTCCTGTCGCATTGAATTCACTTCTATTCAGGTCCTACCTTTCAGAACGTAGTCAATTTTTTGTTCCTAGAATTGCTGCTCCTCTTCTCTTCTGTCTCCTGTTGAGTTGTAGGTGTTCAGAATGGTCTGATAACTATCTAGCAGAACTCCTGGGATCTGATGTCACTTCAGTCTGCTACTCCTCTACCATCTTGCCTCTACCTCTGATTAGAACACTTTAATCACATCCGAGAGAAACTCCGCATTATTTTTTTAATTTTTTAAAAAAATTTTATTTGACAGAGAGAGATCTTAAGTAGGCAGAGAGAAAGGCAGAGAGAGGAGGGAAGTAGGCTCCCTGCTGAGTGGAAAGCCTGATGCAGGGCTTGATCCCAGGACCTTGAGATCGTGACCTTAGCCAAAGGCGTAGGCTTAACCCACTGAGCCACCCAGGTGCCCCTCCACATTCTTTAGCTATCATTCCATATATCCTCATTCCCCTCTGCCCTATGCAGCCAGTGATCTTTCTATTTATATAGATTTGCCAGTTCTGGACATAATCACATGCATATAAATGGAATTATGTGTAATCTTTTGTGACTGGCTCCTTTCACTTAGCCAAATGTTAGTGGGGTTTATCATGTTGTAGCATCCATTGGTCCTTCATTCCTTTTTACTGCCCAATACACCCTTGTATGAATATACTACATTTTATCTAGGTATTCATCCGTCAGTGGATATTTAGGTTGTTTCTACCTTTTGGTTATTGTGCATAGTACTGTTGTGAACACTCCTAGTCAAGTTTCTGTTTGAGCACCCGCTTTCAGTTTTTTGGGGTATATTCCTAAAAGTAGATTTGCTGATTATGTGATAAAACTATGTTTTACCAGCTAAGGAACTGTTAGACTGCTTTCCAAAGTGGCCATTGACATTCTCACTAGCAATGTCTGAATTTCCCGTTTTCTCCACATCCTCAACCCTTGCTACTATCTTTTTTTGTCCTGTCATCCCAGTGGGTGTGAAATGGCATCTCATTTGTGCTTGTGATTTACATTTTCTTGATGACCAGTGCTGTTGAACATCTTTTCATATGTCTCCTTGTTATTTTATTCTGACTCTTGGCTAAATCAGAAGACTCTAACTTTTGTCTTATTTGTCTTGTCCAACTACCAGTGGCCAGGCTTGAGGGGGGGAGGTGAATGATTAATGTGCATCTGGAAAACTCAGCAAAAGATTTAGTAAATGTTTCTCACTTCTGTCTTTTAGCTCTCAGATCAGGAAAGGAAAACAAGACTAGAACTAATTGCTCATCAAGAGAGGAGTAACAAATATAAGTGGTTCCGATATGCATTTAAATTAGATTACATTTAATGAGAGGTTTTCTAAGTGGAGTTAATTTGAAAGGACACATAAGTTATTGGGTTTAATCTGTGTACCTTTCAGTAAATAGCTATAATCCCTCCTCCCTCCTTCAGTTTCGGGTAAATAAAAGTTACTCTTCAGAAGAGCGCTTTACTTCCTTGTTCCTCTTGCTCTCTGTGATTGGCAGATGCTGAGTAGGTTCATTGGTGTAAGCTACCCAGGTTAGGGGAGAAACTCACACTCTGCAGTTTTCATATGGACCAGAAAACATGCGTGTTTTGATAAAGGAGCAGAGAAGAGGGGAAAAAAAAAAAAGTTTTCTATTTGCTTTTGCTTCTAATAGCTTCAATTATGTTTTATTTTGCTTTTTCTTTCCTGAAATAAATACTATTTTGGTCAGTTTCAATATTAAAATTTAAAAAAAAAAAAGGAAATAAGTCTTCCTTAGTTTCCTGCTGAATAGGGAAGATGTCTACTACAATTATGCAATGAACCTATTGTCTATTTAAAAAGACCCTTTGCATCCAACAGTTGACTATGAGATAATTTCTAAAAATAGTGGAGTAAGAGGATAACGGACTGATTTAGCAAATGCCTTGAAAAAAAAATTCCAAGTCAATTTTGGTGAGAGAAGACAGAAATAGAGATCAAAATATTCAGGCTATTTAAACATTTATGGAAAAGTCAGTGCCTTGCCTGGACAAAATTTCTAAGATTTCTGTAATGATAGCGTGTGGCCATTTATAAACGATGTAATACTTTTTTCCGAGTGTTTCCCCATCCAGTATTGTGTTGGCTCCTCATAAGAGCTATGTGATATAAATAGGGCAGCAGTATTCTCCTCACTTCAGAGATGAAGAAGTTGAGATCCTAAGATGGCAATGACCTATCCCAGTCTGTCTTCTGGTTATTGATAGAGTATGGATTTGAATGTGGGTCCACTGACATCATTAGCACTTTTTAACCTATACTCTGTGGCTGTTTCACTTTTGCTGGATTGCTTCTGGAAGAACTGTAAGGTTTTTTCTTTGTGTATTTTGCAAAATGTTCACCAGCTCTCCCACTCCTGCCATTATAAAGACTCTCCTAATGAATTATGCATCAGCATTTGACTTAAAAAAAGAAAAATCAAAGGACTTGGATTTAAGTAGTATTCTCACACGGAAACATACTACTTCTTACATGCTTTTCTTTTCCCCTAAAATTGTTTGTGAAAGAATGATTTAAATACTAATGTGAAACCTCATAGAATGTTGCCACCTCAAGAATATGTAATTTACTGTGCTGTAGAGTTTAGTTTTGAAGAAAAATTAGTTTCAGTGGCGTAAAAAGATTTCGTGTTCTTCCCCCCCACCCCCACCCAGTTTCATTGAGTGTCAGTAAAATCCATCTTAAGAAACAAAGTGGGTTTTGACAAACAGTCCTCACTTTCTGCCTCATGTTATAATTGTCTGAATTTCACATGCTCCATCTGATGCGTCTGCAAGACGGTCTTTTTTTGTGGAAGTGTTTATTCATTGCATCTTTGTAGTACCTGTTGCGGAGCCTGACACATGGTGGACACTCACCGATGTGTGCTCAATGAATGAATTAGGATTCAGTTGGTCATCATGAATGTGAAGGAGAATGAACGAGAAATTTATAACAGTTATTAGATCTCAGGTCTTATAATTTGGTACACGAGAAGGTTTGGGGCTGAGAATCACTGGTGCAGGTAAGGTGCTCAGAAGCAGGGATTCTGCTTTGTAGGGGAGGGCTGGAGGAGTGGAGGTTTCCATTTGTTTCACCTTAAACATTCCCACTGCAGTTTTCTGCCCAGTTAGCTGTGGTTGTACAAGGCATCCTGAGAGATGGGATCTAATACAAACCAACATACAAATTAGAGTATGTTACAGAGCCTCCTAGGACTTTTGAAAACATGCCTAGTCTGCTCTGTGCTCTGAACAGTGTAGTTATCGAAGTAGCGACTTGAGTACCAGCCTTATTTTGCCACTTAGAGCTGAGAGGCCCTGGATAAGTCACTGAATTTGTTTGAGTTCCAGTTTCCTCACCAGTCAAGTGAGGAAACAAAGACCTTCTGAATTTGTTGTAAGAGTCCATTATTCTCATAATTTATTGTAAGAATGAGTGATACTATAAAAGGAAATGTTGTCCAGTTGCCTCCTGACATAGCTCAGGTTTGACTGTAGAGCACCAAGACAGTGCAAGCCAGACTGGAAATTCAGAAATAATCATTTATTAATTTTGGAGTCTTAGAAAATGTGTTGGTGTGCTTTTAGAATCTGTCATTACCTCAGGAGGACTGAAGGGAGGTTGGCTCTTTAGAGCCTCTCATCTGTCAGGCTTAAATAGGAGGAAGACAACAATATGCTACTTGTTAGACTTCCAGGAAATAGAAATGTTGTATGGAAACTTGGAAGGAGACTGATAATCAGCTGTCTAGCTTATATTCCATCATAAATCTTCTAGCGATCGATTGGTATGACTCTCTAAGAACATATGGCTGTTACTGAGTGATGTTATTCTCTCATATCATATTTCTTGTAGATGGCAGTATCCATTTGTACTTCCCTGGGAAAAAATATTCAGTGACTTCAAGACCTTTGGCAATATTCATGCTTAGACAACAAACACCTCTGTGCTCCTGTTGTGCGGGAGATGATGTATGCAAACCATAGAGCATCAAGAAGTCAGGGAAGGTCAAGGTCATTGTGAGATGATCACCTCCCATTGTTGAGACCTCTTACTATTATCCACAATTTCACAGTGTTCCTCTCTGTGGTAGTGGGAGAGTGGGAAGGGGAGTTACAACCGAGATAGAGTGAGAGGCCTTTTCTTGTTCAAAAAATGTTAATCAAAATTTGTGTGTGTGGGGTTTTTTTTTGTTTTGTTTTGTTGTTTTTTGTTTGTTTGTTTGTTTTGTTTTAAGCCATCAGTAGAGTGTATTTTTGGAGGGCATCCAGATTTGGAAGTGGGGTTAGGAGAGAGTATTTTTTCAAAAGATCTTGCTAACCTGGATAATCAAAAGTAAGTTTTCTTCTCACTGCTTTTCCACCTTTTTGTTTTCTGTCAGTTTCCTAATACCTGGAGGTGTTTTCATTAAGTGTGAATTAGTTTGTACTGAATATTAATTTTCTTTTGAACAAGTAGTTTTAGAAAATTGAAATGTTGATTTATGGCTCACTGTTTCAGGATGAGTAGTTCACAAGATTTTTATTCTTTTTTTTTTTTTTTTAAAGATTTTATTTATTTATTTGACAGACAGAGATCACACGTAGGCAGAGAGACAGGCTAAAGAGAGAGAGGAAGAAGCAGGCTCCCTGCCAAGCAGAGAGCCCGATGCGGGACTCAATCCCAGGACTCTGGGATCATGACCTGAGCCTAAGGCAGAGGCTTAATCCACTGAGCCACCCAGGCACCCCAAGATCTTTATTCTTCCTTGAATAATATGTCAAGAAAACTTATTCTGGGTCTCTCTGCTATTGTTAACTGGACGTCACACGCAGTGCACACACAGGTTGCGAAGAAAAGCGCCGGGAAACCATTGACGATTGGAACAGTATGCAGGAAGCATGCCGACCACACGATGATAAGGGGATGGTAGTGACACTTGGGATTCTTTTTCCTAGCAAAAATACCCCTCCAAGACCCTCAACTCCCCCCTCCAAAAAACCCAACAACATTTCTTGTGTTTGTCATAGGTGCCAGGTATGGACCTAGGCACTTTGTTTACACTGTTCCCCTGTAGATTTCCCAGTGATCTGGACAGGAAAGTTCTGTCGTTACCTCTGTTTTACAGATAAAGTAGAGTCCCCAGATATTATGTGGTTTGCCCCGGTCACATAACTAGAAAGTGCAAAGGCCGTATTTGAGCTCAGATTATATCCTTTTAATCAGTTATACCACACTGCCTTTGAATTGCTGTGTATCCTTAGGAAAACCCCTTTTCTTTCCTGATATGCAATTGGGTGACCTGTTCAATAAGGAAAGTCTGTTTTCTTTGTCTCCCTTCTATTCTGCTCTTTTGTGTTGGTTTTCTAAACAACACTTGTCACACTTATTTTATTTTTCACTGTCAAAAGTAGAAGAAAAATAGAGGAATTAAATTGCAGTTCCGGTACGTCAAACATAGAACCAGTCTTAACCCTTTGTTACATTTTCTTCTAATCCTTTCAGTTGTATGTATTGATTTATTTCTGCTGAGACAAAACTACACCGCTTATTCATAGTCTTTTGCATTCTGCTTATTGGGCCTTTGGATTTTCTGTTTTATTCTCTTATATTGGAGTGACAGAATCTTTGCAAGAGATGCCTGGCATCCCCTTCCCAAGACTGGGGATCCACAACTTAAAACAACCACAACATATATTTTTAATTCAAGCCCTCACCCAGAACCCTGAGGAGGAGGGCAAGAAATCACTCCCTCAGGCAGCTCCAAATGGAAATGTACCAGTGGCGGAAGAGTCCAACAAATCAAAAAAGGTAAAAAAAAAAAAAAAAAGAAGGAATAAAATAAAATGAAATGGCAGAATACTAAGTTATTGAACAAGTTCTAGCTGTTAAGCACTTTCATGTCTATGTTGTGGTGTCTGTGTGTGTGCGAGGTGTGTCCTTTTGACACTCTTGACATAGAGCTTTGAGAGCCATGATTAAGCATCTGATCTGGTCTTCATCTCCTCGTTAGCTGTTCTTCCTCTGGTAGTAGGTGGTCTCTAGCATGGGCAGCAACATTGTCCGAGTAGCTGGGAAGGCCAGGCGATCCTGGGCTCCCGTGGTCCCCAGTATCACTTACTTTAGTGGAGTGCTTGGTTCAATGCAAGCTTTCTGGTTGTGCAAATGGTTTTCGATAGACGTGAAGTCGTCTTCTCTCTCTCTCTCTCTCTCTCTCTCTCTTTTTTTTTTTTTGGTCTTATGTACTCCCAGAGCTTTCTCTACAGCAGGAAATGTCTTACCTAGAATTGGTTTGAGATTATTGAACTTTCTTCATTTTTAGAAAAAGTTTGTTTTTATTCAAGTAATCCTTCTAATTTGAAAAGTCATAAGTACTATAAGACTTTTAATGAAAAACAGACCCCACTTCATTCACTCCCTGTTTCAGAGCCGTGTTTCCCCCCAGAATGGCCATTCTCATTTCTTCGAGCTTTATTTCTGAGTATCTGTGTATTGGAATAATAACAGGGCGGCCCTAAGCCCACTTATCAGTTATGTGCCCTTCGAGAAAAAATGCTGATGGGTCCTTAGCCTACAATGCTCTTTCCAAAAGCCAATGTGGACTTCAGTGGAGACAGATTTTCAGGTTTCCAATAAATGCCCATGTCTGTTGACCATTCTCTTTAACCCGTGTCCACGACAGAGATGAACACCCTTAGCACATTGTTTTGGGCAGTTGCATAACACATAAATTCTCTTTAGCGAAGATGCTAGTTTAAGAACAGTGAAGTGGTTAAACGCGATCTCAGAATCGGAGGCAGAGGACTGAGAAAATAAATATACAGGAGCCATCCGGAAAAGAGAGCTGTGCCTAGACATAGTACACTTTACATTACTGAGTACAGCTCCTCCTTGAAAATCTTAACGGGCACACTTGCAGAGTGAGACCTACTTGGAAACAGTGTAACCCACTGTTAAAATTTTCTAGGAGGTAAAATGAAGAAGTGAGGCATAGAGATAACTCCTTTGTCTTTTCAAGTATATAAGTTATTCTGATTAATGTGTTTGCACATGGAAAACTGTAGCATTGAGATGAGCTAGCCGCTTTTTCTAGTAGCTTGTGGAGAAGCAGGCATCTTCAGGAAGGTAATTATTTTAAGTGCATCTGTAGCTATGTAATGCGCACATGTGTTTGTAATTACAGTTGGCAAATTTAGAATCAAGTGCCAGATTTATCGGTGTTTATATATTCAACAAATGAAAAAATCTATTTCATATTGGCTGCTACCTTTACAAATGTGCATTGTTTCAGAGTTTGCAAAGCACACCACTTGGTCGTTGTCACCACTGAAATTTGCTGTGGAATACGCAGTACAGAAGGTTGTGTTGGGTCACCTAACAGGCTTATCGCTGAACTGAGCAAATGTTACTTCTTAGGTTGCCAACATGGGGCTCCAGAGTGTCTGGCCGTGTGGTGGTAAGACTTGGCATGGGAGTTCAGGGTTTTTTCTCCTCTTTTAAAGAAAGAAAATTATACGTTAGTGAGTACAGTAATATTTTCAGTAAGTAGAAATAACATGCTGTCAGGACATAATTTATGAGAAGTATTTAGTAGGCCATATACAAATTTTAGAACAGTGGGAATTTTTGGCTAGAAATTTATGTCTGTTTGCTCTTAACTAAACTCCAGGCATTGGAGGCCTGCATTTAAATGCTTGATATGTATATTAATTTGTTTACTTATCAATTTGTTGAAGTTTTAGGCTTTTGTATAAATAACAGGCCTTTTTTGGGGGGGCAGAGTCAAGAAAAATAACAAATATAGGATTTAGAACAAGTAATGTCTTACATCAACAGTTTAGTTATGTGTGTACTGCCAATTAGATTGCTGTGTAATCAGGAACTAGTAAACCAAGTAAATGCGTGGCTGGCAAGGTTCTATTTTGTAAGGGATGGTTTATGTAATAAATGACTAAATGGCCCAGCTTTAGTTCTTGGATCGTGCTAATGTATGCAGAAACAACATAGAGCCAATTCTTGATTAATAGGAAGTTTACCTAATTTGTAAGTCATGAGGCTTCCCCTTCGTTCTCCTTGTGCCTTGCCTGTTCCCCTTCCCATCCTCATTTTCATAACTGCTTCCAAAAGGTTTGGGTGGGAGAATGATGGGGGGTTATTTGGTCGGGATTTTGGCCGATATTTTTTGGATCTTAGGAATTGTTCAAACGTCTTGCTGGTGTGTGAAATTTCAAAACTAGTTATATATGAATTTTTAAAAATTTTATTTAGCCTTCTTTACTGAAAGCAGTTTCCAGTTGGCTCTGGCTGTATCCTACTGGTTCAGGAAATTTAAAATTCGACATCATGCTTTACTATCGATTTTTATACAGATTCTTGTCAGAGTAAATGTCTCAATGGGCTCTTTTTTTTTTTTCTCCCCTGGCTACCTTTTTCTGGAGGAACAGCTGTAACTTCCCTGCATTTTGGTTTTCATGATCTTTAAGGCTCAGTGAACAATTGAACACAGTAGTTATACACAGACAGATGAGGACTAATTTAGATTTCCAGCTGTGTGGAAGCATGGTATGGCTGTATTTCTGTAGGTCACACAATGAAGTAATTTTATAGTTCTAATTTGGAATATTCCAGCACCTCCCTAAAACACTGTTAGCTGGAGCTTAGAAACTGATAAAACCTAGATTCCTCTCAAGTGCCATCCGAATAGGGTTAATTGCCCTAAGAGGACCTTTTTGGAAGGAGTTCCAAAGCATGGACACTAATATCAGCATCACTGCGAGATGTTGATGGGCTGTATTCACATAACTGTAGTAATTAAAGTCATTGACTAGTCTGTAAGAAAACTTCAGGAATTTTAAAATTGTCATTTCTCTTAGACACTTTTCTGGAAGTACTTTTCATTTGTGAAGCAGTTTCTCTATTCGTTATGCATATACAAATAAAGCAAGCTGAATAATAGAAATGATGCCATTAAGAAAGGATGAATACTGGAGAAGATCATTTATTTTAAGTCTGCTGAATTATAAGTAATGAATTCCTGGCTGGGAGGCGAGGGTAGCAAATGTGTGTAAGGATACCAAAAGTCATCATAGATCCTAGTGCTACATCAGTTCAGTAAACATGTATTGAATACCTACTACTACTGTGTTACCAGGTATCAAAATTCTATTAAATGTTTAGGATTCACAGATGAATAAATACACAGTGTACATGCCAGCTCTGTCCTTGTGCAGTGTGTAGAGCAGCTAATTCGGTGATTTCAGCTTTCTTGTGTGTGTCTCTAGCAACTACTTACAGGCAGTCAGTCCAAGTGACTGGGTTTACTTCATATTCTTTCTTCTGGTAAATGACATGCCTTTGGATATACCATTCTTAGAAGGTAGAAGGAGTTTTTAGGGAGGTTTTCTCAGAGATTATGATTTTGAGTGTTCTACCAACACCAAAAAAGAAGCTGGAAGACGGCAGTTGGAGTCCAGAGAAGTAAGGGACATGGCAACATGAAGGTATTGATCTGTCTTCTTTGTGGGGAGTACAATGCCAGAGTCCTTGTAATGTAAGCTTGTGTAGTTCTTTATACATTAAATACAGTGAGGCTGAGCATATATGCAGGTAAATATCTCAAGTTTACATAGCTGTGGGACAGTCTTTAAAAATGTGTGTTCCTGGGGTGCCTGGGTGTCTCAGTCATTAAGCATCTACTTTTGGCTCAGGTCATGATCCCCGGGTCCTGGGATAAAGCCCTGTATCAGGCTCCCTTCTCGGTGGGAAGCCTGCTTCTCCTTTTCCTGCTCCTCCTGGTTGTTTTCCCTCTCTTGCTGTGTTTTTCTCTGATAGGTAAATGAATAAAATCTTAAAAAAAAAAATTTAGGGGTGCCTGGATGGCTCTGTGGGTTAAAGCCTCTGCCTTCCACTCAGGTCATGATCCCAGGGTCCTGGGATCGAGCCCCTCATCAGGCTCTCTGCTCAGCAGGGAGCCTGCTTCCTGCTCTCTCTCTGCCTGCCTCTCTGCCTACTTGTGATCTCTGTCAAATAAATAAATAAAATCTTAAAAAAAAAAAAAAAAAGTGTGTTCCTTCAATTGCAGACCAGGATATAAAATGGCAAATTTTAGCCCACAAATATTCCCTCAAGCCCATGTCCGGCACAGGCTGCTTCCTCTCCTCACTGCTTTCAGTACCTTAAAATTTCGGTAAAGAGCTAGTGTGTGCATTCAGGCTGGCTGCCTGTAATGAGACTGGGCTTGGGCAGGTCACACCAAGTTGAGTGCGTAAATCCTCAGCCTGATAATAAGGAGCTCAGAAGAACAGATAATTGTTCTGCTTTGGGATATTATGATGAAGTTATGCAGGAGTTGATCTGTAAGTTTTCTTTTGCCTGTAAACAGTCACCCTGAGTCTGAGCAGGCTTGGCTGTGTTCTCTGCTGAGTATCTAACAAGGATAAAGTCTAGGCATCAACTGGGCTTTTTTCCAGAGGCTTTGGGAAAGATGTGTTTCTAGGCTCATTCAGGTTGTTGGCTGAACCCAGTTCCTTGCTGTTGTAGGTCTGAGGCTCCTGTTTTCTCGCTGTCAGCTAGCGGTCACTCTGTTTCCAGAAGTCACTCACGTTCCTTCTCAGGAGGCTCCCTCCATCTTCAAAGCCAGCAGTGGTGGCTCTCCAACATCCCTTTCTATCATCAGCTGGAAAAAACTGCCTGCTGTTGAAAGTCTCGTGTGATTAGATTAGGTTTACCATATAATCACTCCTTTGCCATAATCACAGGAGTCACACCAGGGAGTGGCCATCACAGGGGCCGTCTTAGAATCCTGCCCACTATAGTTGTTACTGGAAACAGAAGTGAGGTTTAAAAATGGGTACTTGGAGTGGGTGATCACTGAGCTGGAGGGACATACAATACACTTGGGTTAAAGTCCCAAGTCTCCACTTACTGGCTTTGTCATTATTGTCCAACCAATATTTACTGACGGCCTGTGTTAGGAGCCAGTCAGTGCACTGCCAGAGACTGATTTCCCAGTCCTAAAATGGAGGGGACTTAACATTTACTTTGAAGGGTTCTTGTGAGAATTAGAGGTCCTATAAGTAAAGTACCTGACAAAGAGGGGTGTCGTCCATGGCCCTGTCAAGAGGAGTGTATGGGAAAGAGTCTGAGGTGAGTTGCAGGTGGGAAGGAAGTATTGACAGAGGTTAATTTACACATTGTCTCTCATTCAACTGGTGTTTACTGACTCCTAAATAGGAGGCTGAGACAAGGGTAAGTGAGGGAGATACTTAGCTTGAGGACAAAATTTTAGGGGTTAGGGAAGGGTAGTGCTCAAAACTCAGCAGTAAGATAAATCATATGTTAGGTAATGTTTTAAAAATAAAATTAATGCAAAAAATCCATAATGAGCCAAGTATCAGTATCAAGACTGCCCTGCTTGTGCTGAGTCATACTGTACGTGGGGCCATGTCTGAGGTAAAAGTCAATAATACTGATTCTGTCTGTATTTAAACATTATTATTTTGTATTAACTTTGATTTTTTAAAAAGGTATTGTGTTAATTTCATTATCTGGATACCTGAGTGTTAATTTTCATGCTCAAGGTGAAAGCCTTTCTTACGATACCCTAACCCTGACCCTGTTCACCTGGGATAAGGCTTTTCCTTTCTCTTTTGGGACATTGGAAGTCAGCTACAGAGCATAGAAGTTAAATAAATGATACGCAAAATGTAATCAAAGTTAAACTTGGCTTTGAAGATGCTTTCGACTACATTTAAATATTATTTTAAGTTAGCATCCTGGCATTCTTCTCAGTAGTTCTTCCATTTCCTCATTTATTAAAATAGTGATCAATAATTGTCCAGATGATTAGCTTATTAAAAAAAAAATATGTCCTGTGTGTAAATTGTAGAATACTTTTTTAAATTTTGGGGTTGCTTTATACATCTTTGAGTCTCAATAAAGTCCTATTAGAGTGTTCGTGTAAAAAATGCTCCTGGATTGGAAGAATAAATATTGTGAAAATGTCTATGCTACCTAAAGCAATCTACACATTTAATGCAATTCCTATCAAAGTACCCTCCATTTTTTCAAAGAAATGGAACAAATAATGCTAAAATTTATATGGAACCAGAAAAGACCTCGAATAGCCAAAGGGATATTGAAAAAGAAAGCCAACGTTGGTGGCATCACAATTCCGGACTTCAAGCTCTATTACAAAGCTGTCATCATCAAGACAGCATGGTACTGGCACAAAAACAGACACATAGATCAATGGAACCGAATAGAGAGCCCAGAAATAGACCCTCAACTCTATGGTCAACTAATCTTCGACAAAGCAGGAAAGAATGTCCAATGGAAAAAAGACAGCCTCTTCAATAAATGGTGCTGGGAAAATTGGACAGCCACATGCAGAAAAATGAAATTGGACCATTTCCTTACACCACACACAAAAATAGACTCAAAATGGATGAAGGATCTCAATGTGCGAAAGGAATCCATCAAAATCCTTGAGGAGAACACAGGCAGCAACCTCTTCGACCTCAGCCACAGCAACATCTTCCTAGGAACAACGCCAAAGGCAAGGGAAGCAAGGGCAAAAATGAACTATTGGGATTTCATCAAGATCAAAAGCTTTTGCACAACAAAGGAAACAGTTAACAAAATCAAAAGACAACTGACAGAATGGGAGAAGATATTTGCAAATGACATATCAGATAAAGGACTAGTGTCCGGAATCTATAAAGAACTTAGCAAACTCAACACCCAAAGAACAAATAATCCAATCAAGAAATGGGCAGAGGACATGAACAGACATTTCTGCAAAGAAGACATCCAGATGGCCAACAGACACATGAAAAAGTGCTCCATATCACTCGGCATCAGGGAAATACAAATCAAAACCACAATGAGATATCACCTCACACCAGTCAGAATGGCTAAAATCAACAAGTCAGGAAATGACAGATGCTGGCGTGGATGCGGAGAAAGGGGAACCCTCCTACACTGTTGGTGGGAATGCAAGCTGGTGCAGCCACTCTGGAAAACAGCATGGAGGTTCCTCAAAGTGTTGAAAATAGAACTGCCCTATGACCCAGCAATTGCACTATTGGGTATTTACCCTAAAGATACAAACGTAGTGATCCAAAGGGGCACGTGCACCCAAATGTTTATAGCAGCAATGTCCACAATAGCCAAACTATGGAAAGAACCTAGATGTCCATCAACAGATGAATGGATCAAGAAGAGGTGGTATATATACACAATGGAATACTATGCAGCCATCAAAAGAAATGAAATCTTGCCATTTGCGACAACATGGATGGAACTAGAGCGTATCATGCTTAGCGGAAATAAGTCAAGCGGAGAAAGACAACTACCATATGATCTTCCTGATATGAGGAAGTGGTGATGCAACATGGGGGCTTAAGTGGGTAGGAGAAGAATCAATGAAACAAGATGGGATTGGGAGGGAGACAAACCATAAGTGACTCTTAATCTCACAAAACAAACTGAGGGTTGCTGGGGGGAGGGGGTTTGGGAGAAGGGGGTGGGATTATGGACATTGGGGAGGGTATGTGCTTTGGTGAGTGCTGTGAAGTGTGTAAACCTGGTGATTCACAGACCTGTACCCCTGGGGATAAAAATATATGTTTATAAAAAATTAAAAATTAAAAAAAAATAAGATATCAAATAATAAAAAAAAACGGATCTGTCAGTTTTGACTTTTCTGTTTAATTCCTCTCTGATTTCAGTGGCTTTGTAATCGTCGTTCTTTTCAGCTATTGCACGCTGTTATGGGTGCTTTCCAGTAATGCAAGTGGTTAGGGCAACTGCCACATAATATCAGAGTGACATTTTATTGAAAATTTCTACTCAATTGTGTTCTCCTTCCACAGCCTTGTCAAAAAAGGCTAACATTTTCTATGGTCTGGGCATTATTCCCATGATGGGTATTTAGTCCTATGGTTGCTGTATTATTGCTAGCATTTTAACGTTTCTGAGAAATGCAAACCAAGATGCCACTTATTGTTGTGAATGTATTCCAAACAGTACAGTTAAGCTAAGAAAAGATACTTGGAAAAGGAAAACATTGCTTCTGACTAATAGAAGATAAAATGAAGTCTTTGATTTAGTGAAGGTTGCAGTTACACAGCTTTTATGATATGGTAGAAAAATTTATTAATATTCCTTTTCCCTTACTAGTGAACAAATACCCATACTTATATAGTGATATACCCATGACTTCAGATATTCTTAAATCATATAAAATATAAGCAACTAAAAATCAGTTGGAATTTATGACCATAAAATAAAATGTCCATCACGGGACATAGTATTAATTAATCTGAGGGAAACCTGATACTTCCATTTAAAAATTGTTCTGAGGGGTGCCTGGGTAGTTCAGTGGGTTAAGCCTCTGCCTTCGGCTCAGGTCGTGGTTTCAGGGTCCTGGGATCGAGCCCTGTGTCTGACTCTGCTCAGCGGGGAGCCTGCTTCCCTTCCTCTCTCTCTCTGCCTGCCTATCTGCCTACTTGTGATCTTTCTCACTCTGTCGAATAAATAAATAAAATCTTTTAAAAAAATTGTTCTGAATGGTTATAAGCATCAACTGACAATGCCACGAGTGATTTCCTTAATAGAATTTTGGCTGGAATTGTAAAATTGTGATACTGTTTAATCTCCATCCTTTTGAGAAACTCATGTCACATTGATGTAATGATAAATTTAAATAACAGTCAATATAATACTAATTTAGCCAAGTTTCTTCCTGTATATTTTCAACTGAACCATCTTTTTTTTATTTTTATTTTTTTAAATAGCAAGAGAGAGAGTTGGGGGAGGGGCAGAGGGAGAGAGAAAATCTTAAGTAGACTTCCTGCTCAGCATGGAGCCCGATGAGTATTGTGATTTCACAATCCTGAGACCAAGACCTGAGCCAAAACCAAGAGCTGGATGCTTAACTGAATGAGCTACCTGGGTACCCTCAACTGAACAGTCTTAACACGCGTTTTTTTTGTTTGTGTGTTTTAATGTCAGGTGTGAAATTGACACTGGTAGGAGAGTAATGTTAATAATTAAAATTGTTATGTGCAGCACTGTTTAGAAATGCATTTAAACCTATATCCAAAGCATCCACATTGTGAAACTAGACAGTTCTATTTGCTGCTTTAAAGCAACTACTCTGTAGGGAACTTTTAAAAATAGCCACATTATTAATCTATTAATTTAAAATGGCAAGCAGTTCTGTCTACCCTGGGTAAGGAGCAGGAAGTAGATACCACCGCAAACAACATTACAGGCTTATTTCTTAGTTTTGTTGGTATCCATATGGCAAATAGTTCAGGAAATATAAATGGGGAATGAGAAGTGAAAGATTAAAAAAGCAGGGAATTTTCCAACTACAGATTAGATTGTTTGTGAAGAAATCTGGGGCTGATTTAATTCCGTGATGCTCAAGCTTCACCAGAAACAACCTATTGTAGTAAGCCAGAAACAACCTATTGAGCTTTTTTGTGTGCTTTTAAAAGGAATTTTTTACCTTTCTAATGCCTAAATACCAGTGCCCAATGGGAGATATTTGTCTGATGTTTTTAAAAGGATCACATTCAACAGAAAGCATCTTAGACAATGGGGTAGAATAATAAATATATGTTGGGAGAAGGGAAGAAAGTCTTTTGGTGTGCAAAGCATGCTTTAAATACTTTCTCAGCTTTGCCAATAGCAATTTGCTAGGAGTCATTGAGTTACTGTGGTATTTTTATTTTTGTCTTTCTTAGAAATTTCTAATAGTTCTAGGTTAAACCAACTAGTATAAATCATTTGATCTTGTATGATTAGATATTTTTCCCTTTGTTTTCATTTTACAAGTTTGTAAAGGACAAATGGCAGAAATTACTATGTTCCCTTAAAATAGCATCCCAAGGGACAAAACTGTATTATATTTAGTAAACAGATGAAAATGGCTTCATTATTCATAAAAGTACACCTTTACCAATGCAGAGTTGTTAGAGTAGATGCCATGGGGGAGTTTATTTTTATCTTACTCTTTAAGCTATTTTATCAGAATTCTCTCCCTACCTTTCTTTCTATTAGTTTAGAAAAATATTTTTTTTGATTTTGAATAAGAAGGGTGATCTGTTGCCTTTTAAATTTTGTGATCACTTGCTGAGTGACAGACATTTACATTCCAGATGAATGCACAGAATTGTTAATAGTTACTTGTTTTTCTTCTTAAATAGACAGAAACAACAGGTAGCATCTTGTGTTCCTTTTAGTTTTATAGTGCTTTTCAAGCTTTAATGCTCTAAGAGGAGTTTTATTTAGGAATAGGGAGCATTTTCCTCTGAGTCACTTGGGATAAATTGTATGTTGGCCTAGTAGGAAAACGCAATAGTTGAAAATGTGCTCATTCATACCAAGTGAGAATTCCAGATCACTTACCACCAAATATTTAAACATTTTGAGGCTATTAGGGGAAAGAAGAACCACTTATTGATGTTAGTTCTTTTAATGCCACCGGTAACTGTTTTGATCAGTGATGAAAAAAATTAGTAAAATTATCCTTCATCACTCTTCTCTTCCGTTAAAAATGATACATAGAGGGGCGCCTGGGTGGCTCAGTGGGTTAAGCCTCAGCCTTCAGCTCAGGTCATGATCTCAGGGTCCTGGGATCCAGCCCCCGAATCCGGCTCTCTGCTCAGCGGGGAGCCTGCATCTCCCCCCAACCCCGCCCCCTGCCTGCCTCTCTGCCTACTTGTTATCTCTGCCAAATAAATAAATAAAACTTGGTAAATGCTTGTCCTGTGGGTGACTATGGCAGTGATTATAAGAATCATAGTGGCCCAGTGTCTTAACAGTGCCAGATATGTGTTGAATACTAGAAGTTGAATGAGCCGTATTTCTGCCATATAAGAGCTCAGATTTCCTTGCCCCTTTGTGAGTAGATGTGACCATATGATTTGGTTTTGGCCAGTGGATATAAGGACAAGAGATGTGTGTAACTTAATAGGTGTCATTTTCTTTCCTCTTTCCTGCCGGCTGGAAGATAGATATGATGGGGGGACCAAGATGGCCCCAAAGCAGATGCCACAACAAGATAGGAGTCTGCCTGGGCCCTGTACTGTCAGGGTCCTGTCATTTCTGGCACTGGACTATATGTTATGCAGATGGAATGAAATCCCATCTTGGTTTTGCCACTGTTATTCTGGATTTTCTATTTATTTTTGCTGAACTTAATCTCATGCTAAGATCTAATGAGACAAATGTTGTAGTTGTTGGTCAGGAAGCCAGGTAGGCTAAGTGGATTGAATAACGGATGAAACGACCATCTGTTAGGAATAGCAGGGATATAATTAAGGTAGGAGTCCAGAGTTCTCTATCTTTATGTGGACATGAGGTGCTAGATAGGAATTCAGGAAGAACGACTCAGAAAACCCTTTTTAAAGGAAAGTAATATTGGAAAGAGAACTACAGCTGGCTTTACAAAGCCTGTTTCATGCAATGGGTATTGCTGCTGACTCTTTGGTGAGTCCTACTTCCTCAAACTATGAGAGGTACTTTTCATTGTCACAGAGATAAAATAGAACATGTATGGTGAATTGCTTTGTAAACCATGTTCTGGGTAATTAGCGCATTGAACAGGTACAACTCAGAGGATGAAGTCATAATACAAATTTAAATTGTGCTTCCTGCTATCCATTTAAAATGTATTCAGTGGGGAAAATTTATCCCCCGGTTTTTAATGAAAATTCTAGCAAAATACAAAATCAAATATTTTCCTAAGTCAGAGAACCTGCTAGAATTTTTCTAAGTTCGCTGGTACTAGATAGCCTTATAATTCCTTTAAATAGCAGTTATAGTCTCATTTGGGAAAGAGTTTGTTTGTTTGTTGTTTTGGTTGAGTAAAGCTTTATTTTAACCAAAATATGCAGTTACATGGGATCTGTTCATTCATCTTCCCCAGCAGCTGGGGCATCTCCACCCTCAGTGTTTCTACTGTCAGTGACTTGAGCTCTGTGCTTTGAGACCAGTTTAATAAGTTCTTTCCTGAGGAGTTCCGGGGAACCTCGAATCTTTACTCTCTGAGACAATAGCTGGAGTTAGAAGCTTGGAGTTGGGAGCTTCCTTTCAGAGTTTGTCACATGTCGCTTTGTCAAACAAGACAAACCAGGTTATCGAGCTTGACCCGGACTTTGCCTTTGGAGCACTTCTTTCTGGCCTTGCCGCCACATTTGTTCACTAGGTCTTTGTCTTTTTTGGCCAACTTTCAGGCATCTTTCTTCTCCTTGTCATCCTTGGGTGCAAGAGTGAAGCTAGGAGAGCAGCGGCCACCCCTGTGGTCTCGCAAAGACGTCGGACAAAAAAAGAAGTGGAGAAGTTAATCTTCGTCTCTGGTAGACATTATACAAGGGAGTCTGCATTCTGGAAGGGTAGATATGATGGGCCTTCACTCATTGGACAAATATTCTTTGAGCCCCTTCTGTGTAGCAGGCATAGTTCTAGGCGGGAGATTATAGTAAGTAACAAGACAGAAACTCCTGCTTCCTGGAGCGTCCTTCTACTAATTACTAATTTCTTCCTGGCTAACTTTTTCTCCACTGACTAGCTGCTATCCTAGACTCTTTTAAGATATAAGAACAGTATCAAGTATCCACAGGACAATTTTTGGGTTGGGGATTCACACTGGCCTTGCCCACTTTGGATGCAGTGAATACTCAAGAGCTGACTCATTTTCTTGGGTCTTGGGTGTGTCTCTGAATCTCTGAGCCCTCCCTGCTGGGATCATCTGACCACAGCCCACCCTGGACAGTTTTGTTTTTCTCTCTGTCTGACATTTTCCCCTTCAGCCTTTGCTTTTTGGGGATCTGTGTCATAGTATTTCTTTACTGGGGCCCCTGCCTGGTAGTCTTCTTCTTTTTTTTTTTAAGATTTTATTTTTTTATTTCACAGAGATCACAAGTAGGCAGAGAGGCAGGCGGTGGGGTGGGTGGGGGGAAGCAGGCTCCCTGCTGAGCAGAGAGCCCTATGCGGGACTTGATCTTAGGACCCTGAGATCATGACCTGAGCCGAAGGAGAGGCTTAACCCATCGAGCCACCCATGTGCCCCTTCAGTGTCCTTTTAGGAAGGGAAACTGTCCATGCTTCCCAAGTAAAGTATTCTATCATGTGGCAGCAGGCCACCTGATATTTCTTAGGTTGGGAACACTAGTAAATTGTGACTTCCAATACTGGGACAATAAAATAAGCTTTCAAAGTGCCCTTGAGGTTCTTTTCTGTTGAAGGGAAAGAGGTGGGACTCACTCCTGTTCTCCTCAGTCAGTGTGTTCCCGGACAGTTTTGTACCCACTGAATCAGCAAAGGGTCAAATACTTCTGTGCTGTTTCCTTGGAAATTTGCATTTTGGTTTACATCTTCCTGTGTATCTGATATTTATCATCTGAGGCCTGAACTAAAAACTCTTCTTTTAATATCCAGTTACACATACTTTTCAAATATAAAAGTTTATTTGTATTCTCTCTCAGGAGGGCTTTCTTAGGGGTAGCATTGCTGCTTTTGAATTTCAATGCTTGGCTAAATTACTTCATCTTGGCCCAGATGTGCAGAGAAAATGGGAACTTCTTCTTACTCTGTTAACTGATCTGGCCTTCTCTGCTTCTAGGAGAGTAGAGAAGGGACCGCTACAAAGTCAAGTAAAAGAAACAGTGCAACAGAATTAAATTGTATCTTTAGGTAAAAAAAGGGGGCTCTTAGGTTTTTCTTCCTATGTGCTCTCCTTTAAGAGGTCATGTGAGTGTATGGGGGAGAAAATGAGATATTGGGTAGAAGGAGAGATGGGATCTTTAGGTCTGTATGGAGCCCTTGGCAGTCTCATTTCTTCCTGTGGCTGCTATGAACATGATCAGGACAAGTGATTATGGAGATGGGAGTAGTTTTGTCTTTCTAAGGAGACAGCCTGGACGTATCTCTTTCTTTGGATCCCAGTACTCTTTCAGTATCCATGCATCCCTTAGCATTTATATTTCCCCTCCTAGGTCGCAGAAAATGCAGAGTTCACTGCCTCCCTTGTGGAATTCTTCATGAATCTAATATGGCCAAAGGTGGTTGTTACTGCTTCCTCCCCAACTTTTGGCTTGGATCTTCGGGGCGTGTCTCCTCATTCTTGCAGAGTGGTTGCTACCCTTGGGCAGTGTCGGGTCCATGTTCTGAGCAAGGAGAGTGGGGGAGGCAGAGTGAAGAAAGGGGCACACCTGCTGGGTCTTTACAATTGTTTTTGTTTATAGAGGCAACATGAACTTTTACAGAACTCCCATCGGCAAATTTACTTACACCTTGCATCAAAAAGTGCCACATGGTGACCCTTCTCTGAAATGTGGCTGGAGGAGGGGACAAATGAAGGTTGGCGGGGACGCCAACAGGACCCACACAAGTATTAAGTAACAGCTCAGATAGCTGTTTTGGCACCTGAAACCCAACCCTGAAAGTGCCCTCTACTATATATTTGAAAAAAATCGTGTTTCAGGCCAAAGAAACTAATAATTGAACTTTTTAGAGGGGGACGTTCATACGTGTTTGATGGGGTCCTGATATTCCTGGTGTTCCTTGGCTTTCCTTTTGTTGTGAAAGACCGCATACAGAAGATACTGTGTCTCAGATTCGGATTGAAGAAATACTCAGAATATGAATCTTGTGGTATTGCTGGATGAAAAAAAAAAAAGAAGAAGAAGGCACCAGCAAGCGTCTTGAAAGACACAACGGGAATTTATTTTGCCTTCTGTTCATGCGTGTGCCCTTTAATTTTTTCATTCTTCAGGCACAGTGGAGGCAACCCCAAATTAAAGCAGCTCATGCCGTGTAGCACGTGATGATTAAATCTTATCTGGCTGTTCTGGAGATGGACAGATAACAGTTGTTGCAGAAACTCTTTTGTGGTATGTGTAAAGACAACTGTCACAGAGAATGCTGTAACTCCCCCATGTTACAAGATAAAGTTAAATTAGATCAGCTGAGGCCTTTGCAGGTAGTGATCCATTTAATAGTATTTGAAATGTGTTGACTGAACAGAAATAGAAATAGAGTGTCCTAAGTGAAGTTTCATTATCCATGGGAGCCAGTTGTAAATAGCACAGTGTCGTGATGTATGTTTAGTTAATTTCATGTTCTTTTGAAGCTGCTCTTCAGTAGCTTAAAATGCTTATTACCACCAAACATTGTGCATTAGCACACAAGAGCCTAGAGAAAACACCACTTACCCTTTGGTAGCGGACAAATGGATAATAGTGGAAGATAGGAATTAATTATCTTTATGCAGATGTCACATCAGCCTGCAAAAGAATGGGATTATTTATGCTTTGGAAAAAAAATACCATGTTGTTTTTATGAAGATGCAGAGCAGGCAGATAGCTGCTAAGGAATAAATTACTTGAGTGGATATTAACTCAGTGGCTTATTCAGAGCACCTAGGAATACAGTACACAGTTTTTAACCTCCCTTCTCCCTTTTAAATTCAAGAAGTACTGCAAAATGCTTCAGCCTCCTGAATTAGGAACTGTGGCAGAATGATGGGTTTCTTTTGTCCTGTTCTTTACATGGGCAGTCTGTTTGCTTGTCGGCCCTTATTCAAGGCGCTGATCTAAATTGTAATACTTATTGGGCTTGGCTATGGAGAAAGCAGTGTTTGCCTGTCTTACTGTGCTACTGAAAGTGTTATGGAATATATTTAAAGATTCTTAAATAGAGGTTTTTCATTTGTACTTTAAGTTTCTTCTAGTGATAAAAAAGAGCTTTTGTAGCTATTAGAAAAAGGTATGGGACACTAGAGTTTTGGAATAACTAAGGAGTCTACGTGCATTTGTAAAATTCTTTCTCACTTGCTCAGTTATTTAGCTCTTGATTTGTATCTAGCATTTTTGTGTTGAAACAACCAACATCATCAACATTTTATCCATCTGTCTAACACAGTATTTAAAATAGTTGCTTTGAGGTAGGTACATTGAATTTCTATCTCATCTTGAGTTTCTAAGGCTCAATTGATAGTATTTGGCACCATGTGTGTTTTTGTCTAATGGGTGGTAGTTTGTTGAACAGATATTATGGGACACATCATTTTTGAGCACTTTCATGTGTCATGGGGATATAAAAATGGCCATGACTTCTAGCTTTGTGAAGGGGAGAGACACACTTGCGCAAATGAACAGACACCACATGTCATAGGCAGACTTCTAAAGATGGCTCCCCTAGGTTCCCCTCTCCTGGCTATTCAGTCCAACATGAATGCAAGTGTTATAGTGAAGGGATTTTGTGGATGTAATTAAAGTCCCAAATCAGGAGACCTTAAAATACGGAGACTATGTAAATGGGCCTGACTCCAAAACTTGAGACTTTTAAAAGCAGAGAGTTTTCTTTGACAGGGGCTGAAGAGGAAGTCAGAGAGCTTCCAAGACTGACAGGGACCCTCCTTACAATGCCATGGCTGGTTTGAAGATGGAAGGGTCCATGTAAGAAGGAACTTTCTAAAAGCTCCTGCTGACAGCCCAGCAAGATCATGGTGATTTCATTCTCAAAGTACCAAGGAGACAGGAGTAGTCCAGCAACCAGACTAAGCATGGAAGCGAATTCTTGCCTAGAACCTACAGATAAGAAGGCAGGGTAGCTATCACCTTGATTTTGGTTTTGTATGATATTCTAAGCAGAGAACCTAGCTGAGCCCAGCTGAGTCATGCTGAACTTCTGACCTGCAGAACTGTGAGCTAATAAAGTTGTCTTGCTGTAGACCTCTACATTCGAGGTAATTTATTTTGTAACAATAGGAAACGAATACACACATACAGATAAGGTGGTCATTTTTCTATGCCAGGAGATGGTAGAGACCTTTCTTCATCAATTCTAGTTTAAGGATCTACTTTCTCTCCCCCGTCCCCCGAAAGAGTTGAATAACATTAACAGAATTTTAGATTTACCATTAGTATCCTAATTGTACATGTGAGAAAATAGAGGTCCAGAAGAGTTAAGCTTTTTGTCAAGGGTTCTGGCATGAGGTAGTGGCAGAGCTGGGACAGAAGCCTGGATCCTTATTCAGGCTTCAGTGTTGTTTCCGTGAATCTCTCAGTGGTGCGTAAGGAGTTTAAGCTTTAAATGGGAACCAAAGTGTAAAGCTAAGTCATGGCAGTTTCTCTGTGATAATGCCAAATGCCAGGAAGGAAATGAGTGGAAAAGAAAGGTACTTTCAAGAGAGCATGATTATTCTTTATCTAAAGATTCTAAAGCATGGAATACTGTGACTGGTTTGTGAACCAGTATACGTTCACAAATGTATACTTTCAGTGGAATATTACTCCCTTCTAAGTTGACCCATGGCTGAGTTCTCACAAGGATTCTGTGATTGTCTCCAATATTATTATAAGGGGTTATTTCTTTTTAACTTCAGACGCATCTAGCCCTTTCTTTCTTTCTTTTTTAAGATTTTATTTATTTATTTGACAGAGAGAGATCACAAGTAGATGGAGAGGCAGGCAGAGAGAGAGAGAGAGAGAGAGAGGGAAGCAGGCTCCCTGCTGAGCAGAGAGCCCGATGCGGGACTCGATCCCAGGACCCTGAGACCATGACTTGAGCCAAAGGCAGCGGCTTTAACCCACTGAGCCACCCAGGCGCCCTAGCCCTTTCTTTTGAGCATCCTTACTGATAGAGCTATTTGACCCCCTTTAAAAAAAAAAATAAATAAAAGCTGGAACGTATTTTGTGCTTAAGCATACTTTGTTTTTCAAAGTGTTAATTTATAGGTAGGTACGTGATAAGATGAAAAGCATAGCTTCTTGTTTTATTTGAATCTGAGGAATAGGATGCCCCAGTGAATCCCACTCTTTGCTTATTTTATAGTAATTCCGTGTAGAACCTCTGTGGTGTTGGCCTGGAGTGTGTCGGCTGTGGAGGAGGTGGAGTGTGAGCTTCTCTATTTTCATTTCTTCCTTTCCTGCCCAGAGGTCCCTTGTTACCATGGAATCACTCTCATTTCTCTTGAGTGTGACAAACTTTTTTTTTTTAATTGAGATCTATATGACATACAACACTGTGTACGTTTAAGGTATGCAACATACTGCTCTGATGTATTTACAGTGCAATATGATTGCCCTTGTAGCCTTAGCCAACGCCTCCATCATGTCACATAAGTACCGTTACTTCTAATGTTGGGAACAATTAAGATCAGCCAAACTCTTTCATCTTGGACTTGGTTCAGCTTTAGAAACGATTATCCATTCATTTGTATCCACAAAGCGAGAAAACAAAATCCTGGTCTTTCCTGGTTTATATTCCAGTGAGAGAGACCGATGACGTACCCTTTTTCTTTTCTTTTTCTTTTTTTTTTTTTTTTTTGGCTTATGATAGTCTACCTGCTTGGCTTCTCACACTTGAGTCTAAAAATGTGGCTACAGCTCCACCTTGTAGCCTTGATGCTTTCTTTGTGCCGTGGCTGAACTCCTGCAGTTGAGGCCTCAGCACAAAGAACACACTGTCTCCGTGCCTCTTGGTCCCAGGTGGGCTCCGTTTCTCTAGATCTCCCGCAGCCTTTCAGAGCAGGTATAAGCAGAAGCAAGTCTAGTGCCTCAGGAAATTGGATTAAGATTGTGATAACAGATCGAAGCTATTTATTTTAAAGTAGTTTTTAAAGATGGACAAGGGAATAGTTCTCACAGAAAAACAGACAGTGGGCCAATTCAGATGTGTGTGAGGGCACAAAGCACACTTCGTTTTTTTGTTTTTTTTTTTTCATCATTTTCGTCATTCATTTCATTAGCTCAAATTGTGAAGTGCCTCCTAAGTTGTCTATCACTGAGCCCTAAAAGTTAAACCCATATTTTTAAAATTTTTTTAAAAATTTCTTTTCACTGTACCAGATTTCATTGTTTATGCAACACACCCATGCTCCATGCAAATCCTGTCCTCCACAATACCCACCACCAGGCTCACTCAACCTCCCACTCCCCTCTCCTCCAAAACCCTCAGTTAATTCCTCGGAGTTTACAGTCTCTCATGGTTCACCTGACCCTCTAATTTCCCCCAACTCACTTCTCTCTCCGTCTCCCAGTGTCCTCCATGTTATTCCCTATGCTCCACAAATAAGTGAAACCATATGATACTTGACTCTCTTTGCTTGATTTATTTCACTCAGCACAATCTCTTCAGTCCTGTCCATGTTGATATGAAAGTTGGGTATTCATCCTTTCTGATGGAGGCATAATACTCCATAGTGTATATGGACCACATCTTCTTTATCCATTCATCCATTGAAGGGCATCTTGGTTCTCTCCTCAGTTTGGCTACCATGGCCATTGCTGCTATGAACATTGGGGTACAGCTGGCCCTTCTTTTCACTACATCTGTATTTTTGGGGTAAATATGCAGTAGTACAGTTGCAGGGTCATAGGGAAACTCTATTTTTAATTTCTTAAGGAATCTCCACACTGTTTTCCAAAGTTTAAACCCATATTTTAAACAAAGAATGACTGATGTTAGGTACTTCCTGTAATGCTGACCAATCAGGCAGGCAAATGTTGGAAACCAGCATGTGTGGTTGACATGAAGGAGCCAGATGGACCTTGACATATTTTCCTTATGTTTTTGAGTGGTGACTAGAAACAACATTGGGTTTACCATTTCTTTCTTTCTTGTTTTTTCTGCCCCTAGGTTTATTTGTTTATTTGAGAGAGAACACGCGTGCATGCATACGTGAGTGGGGGGAGGGGCAGTGGGAAAGAATCTGAAGCAGGGTCCCCACTGTGGGGCTGGGTGTTACACCTCACAACCCTGAGATTATGACCTGACTGAAAATGACTAAATGACTGAGCCATTTAGACCCCCTGGGTTTATCATTTCTTAAAGGAGTTTAAAAATCTTGGCATTCTTCATTCTCCCCACCTACCACTGCTAGTGAATAGAGATTGTATCAGAAATAATCATAAAGTTAATTATTTTGTAATAAGAGCTGATATATAGAGTTTTTTTTTAACCTAAGGGTAAGTGCTTGATATGAATTAGCTCATTTATTTCACCCAACAGTCCTGTGAGATAATTATAGCTAGCATCAGTCCTGTGAAATAATAACTATTATCAATCCCATGTCTTCAAGTGCATCCTTATTTCTGACACCTCACAAAGGGCTTCATAAGTATTTTTTTCTAGTTCTTTAGCACCACCTTCTAAGGTATTATCCTACCAGCATGTAAGCTCTACGAGGGCACACTACTTTGTTTATTTGTTTTCTTCTTCTGGGTTAAATCCTGGGTTAGAGCACCAGGCACCACCATGGTACATGTACGCTTAGTAAATAAGTAGATAATGAATGAACACATTCCAAATCCTACAATGTGGAGACTGTTAAAAAGAAGTTAAATAACTTCTTCAAGGTCAAATGGTGAAGCTGGAATTTATACCAAGGTAAGTGTGACTTAAGACCCTGTGATTTCTCTCTTTTTTTTTAATTAAAAAAATTTTAAGTTTTTATTTAAATTCAGCGAACATGCTGTAGAATATTAGTTTCAGGTGTAGAATTTAGTGATTCATCACTTACTTAACATACCCGGTGCTCATCACGATGAGTACTCTCCTTCACACCCATCCCCCGTTTAACCCGTTCCCCTGCCTACCTCCCCTCTGCCAACCATCATTTCTCTGTAGTTAAGAACCAGTTTCACGGTTTGCCTTTTTTTTTCTCCCACTATGTATATTTGTTTTGTTTTTTAAAATACACATATGAGTGAAATCATATGGTATTTGCCTTCCTCTGACTTGCTTTGCTTAGCATATTACTCTCTAGCTCCATCCATGTCACTGCAAATGACAAGATATCATTCTTTTTGATGGCTGAGTAATATTCTGTTATATGTTTGTATATATAATATATATACACACATACATATATATATACACACCTATACACACATACATATATTTATTCTTTTTGATGGTTGAGTAATATTCCATCACACACACACACACACACACACACACACACACACACACACTTTTTTTATATATATACACATACATATATCCATATCTTCTTTAGTCATTCATTAGTCGATAGACATTTGGGCTCCTTCTGTAATTTGGCTATTGTTGATAATGTTGCTGTAAGCATTAGGGTATATATATCCCTTGAAATGAGTATTTTTGCACCCTTTGGGTAAATACCTACTAGTGCAATTGGTGTGTCATAGGGTAGTGCTATTTTTTTTAAACAAATATTTTATTTATTTCTTTGACAGAGATCCCAAGTAGGCAGAGAGGCAGGCAGAGAGAGAGGAGGAAGCAGGCTCCCTGCGGAGAAGAGAGTCTGACGGGGGGGCTGGATCCCAGGACTCTGGGATCATAACCTGAGCCGAAGGCAAAGGCTTTAACCCACTGAGCCACCCAGGTGCCCCAGGGTACTTCTTGAGGAACCTCCATACTTTTTCCTAGGTGGCTGCACCGGTTTGCATTCCCAGCAACAGTGTAAGAGGGTTCCCCTTTGCATCCTTGCCAACACCTGTTGTTTCCCGTGTCGTGAATTTTAGCCATTCTGACTGGTGTGAGGTGATACCTCATTGTAGTTTTGATTTGTATTTCCTCGATGATGAGTGATGCTGAGCATCTTTTAATGTGTCTGTTAGCTAGAGCCTGTAATTTATACCTATGAGCTATAAGAATTATGCTTTTTGTTAACAAATTTCTGCAGTAATGTTAAATTTAGAGGCTGAGTGATGTATAATTCTAGGTTTCTGAAATAGTAAGTTTCTTTTGGAAAGTGTTCAAAAAGTTATTTTGAACTGTTGTAAATCATTTCTTAGTGGAAAAGCTATAGGTTAGAATGGCTAATCTTGAGGAAATCATACAATGTGAGTATTGCTTATTTATGGCAAAATATGAATGTACATGCATATATGAATATATGTATATATTCATATACATGAAAATATGTGGGTGCGGATGAATACATTAAATTCTGTGACACATTCAATAACATTTTTAGTCCTTTTAAAGAAGGAAAAGTTGGAAGTATGGTTTTAGCAAATTTGCCAGTGTTTACTATTTTATAAAGTATAATACATAATTAAAAGATGGATTTCCATAGTTTATTGATACTAGCTTCTACTATTACTATTTTGTAATGCTTTTCTCTTTTCCTTCTTACAAAGAATACCTGCGGTTACCTGGGTGGGTCAGTCGTTAAGGGTCTATGGCTCAGGTCATGATCCCAGGATCCTGGGATTGAGCCCTGCTTCTGGCTCCCTCCTCAGCGGGAAGCCTGCTTCTCCCTCTCCCACTCCGCCTGCTTGTGTTCCCTCTCTCGCTGTGCCTCTCTGTCAAATAAATAAATAAATAAATAAGTCATTCAACAAAGAGTATCTGGAATTATGAACATGTATTTTGTATGGAGTCAGACTGTGGTTTTGATCCTTACGTATTTAGGGTGTTGCCAGGAAATTGTGTTTAAAAGGGTGAATAGAATTCCAAGGTATTGCAAAAAGGATTGCACCAATTTCTACTGTCTCCAGAATGTTTTGAATATGTGCTTTATTCCAACCAATATTATTGGCTATTAGTTTTCAAAATTACTGTAATTTTTATAGGAGAAAAAGGGCATTCCATTTTAATTTGCAGTCTTTTTTTTTTTTTTATAAAGGTGAACATTTTTACAGAAGAATATTAATTAGATACACTCCGCCATAGACTATCCATTTCTTCATTTATTGGCAGGTTTTGTTTTGTGTTCTCTGTAGTTGGTTTTAAGAATCTCGTGCCTAAGATTATCCTGAGTTACTAATATGCAAGCTGTTTATATTATGGTAAGCACAAAATTGGGAGCAGCTAGCCACTCTTTTGCTATATTGGCTTAAAGAATTAATAAAAACCAACCACGACATCCCACAAATTTATTTTAAATTAGGACTCTATGACTCCGTAATATCAGCCTATACCTTAGTAGAAATTAGACAACATCTGGGATTAGAACTTAAAGAAAATAGAGATTATAATACAGTTTTGCTTGAAATAGTAGCAATGAACTTTGTGAATAATAACCTAAGACTTTGGGGGGTTTGTATTAGCAATACGCTGTGACACGTCTCCTCTGTCTTCTCTTTATCCTACTCATAGCCGTGCTGTGAGGAGGCGTAATGGCCTTTGAAATCTCCCACATCAGGTGTTACTGTCTTGCTGTCATTAGGCACCAGGCTCCCGTCACCTATATCAATTGTGCCTGCTGTCCTTGCAGGCTGCCACACTGAGAGGTTCTCTCTTTGGGTCTTTTCATCATCTTTTTGAATGAGCACTGCTCTCTTAAGCCAACAGGATAGAGGCCTACACCTTGTTGACCTCCTGGCTTTTCATTTCCTTTAAAGAAGCAATCAGGCGATACCAGGTAGAGAGTTGGTCCTGTCAGCTGCTTATCTTGTCTACTCTTCACTCTTGCCCTCCTACACTCAGAAGCCAAGTAACTCTCTGTAGATCAACTGTGTAAAGTTGAGTTTAAAAAAAAAAATGTACAGAGAGGAAATCATTTGTTGTTGCAGTCTTTTTTTTTTTTTAAGATTTATTTATCTATCTGAAGGAAAGAACATGAGAGAGAGAAAGTACGAGAGGAGGCAAGTTCTGAGGGAGAGGAAGTCTTAAGCAGACTCTGTGTTGAGCGCAGAGCCCCATGAGGGGGTCGATCTCAGAACCCCGAGATTATGACCTGAGCCGAAACCGAGTCTATTGGTTACCTGACTTTGCCACCCAGGCTGCCCGTTGCTACAGTCTTAATACTGTGATGCCAGTTTGCTCACTGAAAACAAAACAGCTTTTTAAAAAAAAAAACAAAAAACAACAACATCAACAAAGGAAGAAGTTTTTGTAAAAACAAGAAAATTGACCACAAGTAAACATCCTTTCAGTGATTTTTTCTATGTGGCTTTACGGTGTGGAGGGCTTGAAGTTTAAAAGTAAATGCAGTGTTTTTATAAATAAGGGTTTATAACTATTTTTTCATATTGACCAGTGTTTTCTGTATTGTGTGGCTTAATCATGTTGACTGGAAAGATCTGACTAGCAAAATAGTTATTCATTTCTGTTTGTTGAATCGAGACAGATCTATTAAAAAAAAGAAAACTTCAAAAGCATGTTTCTTTCAAAGAAGGTAGGAAAACTTTACACATGACTTCTGAAAATTTAGGTCTCTCTTGTGAAGTAGCCGAAGGCATACTAAATTCTCTGGGAGACCCAATTGATTAATGTGTAAAGCTGTTTAAATTTTCAAAGATCTTCTAAAATGCATTTCTGGTTTTTTGATGCATAAGTTAATTGATTTCAAATGTCAGCCCATGTCTTGTGGTGATGAAAGTGGTTGGCCCTCCTAGGGAAATACAGGTAAAAAATAAATTGTACTCTGTTAATTAGAAAAGCTCAATGGAGTTAAAGCCATCATTGAGCAGATTCTCTAGAGTCTGAGTAGGTCATATTTTGCCACATATTGGGACATTTTGGGGTCCTAGTTACCACTATGAAGAGAGAAGTGGTGATGTCACCAGAATCAGGAGACAGAGATTTATGCCTGGGAATCCATCTGTTTTTCTAGAAGGTATCCCAAAGGAATGACATTTGCTCTTTTATTATTCTGCCTTTTGTTTATCATAAATGAATTGAGAGAAGATGGAGAAATTAAGGCATTTCTTAGAGAATAATAATCAAGAGTAACTGAGTTGTTTTAAATGTGCTCTGTTCTAAGTGCCTTCTAGAAACAAATATTCCGTCATTGATTTTTCTCACTAGTAGTTTAATTCACTGTGTTAAGAAAACAGCAAAAGAACTCACTTGGGGTGCTAGGCTTAAAAATTTTGTATTATAAGAAGTAGATAGTTTTACTTAAAATAATAGGCTCTGCTAATTTATTGATGGAACAAAACTTTGCAAATTAAACGTTTAGATTATACTTATTTATTTATTTATTTAATTTATTTTTTTATTGGGGGGAGAGACAGAGAGAGAATCTTAAGCAGACTCCACACCCAGTGGGGGGCCCAATGCAGGGCTTGATCTCACAACCCTGAGAGCATGACCTGAGCCGAAATCAAAGTCAGACACTTAACTGACTGAGCCACCCAGGCGCCCCTAGATTATACTTTTTGAAAAATACCACAGGTGAGTCAGTTCATGCAATAGTGTATCATTTTGGAATGTGAAAAAGCAATCATGAATTTACATGGCCTGGAAATTTTCTCATATTTGATATCAAAGTCCAGGACAGTTGCTTTCATGTCCTTGTCAACAGGTGTGTTTGAGAATATGTTAAATAAGCTACAGAAAGCATTTGCAACAAAGGTGTTGTGTGAGGCATGATTATCTTCCAAGTACTCTTCATGAGCAGCTTTCACAAGTGAAAGTTTCCTCAAAATGGTGTTCACAGTCTAAGTTCATCGGCGTACTATTGTACTCAGAATGCCTGCCAGCATTCCAACTGGCAGTCAGTTTGAGTGAGAAGTTCTTCAGATTCCTTGGTGTTGTAGGCACATGTCTTTAAATTCTGATTGCTGGGCACCTTATTAGAGAAGAGGCACTGGACAGGTGAGCTGAAACAAAACAGAAGTGTGTTTTTCCTTTGTTATTTTTAAGGTATTGAGTGGTAGTTGATTGTGGTTATCTTGTTGCTTGTGCTTCTCCAGCATCAGTTCCCCTTCTCTTATCCTTGCAGTGTCTGGAATTTCATTTGGGAGAACCTTTCTCCCATATTCTCAGTCTTTGTAGTTTGGGACGGGTGCTGTAAGGGATGAGGGACACATTCCTGCCCACCCAGTAGATGGTTAAGTAACTAATATTGATCAAATGAGACCAATTGTTACATTTTTGTCGTCGTTGTTGGAATTATTGGAAAGGAATCTAACATTGAAATGCATCCTGTCCCCATGCGCCCCCCCCCCCCCCCCCAATCCCTCATCCTCCTAACCCCCCAGCCAGCATTTCTTAGCTACTAGTAAGCAAGAGAGCCTGCTCATGGTGGCAGTGCTCATCATTGCTGAGACAGAGGCCAGGCGTGGGCTGGACATGCAGAATCCTGACATCTAGTCCGTATACACCATCAGTTGTATGAGGCAGTGCATTCTTCTTTGTGTAAACCAGTTTGAGTTGGTTTCTGTCATTTGTGACTTTAATGGACCCGATTGACATACTCTTAATGCTTTAAAATTGGATCCAACTTCATCCTCAAAGCTAACTTTAGTGTATGTATGATTGCTTTCTTTGGTCAGTTTAATTAAAAAATAATAATAATTTTTTTTTCCAGTTAAAAAGTAAATACTAGGGGAAGCTGGGTGGCTCAGTGGGTTAAGCCTCTGCCTTCGGCTCAGGTCATGATCTCAGGGTCCTGGGCTTGAGCCCTACATCGGGCTCTCTGCTCAGCAGGGAACCTGCTTCCCCCTTTTCTCTCTGCCTGCCTCTCTGCCTACCTGTGATCTCTTTCTCTGTCATATAAATAAGTAAAAATTAAAAAAAAAAAGTAAATACTAAATGTGAAGTGGTACAATAGAGCAGACAGACCTCTATTACAAAACTTTCTCATCTGTGCTCACTAGTGAGGTTAGGCAGCCCTTGTCTAGTAGGAGTAAAAGTTACAGTAGCTTATAAAATGAGTTGAGGGAGCATGCATTGTACACTTTATCTGTCTTAGAATTTTTTTTCCATCTAAATGAACTTTTAATTTTTTTTTT
>NC_081562.1:36123829-36200441 GCF_022355385.1 Mustela nigripes | reverse complement strand
CCCCCCCCCCCCCCCCCCCCCCCCCCCCCCCCCCCGCCTGCCAAAAATCCTCATTTTGTTTCTCAGAGTCCACAGTCTCTCACATGAAAAAATGTTCATCATCATTAGCCATCAGGGGGATTATGTCTTAAAATTTTATGTGTCAGTTATACCCAAGTGGAACTGAAATTAAAAAGAAAAAAGGAGTTAAGAGAGAATTTCTTTTTCTATTCTGTGAAAGAATTTGTGTACGATTAGAGTTATGTGTTCTTTGGATGTATGGTGACATTATCTATAAAACTATCTAGTCGTAGGCTATTATTTTCTTGTATTTTCTTTGAGTTTGGTTTTTTTTTTCTCACTTTTTAGGTTGGATGCTTAGGATATTCTCTTTTGATTAATAAAAGCATGTAAGGTTAGAAAAAAAAATCAGTAACCCTAACCTTCAATACCACTCCCACATATATTTTCCTGAGTAGGAATGTCAGGACTTTGAAGAAATCGGAAGTACTTCCAAGGACAGGTAAGTCCTTGCTTAGCAGAGTAGCCAGTTACTAGAGTCTGTGTCAGGGAGCGGAGGGGAAAGCGCGGATTTTCTTTAGGAAAGAGGAGGCGGGGCGTGCTTGGGAGTGATCTTCCTGCCAGTAAAGCTGCGTGAGGAGTTCACCTCACTGATGTGGCTTTTCGGCTTTGGCAGGTATTACTGCTTCCAGATTTGGTCACAGCATGGGACAAAGGAATATACAGACCTCCTTCCTGCCTTGGGATAATTAGCGTCAGCATAGTATCCTGAGCAGTGATAGGATATAAACAAAGTAAGCAGATAGAGAATCCGGAGAGATTTGGCTTTGGGGAGTTGTTTAACAGTAATCACCAGCTCTGTTGAATGTGGAGACATTTGTGGATTTTGACAGCATTTTCCTTGGGCTCGGCAGCCTTTCCTTTCCTTTTTTTTTTTCTTTTTTTTCTTTTTTTAATTTTAAAGGAGTCTACCACACAGTGGAAGTGATGGCCCTGCTGGTTGTGTACACAGATGGGCGACTGCCAGTCCAAGTGTCCCACTGCTCCAGGAGCGTTCCCCCAAATGGCTCTCCCTGAGCCCTTTGCCTCCAGGGCCTTTTTCTTTCTGTGAAGAAAATTCGAATCAGTGTGCTAGTGGTGATTATAAAAATACTGCAATTTTAAAAGTACTTTAGGCCTCTTATCTTTTTTAGTCCGGTTTCTTTTCCTAAAACAAAACCCTGATTTCCAGGGATACAAAGAAAATACGTGACAAACCCCAAATATTCTCACTTCGGGTCTGGCTTACATGTGTAGGTAGCCTTAACTTTGTTTAACGTGGATATGTTCCTGTAAAGCTGAAAATGAGTGACTCCTATTTTCAACATAGTTGGAAGTGTTTGCAGTTTAAATAATCCACTGGGACTCTATTAGGAAGCAGACGAGAGCCTCCTTCAGTGATCTTTGGGACATGCTTACTAGCGAAATATTCCTGTATTATTTGTCATGATGTGCTTTGTTCATTTGGTTCTAAGTGGAAATAAATGCCGTCTCATTTGTGTAATTGCTTTCTCTTGCAATTTGCTCAGGAACAAAGTCTCTTTAAAATATTAACATATGATTAAATGAACTTGAATGTTTATAGAGTTTTCCATATAAATGGCCTTACCTTCTTTATAGCAACCTCAAGGGCTCAGCAGTTCATTGCTGTTCTTCTCATCGGTCTGTTCATTGAAAAGCAGTTGGAGACTCTATACGGGTTAGGAAAATGTACTTAATGTTTAAGTGCAGTGCTTATTCTCACAATTCCTTCAGTTACAAGGTTACTCTCAAAAACACAAAGATATTTGTTAATGATTTGTCAGTCCACTCTTTGACATCAGGTAGGTAAGTTTTTCTCTGTCTTTTGGGAACATCTCAAGATCACATGCAAATGCACCCCAAAAGGCACAGTCTTGCAAAGGGTGCGGGATTCCGTGAAGTGAGTGCAAGTGGCTCGGTAAGATCTGAGTTAGCACATAAACCTGTGGACAAATGGGGTATGATAGGATTGGATCAGGCAATTACCACCATGATAATGACAAAAAGGCCCTTCACAAGCATATGATTGAAATATCAAAGGATTAGGTGAGACTCTTAGGAAGATCAAACTTTTTGACTATGTTGGCAGAAATAGTGTTTGTTTGAAGATTTTACTGCAATGTGAAGGCTTGGATGATGTCGTTATCACTTAACACTTTAATAATACAAATTTTACATTATTTTATACTTACAAAAGAATATGGGTAAAATATAATTATATAAGTACTTCTCCCAAATCCCATATTTCTGCTATTACCAAGAAAAAAACCATGCAGAATTTTGTGTTTATTATTCCTCTGTTTTTTTTTTTTCTTTTTGAAAGTAATTTTACCATGTATTTATTTACATTCGTTTGGTTTTGAACTTTGTTGATCTCTAGAAAGGCTTTTGTCATTTCCTTTTAAGAAACCACTGTGTTGGGGCGCCTGGGTGGCTCAGTGGGTGAAGCCGCTGCCTTCGGCTCAGGTCATGATCTCAGGGTGCTGGGATTGAGTCCCGCATCGGGCTCTCTGCTCAGCAGGGAGCCTGCTTCCCTCTGTCTCTCTCTGCCTGCCTCTCCATCTACTTGTGATTTCGCTCTGTCAAATAAATAAATAAATAAATAAAATCTTAAAAAAAAAAAGAGAGAGAGAAAAAGAAACCACTGTGTTGACCTCTAGAAAGGCTTTTGTCATTTCCTTTTAAGAAACCAATATAATGTTTTAAAACTCATTATTGTGATATGTAGCTCATTTTAATATTTACACTACTTTATACTATTCTCTAACATTACTGACATTACCAAGATTTGATGTGGATCCGTAGGAATTCTTACATATAATATCCGTAGGCGATCTTATATATAGGAGTGTAGCTTGGAATAAAACTTTGAAAAAGAATTTGGCATTAACTTATGTAGCTGTTTATACAGTTTCCTCTCTAGGCATAGATCCTAAATCTAGAATGATAGATTTGAATTATTAATTTTATGAAAGTATCTATGACAGAGTCCATTTTATAAGTGTAGTATAGAAGGTTGGATGTGTGAAAGTAAAGCTAGGGAGTAATTATTTTCCATTCAAACAGCAGTTTAAACTCAAAGCATATGGGGTGCATGGGTGGCTCAGTGGGTTGAAGCTCTGCCTTTGGCTCAGGTCATGATCCCAGGGTCCTGGGATGGAGCTTCATCCTGCTCTCTGCTCAGCAGGGAGCCTGCTTCCCTTCCTCTCTCTCTGCCTGCCTCTCTTCCTACTTGTGACCTCTGTCTGTCAAATAAATAAACAAAATCTAAAAATAAATAAATAAATAAATAAACTCAAAGCACATTATTCTTTATAATAAGAAAAGGTTGGAACAATAATAAAAACCCTGAAGATACCATAAAGTGATTTTGGTTACTTTAGTATTATTTGGTATGTGGCTGGTAGAGCTTCCCATTTCTTAAATATTTAACATGAACTTGAAAATCACTATGTATGATGTCTAGGAGGCACTGTGGCCATAAGGGAAGAATCCTGGATTGAGTGTCAAGAACTGGGATCTGTACAATACTACTCCGTCCCCGATGGTCTTAATCTGGTCTTAACCTCGGAACATCAGTTGCATCACTGGTAAAACAGAGCTGATGATGTTAGTCTTGCTTCCATAGTGGTAGGTCAATTAAGTGAAATAGAAAATGGGAACATTCTTTCCAATTGTAAAATGCTGTATAAGCTGAGTGTTTACTATTATTATTATTATCATCATATTATTGTTGTTTGGAAGAACCCTACTTAGTAGGCAAATCCAGATTGCATCTTTTTTTTTTTTTAAGATTTTATTTATTGAAAGAAAGAGAGAGAATTTATTTATTTATTATTTATAGAATATTTGTTGAGAGAGCGAGAGAGAGAGTAAGAGAGAGAATGAGAGGGGAGAAGGTCAGAGGGAGAAGCAGACTCCACATGGAGCTGGGAGCCCGATGTGGGACTCGATCCCGGGACTCTGGGATCATGACCTGAGCCGAAGGCAGGTGCTTAACCAACTGAGGACCCAGGTGGCCCCCCAGATTGCATCTTTAAACATTTTTTCAAGAGAATATGTCTCAGTACCCTGGTGTATATTAAAATAGCCTTTTAAAAAGAAGGCCTTGAGCCCTGCTGAATATCTAAACTTGTTTTTATTTTCTTACATAAAATAGCCAAGAGCTGTTCTAAGAATTTAAAGTAACGTTTCCTTCTTCAAATGGCTTGACTAAAATTTATCTTAGAAGAGAGATAAGATTCTAATTGTAAATTTTGAATACTTCCTTTGCTCTTTATGGAAAAATTCCCAAGAATGATACAAAAGCACTTTTATGTGAGGAGGATAAAATGTAACATTGAGGTCTTGATCCCATATGTGGGTAGCTATCTGATGTGATTACGGTGTAAGCACCAAGTTCTAGCTTGAGTCCTGATAAAATTCTAATACTTGATTGATACTTTATAAACTTTGTTAATAATGATTTGAAAACTTTCCTTTGTGAAAGGCTGGAAATGTAAAAAGTTAAAAAAAAAAGTAATATACAGTTTCTTCAAGCTCTGGTAACATATAGAAGCTGTGCCCTTTTGGGGATGACAGCCCCCAAACTAGTTTGTAAACTGTCAATAATTTATAAATATCAACTCAAGTTAATGCATAGATGAATTAATGCCCATAGACTAGAAATCTGGGAGTTAATATATAAAGTGATTTGGATAAATGTGATTGTATTTAAACCTTTGAAATTCTAAGCTAAATGCAAACAGAATTATCTGAAAAGATTTTGGGTTACCTCAGTAACCTAAGTTTTAGAGAAGTGTATCTAAAATAACTTTTTGATGTAGCGATGCCATTGGATTATTTCATATATTTTTTTCCTTTCCGTACTTTAATTTCTTCATTATTCAAGTCACACTATTATTTTGTCCCAAGTCAGGAATCAGAATTAGGAAAGACAAAACTAACCAAGTAAATTTGCGAAGTGACTACTTTATATGAAGAAAATAGCTGGGTTGCTTTCTAAATTCTTTCTAAAATGTGTAGTCAGCATTCCTGAGGGACTCTCATTTAGTTGAATCTCTCCCAAGATATTTGTGGCATCTTCCTAGCAAGATTTCTGATAGTTATTTGGCCATACCTTTCTATTTACAAATAGTGTAAAAGAACAACACAACAATAACAACAACAACCCCAAAAACCAAAAACACCAAACCAGAGTCAAATGTACACATATTCCCAATTGTTTATTTGATGACTCTGTTTTCTTAGCTTTAGGGGAGAATATTAAATCATCTACTAAAACTGTTCCTTACTAGGTATTAGGTCGTCCTGTGGCTCAGGCTTCTTGGGGAGTCTTTAGTGGGAAATTGGGAGTTAGAAGTGAAACATTCACCTATAGAAAGGGACCTCTTGGCTTGAGGATGCAGTAAACAGTAAGGAGCAAGGGTTTTGTCTCGAGCCGATGACTTCAGTGTTTATCCTTCCCACTCAGCAGCACTGGGGGCTTAACCAGGTTTGTTAACTTCTCTGAGTTTCTGTTGAAAATATGAGTATATTTTTCATTGTACTGATGTGAAAGGGGACACTGATACAACGTGCTTCCCTCTCTGCCCGACATGGCATGTTGCTTGGTAATGGTAAATGGTATGTTGCTCCAATAAGGGGAAGCCTGATCAGATTGAAGCAGTTGCAGGGTGGCCAGGATTGGGGTGAGTACAGTGTTGCTTGAAATGGAGATGGCTCAGCAGTAACAAACATGCCATCCAAGCTGTGGCCCCCGAGATTCTGGTAACTGTTAGCTTGAATTCCTGTTCTACACATGGCAGAGTTCCCTGTGACCTTCCTGTCTTTAGGGATTCATAGAAAACTCACATTTCCCCCGGCACTGCCAACTCTAATTTCTGCTCTTGCTGAGTTCTGGATGGGTCTCTTTTACACAGTGTGTCTGCTTGTGACGTCTCTTCTTCCCTCCCTGGGACCCTGCTAGGCTAAAATGACCTCATCATTTACCAGAGCACCACTGATGTTAGCACTGGATATCTGGATGTTGATGAGGGTTTTATGTAAGCCAGGGGTTTGCGATACAATACAGCAACAACTTAGAGTGGATCCTTAGAAACGTCAGCCTTAAAAATCCCCTCCATTATTACTGCTCTGGGGAATGTTCATCGATTGCTTCTTTCTCTCTCTACTCTGGTTCCAGCCCTCTGCCACATCACTGGACATCTTCTCTCTCGTGTTGACCTCACTGGGACCCATTCTCTCAAACACTTCTGTGGTTCTCCAGAGCTGTTAAAGCATTTTGTCCTGGAGCATTGTGGGCCTTACTCCATACCTAACCCCAGCCTCTTCCTGAGAGGAATGCTCTGGTCACTTAACCTCTTTCCTCCTTCCCTGTCATTCAAGGCCTTATTTCCTTTGATAAGTCTTGGGAGATTGAGTATAAGGATGAAGAAGAGGGAATCACAACGAGTCTAGGATTTCTAGACTAGGAAATGCGCATGGCGTAATTGGTGAAGGAAATGGACATGGTGATACAGGGAACGTTATCTGAACATTCGGAAACTCTTTGCCATGTTTGGCACTTACATCAGGCGAGTTGTAGAAGAAACATCTTTATAAGAAGTAAGCTAACAGATGCAACTGTGGAAGGGCAGAAAGCCGGAAAACCCATTCCCTGTTAATTGTGGTTCCTCTGAGGAGGAGGAAATGAAGTACAGGAACTAAGTTGAAACAACATAGCCCGTGATCAGTCACCGCGCAGTTGTTTGTCTGTTCTTCCGGGCTTAGGGAAGGATCATCACAGGGGGAGGCACTGAATCAACACCATCTTCTTTCTGAAGGACATTTAGTTGATGAAAAACAGGAAATTGGTTGAGACACAGTAACGTAGTTCATTGGGATTCTTCCCAGGAATGGGAGAGTGCAGACATAGATAAGGGTACGCATTTCTTAGGATGTTCCAGAAAGCCTACAGTGGAGAATGTGCAGCCCAAAGGCGGAAGGAGGGGCCCAGCTCAAATGTGAAGCAAATTCAGCCTTGTGATGTTGGAAATAGGTAGAGGGTTGGAACGTTTTCAGCATCAGCATTGAAAGCCCAGACACAGAGAAACTTCTAAGGCTTTATGATCCAAAGCGGCAGGAGGCTTTGAACTCTAAGCTGTCACAGAATTCTGGGCCAGCAGAGCCTGGGCCAGGACCTGAAGCTGGCTTGCCTTGGCTGATGCTGCTGTATGCGTCCTAAGGAGGTCCCACCCCAAAGAATCCTTGTGTAGTGGCAGCTAAGGGATGTGCAGGCACACTGAGGTCTTGAATATTTTGTGTTTTCAGTTAAAAATCTTGCTGATGATCTACTCCTTTTTTCTTAATGCTCCTTTTTAATAAACAGTTTCCTTCTTCCTTTTCTCTCATTCTTTTTGTTTTTTGACAAATACTTCTTGCACCCCAGTTAACTGATCAGGTTGACAAGATGGTGAGTACGGGGACAGAGCACTTATTTTAGGGAGCTAATATTCTTTCTGGGGGAGGGAGAAAAGCTAAAAATACCTGACATCATAACTGGCACAGACTAAATCTTAAATCACATTTATTGAATGCATGATTAAATATTGTGACACAGATAGGTGTTATGAGTACGGCAAAGTGTGGCCTTTCAACAAAGTGTTCTTGAGTGTGTTACCTCCCTTGAAAAAACTCTTTTCACTGATGTTTCCCTGGGGTTTTGTGAGAGAGCAGAGGTAAATACATGTTTTCACTTGGCTATCTTCGACAGCCTCCATTAAAAAAAAATGTAGTTATTAATTTGTTTTCTGCCTTCACATATTGGTGGAAAGAATTACACTCATAATTACCCTGTAACTAAATGAATATTGCACCTGAGAATAAAACCAACATAGGTGCAGGGTGATATATTTAATATACTGCTAGAGTCTATTTGCCAGTACTTTATTTTTGTACTTGTTTCACCATTGGACTGTGGTTTTCTTTTTTTAAGCTGTATTTGTCAGGATTATGCTAGTATCATAAAATCATTTGGGGAGCTTTTATGTTCTCTGAAACATTTTATATGACAGAAGTATCTGTCCCTTGGGTTTGTATGACTTTATCTGTGTAATAATACTGGCCTGGCTCTCTTACAAGGTATTTCATTGACAACTTTTTATTGCTTTGTGGCTATTGATCAGTTTTTTTTTTTTCTTTAATCAGTTTTTTTTTTTTTTTCCTGGAAAGTAAATTACATCTCTGTGTCTTTAAAATTTATTAGGACAAAGGGGTGCCTAGTATTTTCATATAACTTGAAAAATTGTGGCATGTTTTTGTGTCTCCTCCTTATTGAGTTCTTTTGTCTGCCTGCCTGTTTGTCTTTAATAGACTTTAGCTGAGTATGAGACAGTTTTTCAAATTCTCAAAATGTTCTCAGACCACAGGTGTCTGAACCGCTGGGGCACTAGTTTAGAGTTGACCGTTGTGGACATAATCCCCTGTAGCCAAGTCAGTATGCTTTTAATAATTTCCCTAAGTAATTGGTAGGTGCAGGAAATGTCGAGAACTAGTGATGTAGAGGGTTCTATCTTTGATATACTTTTAGTTTATAACACATGCGGTTAGATGTGTTAATCAGTTCTTTAATTTTTTTCTGTCTTATAATCGATTTCTGACTTGGTCTTTATATTTTTTTTTTCTTGTTATATTTCTGACTTATGTAGTTGAATGCTTACTAACTTTTTCTACCTTGTAGTGCTTAGAAATGAAAACATTTTGTTAGAAATTTGTCTCTCATTACTATTTGCAGCAAAGTATAGGTGTTAACTTTATTATGGTTTTCTAATGTTCTACATTTCTACCTTCAACTTATTTTTATTACTTGATAAAGTAGTGTTTCACCTGTGATTTTTTTTCACATTTAAAATTTATCATTTCAATTTGCTGTGATAAAAGAAAGGCTTCCTTTTAAACATGTGTTGTAGGATTAGTTTTCAAAGTACTCCTTAACAATGAAAGGTGTACCTTTTTATTTTTTTTAAGATTTGGTTTCTTTTCTTTTCTTTTCTTTTTTAAGATTTTTATCTATTTATTTGACAGAGATCACAAGTAGGCAGAGGGGAAGCAGGCTTCCAGCTGCACAGAGAGCCCGACATGGGGCTCAAACCCAGGACCCTGAGACCATGACCCAAGCCAAAGGCAGAGACTCAACCCACTGAGCCACCCAGGTGCCCCAGGTTTTATTTATTTTCAAGGGAGAGCATGAGAGGGGGGAGGGTCAGAGAGAGAAGCAGGCTCGCCAGACTCCTGACCGAGCCTAAGGCAGTCGCTTAAATAACTGAGCCACCCAGGTTCCCCAAAAGGTTTATCTGTTATAGAGTGTGGATCTAACATACATTCATTAAAGTAGCCATATCAATTGTATATTCAAATTCTCTGAATATTCATTTCTTTTGCCTGTTTAAATGAACAAAAAGTGAGAGCTTTATTTCGCACCCTGCTAGGTTTCAACATTCTCTTTTATTGTATGTGTTTAGTACTTTATTTTTTGTTACTTGCAACCTCCCTAATTTGCAGATTTTCTGGTTACAGTTTAAGGGGAACACCTACACCACCGATTTTCATGTGCTCTAATGTCAGACGTAGATACTCTTTTCACAGTCCTTACCCTCGTGCTTAGAACAGATTGCATGAGTGTGTTTCTCCCTTCTTCCTCCCTTTTTCCCGTACCCTACAAGCCCCCCACTTTATCTGTGTATGTGCACGTGTGTATCTTTACATGTATCTTTTCATTCTGAGACACTGTCTTTAAATACTCATTTTTAAGTGATTTCAGAGGAATGCATTTTTTGGGTTCTTTCTTGGTTCTAACAAGTTTTGATAGAGCCATTAACATATTTTCATATTCATTATTGATATAAGAAAAGATACATTGATATCCTCTTTTAGAACTGATAGTATTTACTCAGTTGTACTTCCTTTTACTATTCTCCATTTCTTTTGGCATATTATTACTGTTTTTATGTTTTCATATATTTATCTTCTTCAGAAATTACTTGTGCCTTTTGCATTCCCTTTTATGGCAGCATTTATAGTAGCTGTTTTTTTTTAACTTTTCAATTTGCTCTGCATGTGTCTGAATGCTGCCTTTATATACAAATATGTAAAGACTCTTGCCTGTCACTCTTCTCTTGTTTTCAGTCACAAATGAACAACTCCTGAGAGTCTGTTATTCGTGAGTTGAAATACTGCGTCCTTGGCTTTTTGGAAAATCTGAAGTCAGTTTGATATTTTCCTCCTTTGTAGTTTTTACATTTTTCTGTCTTGATGCTGTTAGGATTTTTAAACAATTCTTACACTTCAAAGATGATCTAGGATGTAGCTAGGCTTTGGTCAATTTTCATTACTTTGCCAGGTACTGAGTGTTACCTTGTTCCTTCAGCTTTTCATCAACCTGTGGAAGTTTCTTCCCTACAAATGTTTGATTTTTTTTCCTGGTCATCTTTTCTCTTTTAAGGTTACGTATGGGTTGGTTTCTGCTCTTCCTACTGCCTATCTTACTTTTCCTTCTCCATCTGATTCTTTTTTTTTTTCTTCTTTTCCGTGGAATGGAAGAAGTTTGTTTACTGTCAATTAATTCTGTTGTTTGTTTTTTCTTCCTGAGGATTTAAATTCTGTTGTTGAAAATTCAGCTTCAGTAAACTGTTTCCCGAAAAAAACCCAGCTACCTTTAAATCTTGCTCCTTCCTCAATTCGTCCTTCCCTGCTTTTTACAAAATCTCATGCTGTTCTCTCAGATCTTGTATTTCATAGAGGCCATGTTTTCTCAAGTTGTAGTAAGAACACAAAGGTGAGAATTTGTTTCCTGAAATCTTTAAATAAATTTTCTTCATTTTTTTGGTGTTTTATTTACTTTTGAAGATTTTATTTATTTATTTAACAGAGAGAGAAAGCTCAAATAGGCAGAGAAGCAGGTGGGGGGTTGGTGGGGGGCAGGGAGCAGGCTCCCTGCTGAGCGGAGAGCCTGACTTGATCCCAGGATCCTGAGATTATGACCTGAGCCCAAGGCAGAGGCTTAACCCACTGAGCTACCCAGGCGCCCACATATTTTTTATGTATTAAAGTGTGTGTGTGTTTATTTATTTATTCTGCTAAGTCATCTTCACAAATGGAGAGGTCTGTTTGGAACTGGAGTTTATCTTACAACTTTACAGGATTAACTTGAGGCTCCTTCTCTTAGAACTTGTGCTGGAGAGCTAGTTGGTAAAAATCAACATGGTCAGTGGAAGGTCCTAGAAGTTAGGCAGAGAGGAAGACAGAGCTCTACAGATGGGCAGAAGAGTATTATGTCTGCTGTCTTCCCTTCTGCCATTTAGTATATCTGTAGGGACAGAATTCACACTTGGGTCTGTGTTTTTGCTTTGATCTCAGAGCCAGGTTTGTGCTATGGCTGTGTCCAACCCTCTTTCTGGTATTTCAGCTTGGAATAGAGAAAGAACCGTAGCACACTTGTATTTTTGCATGTCATAAACATTTTGTGACTATTATGCCTTCGAACACAGCTGCTCTGAGTTAAGCTAAATAGTGTGTGCCCAATATTCCATGGCCTGTCCACACTTCCAGCTCCTAACTCTGCAAATTAAGATGTGTTAGTGGAATTCTGCCAAACATGGTTTGTTTGCTTCCCACAACACTGGGTAGTTTTCTGGAGGTGTGGCTGCTTTTTTGAGGCCCTTAATGTCTTTTTAATTAGGTTCCATATGCAACATATCCAGGATAAATTCCTCAACATTTCTGGCATCTTGAGGGGGATGCTTCCTTACTTTATGGTATTGATGCAGGATTTTTTGCAGTTGTATATTTATTGGTCATTAGAGTTGAGGTTCTGAGAGTCTATATATAGTTTTTTGTCTAGGATCCAAACCACTTGAGAGAGAGTAAGGCATCAATGGAGATCATATTGCCGAATTCCCAATACCGCTGTTTTGAATGTGGCACAGTGTGACAATTGGGAGTGCTAATGCTTTTTTCCGGACAAGTCTTCCATACCCAGCCACAGGCAGTGTGAGCCACCAGAGACCTTCTTTTCCAAGGGCAGAGTCTGCCTACCTGCCCTGTGGCCTAGAGAGCATATAAAATTATACAGTCACCAAGGCAGGTAGGTCCCAAAGAGTGCCAGGGCGGGACTTAATACCATGTCCAGCTCAGTCCGCAGCTCAGCATTCAGTTGAGGGGCACTGGAGACTGGCCAGGTTACTTGAATAGCCAGCAGTGTGAGATGGAGAGGTTAAGTGTAGCTACCAAACAATTATGCTGGTGACCTAGAATCTGCATGTGTTCAAGCCATCATCTTCCCTCTATGTTTTCTGGAGCATGAGTGTGAGAAGTGATGTCAGAACATTTATTTTCATCGTTGAGTTTTGTTTTCTTTTAATATAGTTGTATCAAAATCTGAGGAACCAGGATGACTATAGGCTGACTTTCTATTGAAAATTATATGTTACCCTAAGTCTAAAATTCTACTGCTAGTGTTTAATTTTGTGTGTGGATGTGAATCCCATTAGAATGTAAGTGTTTTTGAGTAATTTATTATTGTACTCTTAATAAAATGCATAACTGCAAGTCAAGTTGTGACTTTTACTTGAGTTTGCCTAGGAAATAATAAACCTTCCAGTCTTTGAAATTTATCCCATTTAATATGATATGACTGTAGTAAATGGCGAGGCGATTAAATTCCTCAAACATATGCATTTAATGAATTGATTTGCTTCTAGTAGCTCTTGGCTCATTGTTTATAAGGGTATCTGAAAGATTTCGGGTTTCAGATTTTCAGATCTGTTTTACTCTGTGACAGAATGTTAGAAGGGAACGCTTTATTTTAGTTCAGCAGGACTTTCCCATCTGTTGGAGGGTTCAATACTGTTCTTCTGTAGAGTCTAGCCTACAGAAGAGGATGTGTTAATCCTTAGAGCAAGGTAAATAAACACAACCACTGACCTCTAAAATAGCCTAGCTGAGCTCTCCCTTGAGGTAATTTTATCTTCCATTTATATAAGAAAAGCCAAGAGGGAGGCTGATTTGCCCTAAGCACTTACTCTGAATGAGCCCATCTCTCTTTAATCATTGTGCTTTTGGTATAACCTTTATGATTATCTAAAATCATCTTCTTAATTTGTGTTTTTGTTTATTATCTGCCTGCCTGTCAAAACATAATTGTCCCAGAGCCAGTAACTTAAATGTCTGGTTCACCAAAGTATTCCTAGCTGAGTGCATAGGAAAGAGTTGTTGCAAACAACAGAATTTGCCTAGAGCACTTTACCCTACAGGGCAGAGATCAGAAATTCATGGCGTTCCAGAACCATTTGTTTGATATATAGTCAGTACCTTTTTTTTTTTTTTTTTTTTTTGGCCGCTGATGGCTCTTGAGTTTGGTACATTTGCTTTCAAACCAGTCCTTAATTTTATTATAAATAAGAACAAATAATGGTGTAGCTTAAATTTAGTGCTTTTGCATTTGACAACAATACAAATTATATTGACATATGAGTAAGACAAAAATAAATAATTGAGCAGGACAGAGAGGTTATGTATAAATAACTAATGAACAATAGAAATTGGTAAGTGCTATTTTAATGGAATGCCACCATACCTACGTTTAATTTACATGAATTGAAATACCTGGGATGGCTGCAGCAGGGCTGGGGGGTCAGACATGAAATGGACAGCTAAGGAAGGCGGCTGAGGTAGGCAAGAAGGGGGGAGCCGTGGATGGGGAAAGAGAGGTGCTGTTTCATTGGTTCTGTTTGTGCCACTTTCACATTTGCACCTGAATAAGTGGTACCTGGGGTAAGGGAATCTTCTGTTCCCAGGGTTGGTCTCATTGACATCCTGTCTCTCCCTTTGCTGCTGTTAACTGGTATTTAGATGTGAATTGTTCTCATAATACGGCCTTTAAATGCAAATCTGCTGCTACATTTGGTGTTTAACTGAACAAACAGGAACTCGCTTCTGACTTGGGAGGAAAACTGGCTAGATTTAATTAATGAATTAGGGTCTTTGTAAGAGATTCTTTTTTTTTTTTTTTTTTTTTAAAGATTTTATTTACTTATTTGTCAGAGAGAGAGTGAGTGAGAGCACAGGCAGACAGAGTGGAAGGAAGAGTCAGAGGGAGAAGCAGGCTCCCTGCGGAGCAAGGAGCCCGATGTGGGACTCGATCCCTGGACGCTGGGATCATGACCTGAGCCGAAGGCAGCTGCTTAACCAACTGAGCCACCCAGGCATCCCTTTGTAAGAGATTCTTAAGAACAATTTTGATTCAGCTATACTTTTGACTTATGTATTGACCCAATCCCAATGGAAACTTTTCTCTATGTATTTAAATTGCTGTGGTACACTAGAGGAAAGAGATCTAACTTCTAGGTTGTAGGGTGTGGAAATGTTTTGTAGAGGAGATGGCATTTGCGTGGGGACTCAAAAGATGGTAGAGATGGAGCACCATCTAGACCCCTGTTATCTAATATGGCAGTCACCAGCCACACGGGACAATGAAAGTTAATTAAAATAAAATAAAGACTTCAGTCTTCAATACACTTGTCACATTTTTGGAGCTCAGGAAATTCTCTTGACTAATGGCTATCAAGTGCAGAACATTTCCATCATTGTGGAAAGTTCCACTGACAGTCTGCTGATGGTAGACACAGGAAGTAGTTTGTGTCATTGGGGGAAGTAGAAAAATTTTGACTTTTATTAAGGTGAACAGTAAATAGTTAACAGCATTTTTTGTCTCCCCACACCCAAATAAATTTGATTCTTTTTTCCCCTAGAATGAAAAGCTATGCCAAATAATGCTAATTTCCCCAAGGAATTCTGGAATTTTACAACTTTTCAAATTCTGTCCTGGGTCCTTGTTTCTGTTATGATCTGTGGAATTATTCAGTTTTTGATACAAACCGGAAAGCAGTGTTGGGGCAGGCAAAGGTACCTCTTTTTTTGTTTGAAAGAAAGGATAATTACCAATTACTTAGAAAAATGTCCTCATATTTCTTTATTGACAGAGGTTTGAAAGAAGTTTTGTTTTGTTGTTTTGTTTTCAAATGTGATTTGGTATTTTGATGTATATGTAGTTTATAGTTTTTCTTCATATAATTTATATGCCATGTTGGTTTTCTGATGGGAAAATTGAGCCCAAGTGAAAATGTTATATGTTGCTTTGCTGCTTCTAAACATTCTCCCACTTCACTTCTCTTCACAGTTACTCCTGAGTTAGTTATATTGGTTGTCACTAGGGACTCCCAGCTTCTATGTCTTTTTGGCAGTTTTAAGTCTTGTTTTAAATTATATACAGTCAAAAGCTTGGCAGTGATTTGTGACTGTTCAACCTAATGTTCTTTTGATTCTGTTGCAGCTTGTGATAAAATATCTGTTGATTTGTGATAAATAATTAATATTGTTCGGTTTTCTAGGTAGTGGTTTTTGTACTGAGGACTAAAGATTTGTCTAGCATGTAATTTATCCATAGCAAAATGAGGAGCAATATTTCTTTAGCCAAGATATTAATGCCTGAGCCCCAAAGTGGCCTCTTGAGACCTTGTTTTTTTTTCCATTTTCGTAAAGCAGATTTTGTTTTGTTTTGTTGTTGTTGTTGTCGTTTTTCTTGGCAGTTTCAGAGATAAGAATTTTAGGTAAGATTTTTCTGTGTCAGAATGAAAAGAGGAATCCCTTATTGTTTGGATATTTTTGAGAATTGATATTGCCCTGCCAGTGGTTAGGAGGAATGCCTCTTTCATCCAGGGTAGCTTTACCTTTTTCCTCACTTATTTTATCTAAGAAATGAAGAACAACAGAGGAACAAGAAGAAGTAGAGGAAGAAGAGGCAGAAGAAGAAGAAAAGCCAAAATAACAGTGACCTCAGTGTGAAGGACGTGCATTTTTCTCTCACAGAAAAATACCGTGTCTAGAACTGATAGAGCTCTTTCTATCCACCTTAAGATGGGGCTCTCATCTCAGGTCTTAGATGGGTGCTGTGTCCTCCAGCACTGTGTCTTCATGCAGGCAGTACTGGGGAGCAGGACTTGGATGGCACCCACTTTCCTTCAGGGGCAAGACCAAAAAGTTATTCTTTTTTTTTTTTATTTTTTTTTTTTAAAGATTTTATTTATTTATTTGACAGACAGAGATCACAAGTAGGCAGAGAGGCAGGCAGAGAGAGAGAGAGAGAGAGAGAGAGGGAAGCAGGCTTCCTGCAGAGCAGAGAGCCCGATGCGGGGCTCGATCCCAGGACCCTGAGATCATGACCCGAGCCGAAGGCAGCAGCCCAAACCACTGAGCCACCCAGGCGCCCCCCCAAAAGTTATTCTTATCACTTCCACCGTGTCTCATTTACTAGAATTTGATTGTATGGCCACAGCTGAGAAATAGTCTCCGAGTGTTCCCATCCTCAGCCCAGATCTAAACGAATGCTCTGTCCTAAAGGAATACGCAGGAAGTATATCCGGCAACAAGATGTTGCTTCTGCCACAAACCAACTACATGATATCCATTCAGGGTTTAGATAAATTGTGAATTTTGCCATTGGTAAAACTGTCACCAAGATTCCATGGGTAAGAAGGGATTTATTTTAGGGTTTATTTTGTTACTAATTAAAAATCTTAACTTCATGGCAAGGAAAAAATTAAAACAGGGCTGCCTGTTTTCTAGGGCTTGTGGGAAGAGATAGAAACAAGATTGCCATCCTTAGGAGCCGTGAAGGCCTATGAGAATAAACCACGTGGGACATGCGTATAAAAGGAATGTTAAAAGAGGATGTGTGGAGTAATTATACCTGATTTTAGGCCTCCTGCAGTTCATGGAGTTCTAGATAACTAATAATGGTCACTGAAATTTTTTGCAACCTCAAAAAGAAAAATATTTTTACTGGAGAATAAAAATGTTCTGCTTTAGGCCAGCCTTAGTCTCTAGTAGTAATAAAAGCCTGTGATATATAATGATGCTCATATTTCTTCCTTTTTCAATAGCACTGTGGTAGAGAATGTAAATGTACCAAGTCGTATCTAGTGGAAAGAGACAAAATTCAGCCCATTTTCCTTTTATGCTTGGTTTGATTTTTCTCTGACACATTTATAATCTTTAAGTTTCTTTAGTATCTAATTGAGGGCTTGGCACATTTTCATTCTTTGAGAGGATGGGATTGTGTTCTTTTCTTTTAAGAGGAAATATAATTTAGGAAAAAAACTGGCAATGGGTTGTCTGAGTGTATGAATAAAGCCCAATTTATTGTTTTACCAGGAAATTTAAGGTGTATATGAGAATATCCTATTGACTTGAACTAACTTTTACTGAGTTTCTAGCAATACATACATAAATACCGATATTAGCCAATGTATGTTAAGAATGTCTTGGCTTCAAAAAAAGCAAGAAAGCAAGTCTTGGCTTATTCATGTTAGCCTTTCCAAGGGTACCTCCTTTATGTTTAGATTTTTGTTTTTTGAAATATGGAGCAAAGAGAGAAAGGGGCCAGTGTAGGCCTTCCTGATGGTTCCTATCAGCAAGTGGTGCAGTACCGCCACAGGCCCCCAGGGAGCGCTAGCACAGCATCCTGGTTCCACTCTGGGTGTGTTGGCTTTGGGGTCCCCTGGATATTTCATTTCTTTTCATTTCCCAATGGGGATTTAGTATGGACACTACCCTATACCAGACAAATGTGTGTTATGTTAAACAGACTTGAAAGTATGCCCTGAATGTAGGTGCCAGCCTGCTCAATTGATATCCGTGGGCTCCTGTGTCTCTGTGTTACATGATTCCAGGGGGTGCTATATTCATAGATTTCAGTGTAAATGGTGCCCCTTGGGTTGTATAACGTAGAGTCTCTGGTTACAGCCTTGGTATCATTAGTTGTCATATGTTATAGCTTAGAGTGACTTTTCCATTTCTCATTATCCAAGCTGGAACCCTTTTTTTTTTTTAATTTATTTATTTATTTTCAGAAAAACAGTATTCATTATTTTTTCACCACACCCAGTGCTCCATGCAATCCGTGCCCTCTATAATACCCACCACCTGGTACCCCAACCTCCCACCCCCCTGCCACTTCAAACCCCTCAGATTGATTTTCAGAGTCCATAGTCTCTCATGATTCACCTCCCCTTCCAATTTACCCCAACTCCCTTCTCCTCTCTAACACCCCTTGTCCTCCATGATATTTGTTATGCTCCACAAATAAGTGAAACCATATGATAATTGACTCTCTCTGCTTGACTTATTTCACTCAAGCTGGAACCTTTTTGAGAAGAGGACATAATTAATAACTATACAGAGCCACACACATGAGCTCATATTCTTCTGGGACAAGGGACATTTATGGTTTTCCTGCTTACAACAATGAGCATAGAACCTGGTTGGTAATTGAGGTAGGTTAAATAAGCATTTCTTTTAAATATAGTTTATTGATATAGCAAGGCAATGAAACAAAGGAATCCATCAAAATGAAATCTACTAAGAACCATCTCCTCTTTCTATACTGTGGATTGTCTAAAGGAAATCTTTAGAGGATGCTTTTGTTTTTTCTGTTTTGTAATCCTCTTTACAGAGGATTCAGAATGTTCTCTTATATGTGTTTAAGATTCTCCGGCTGCTGTAAACTGTTAACTTACATTGAATTGGAGTGAGGTTTTATCCAATAAAATGTTCTGGAGAGTATTATTTAAAAATGTCTTTTTAAAATTCTTTAAATCTGATGTTGCCTTACTCACAAGCTGCCAGTCCCAAACTTTCATGCACCATCTCATTCCGAATGCCTTTGCTCAGCTTTGCCTCTCCGTACGTCCCAGGTTTGTCTCGCATTCTCCAGCTGATTCTCCTCCTCTTCTCTTCCTTCTCCTTCTTTTCTCTTATAGATCCGTCTCTTCAAAGGTTCTCAAATTGTTGATAGTCATACTGTTTCCGTAGTTTTTCTTCATGGCTTTGCTGTTTTCTCCCTTTCTGCCTGTCCAGATCCCTCCCATTCTTCAACGCTTCCATCAAGGCCCCTTTCTTCTGCCTGCTTCTCTATGGGGATTGCACCTTGTAGGAGAAAGCGAAATGATGGTGAGTTGCAGTAGTGTCCTAGAATCAAGGCCCAGAGCCATCATTAGGAAGAAAAGTGTAACTTTCCAAATCTATTTTCAGTAAGTCGGTTGTAATACAAATCACTTTTTCACCCGAATGTAAGGATTTCATTTGGTAAAGTAGGGAAGTTACTTTATAAGTAAAAGTTCTAAAATACTATGTAAATCTTCTTCACTATGATTCCAGTCTCTGGTTTTTGGTCAAATTTTGTTAATGTCTACTACTTATTTTACGTACAATAGCCTTACCTCCTCAGCAACATTCTGTGTAGCTTAAGAGCAGAGATAATATCTTACAATATTTGATTTTTACCCACCCATTCCTACAGGATTGTAGGAATGTAATGGGCACATTATTAAATAACAAGCATTCCAAGTCCCTCCAGAATCTTCTCTCTCCTTCAGCTTCACCCTTCTAAAGAAGTTTGAAATAAGGCTTGCTAAGTACTAACGTGGAAAGTGCCTTTTATTGTGGTTGTTAGTGAATTAAGAATTCTTTTTTTTAAAAAAATATTTTATTTTTATTTACTTGACAGAGAGAGATCACAAGTAGGCAGAGAGGCAGGCAGAGAGAGGAAGGGAAGCAGGCTCCCTGCTGAGCAAAGAGCCCTATGCGGGGCTCGATCCCATGACCCTGAGATCATGACCTGAGCTGAAGGCAGAGGCTTTAACCCACTGAGCCACTCAGGCGCCCCTGAATTAAGAATTCTTGCACAACCTGACACTTCCAAGGCTGAGTAGCTCATTGGGCAAAACAATGTGGCAGAGAAGGACATTCCAGACAGAGAGAACAACACGAAGGCCAAGAATCTGAACATCATGGCAGAGTAGAAAGCATTGCTTACAGTGCTGGAGATGGTATTGCTAGTGATGGGATTTCAGGTAGGAAAGATTGGTCAAGGGCAAATTTGGATGGGCTTTACAGTAACCATGCCGGTGGGGACATACTGAAGGATTTAGGCTGGGGGTGTAAGTTGCAGGTAGGATCTATTAAGTATATTATTCTACCTTGGTTACTCATCAAGGATAGCAAATAAGAATGTTTCATGCGATAAGCCTTTCAAATTTAACTCACATTTATAATTTAGGAACTTGATATTCAAGGCACAATTGTACATTATAAAACCTATCAGAATAAGCATGTGACTCATACCTCATTATTCAGCAAGTATATACTGGCAGGTGTAGATTGAACTGGAATTAAGAGTGGTGAAGATGTGAAAATAGATGGATCTTTTAGCAATTTCATTTAGCATAGCAGTTAAATAAAATAGCCACATTCTTAGGATGTTACGTGTCTGTTCTGGCATTATTGGAACCTTGGTGGTTAGATTTCTACTTTTGGAGTTTTGCCTTTAGAAATGGATGTTTTGTAAGTTCCTTTGTGTACAATTTATTTGTAAGTATTTGATTATGGGAAACATTATTTTTATTAATTATCTGTTCTTCATCTTTGGTTTGCCTTTTAGCACATCCACATCCACTGTAAGATTGCTAATGGAATGAGTGAAGCACTTATATGCTTTTTGCCGATATCTGCTTTTTAAACCTTAAGTATTTAGTGCCCAAACTGCTGCTTTCTTGTCTGCTTTGCATAATCTTAGAGTGAACGAGAATATTTTCCTCATTTCCACTGATCAGATGAGTTTAACTGACCATTTTAAGATCTAAGAAAAACATTTTCTCCAGCTTCAAAGAGTAATAAAATACTCTATTCCTTTTTTCCCTTTTGTGAGAATTATAGGGTAGATGGATTTGAGATAATTTCCATAAAATATCGGACTCAGTGCTGAGTTTTGATAGCAACCACCACCTCCTTTTTGAATGTTTATATTATATAGGTATTATTGAATACAACATATAAATCCTGTGTACCGTATTGATACCTTGTGATGTGAATACATAAAAAGCCTGAGTAGCATCACTTGAGACAAGTTATGAAACTTAGTATGGATGCTTTATAACCATCAATGGAATGGCTGAGAATAATAAAGAAAATGTGTTTTAAAAATGTCTCTTAGAAATAGAAACCGGAAAAAGAATATTGTTGGCCCCATGAGAAGTGGGATTAACAGTTTCAGTTCTGCAGTAAAAATGCATTTGTATTCTCAGAGGTCAATATTTAAAAAAATGCATGGAACACAAATTATACTTATGTATGTAAATAAAAATGTTCTAGTTTCCTTTTTATTACTGATTTCTCAACATATCAGTTTTTTCCCCCCCTTCTCTTTTAAAGTAGACTTAATGAGTTTTCTGGCTGCAAACAGTCATTTTAAAGTCACAGTCTAGTTGAAGGAAGTTTCTTAATAGGGGTTATGTTTCTGATCTCTTTTTGTTACAAAGACAGTTTTCTATTTTAGAAAGCAGAACTACAATAATGAATATTAGATTTTATTTTGAGTTTTCTGAACTTCTGTTTCCTTTTGAGTTATCCTGGAAAAGTTTTGCCTTTGCAATTATAATTATTTTCTGACCTTAAATAACTTGATTGCTGATTTAAAGTCTATTCTTATTCAGAGTAGCTGAAACTTTTCCCAAGTTGCATATGAACAAAAGTGGGATCTAAAACAAAAATGAAAACAAATCAAGACGGGGTAGGGGGGATTATGGTTGATGATCAGATCAAGTTAATAGGGCTCAAAATGCTGAAAATCTATCTCTCAGACTTTTCCAAATCAAATTTCTGCAGTTATCTTGCAGTAATTTGAAGAAGGAAGGGTTTTCATTGCTAGGAGAATGGAAAAACCAACAGTCCTATAGTACATTTTAAGAAAGGGGTCCTTTGTCACATGTGAATAGCGTATGTGTGTAGAATTTGCTCTTTATTATTTTTTTCAGTGGAAAAAAATCGACAAGTTGGCAGTTGGTTGTACAGCTTTCCTCTTTGTGGTAGAAATACTGGGATGTTGTGGGAGAAAACCACTGCCCATCTTAGCACAGATGCTAATTGTATTCTGTAATTCTTCTTGGTTGCCATTGCGATGTTCTTAGCTGCCTTTTATTTCTTGTTTCTCCACGACAGAAGTGATTACTAATTATGTATCATACTGCTCTGCAGAAGTGGGTCATTTGGGTTTCTTTTCTTTCGCTTTCTTTCTTTCTTTCTTGCTCGGTTTTCTTTCTTTCTTTTAAGGAGGGGAAAGTGAAAGGAGACTTGGAGGTTTTCCTGTGGCTGCTCATCCCCTACAAGCCTGGGCTGCTTCCCTAATTTGCATGGGTACCTTGGGCATTGTCCTGGAGGACTGGGATAGCTTGACCTTTTCTTTAGTTCAGTGACCCCTGTCATCTTGGTGTTCATTCCTGGGGCCTGTTTCATGCTAATTAGGACTTCAACCAGTTGCTGTTTACAACTGTGTGCTTTAGAAAGCTGAAAGCAGGGCTCTCTCCAAAGACCACCTTGGTGGTCTTAAACTGAACTAGAAGGATTGAAGACCACCCCCCCCCTCGCCCCAGAGAAAAGCCTCTTTACATTTCTGTTTCTTTGGAAATATGTAGCAACCACATCATTAACATAAACAAACAAATAGTTGAGAACTGAATTTTTGGCCTTAATGCTTCTTAATGATAGCCAAATGCTCCTTCTGCTCTAATCCCTAACTCCAGGGTCCTAGAAAAATTAGATCATCTCAGTCTCCCCTGCCACTGTGAACATCAGAAAAAGCTATGATAGAGGGCTGAAAAACAGGTCAGGTTAAGTGACCCCAAGTTTAGGAATTATTTACAGTATAATTATCTATTTGATGAAACTGCTTGAACCAAAAGAAACAGTTCTGTGACCCTCATGCATGATATGTGTTTGACCTTGCTAAATGTAGGGTCCGGAATTTATTACAGGCTTCATCTGATAGATACTGTGTCTGTATTTTAGTGGAGAGCTCTGCTAGCCTTCCTGGTGTTTGGCTAATGGATGCAGACTCTTTGACCAGTACTGCTTTCTGACATTCTCATGTATGGAAGTGTTAACTGAAGCCAGCATTAAGTCAAGGACCTCACCCGTGATCACTTTGGAAAGCTGGTTACAAAGCCCCATTCTGACACGGAAACTCTGAGATCCGCGTTTGTCATAGTCACTGAACCACACTGTCCCTGAGAAGAGAACAATGGAAAGAAATCTGTGTCTTAAGGACACTGTCCTTTCTACCATTTATAAAAGGAGTGCAATTACATTATGGCTGCTTAAAGCATTCAGATGCAAGGCTTGTGTGATATACAGAACCTTTGTGTTACTTCTGAGTAGCCTCTTTATTCCTGATTTTGATAATGTGACATACTTATTGCGAAGAAATTAACAAAAAATATTGCATGTTCCTTTTTGCACAGAGAAGAGTATGTGGCGTTTATTGGGGGGAAATGCTTTCATTTGGTTTTTCATGGGCATCATTAATCTCATGTTGACAGGCTACTTGGCTTCATAAACATGTTTATGCAGTTTCTTTTACAGTGAAAATAGGGTACATTAGAATTTTTGATTAGAAATTTTTCAATTAAAAGCAAATGAGTTTGGATCCTAAATGGATTTGAGTAATTTCCTGGATTTGGAGAAAATTAATAGGTACTAAAAAGCAAGTAAGGTGGGTCTTTTAAATCGAAGTGCTTACTTAGAATAATTCATGGCATTAGAAGATAAGCCTGTTTTCTTTTTGTTGGGCACGTAATTTTTTAAATAATTCTTTTTTGGTAGCTCATTCTACAAAAAGTAGGGGTTATAAACGTGTGTGTGTGTGTGTGTGTGTGTGTGTGTGTGTGTGTGTGAAAGAGAGAGACAGATAGACAGACTCACAGACACTCTGAGTGGTCCTAAGGCCAACTTAGAGATCCAACCTTGCCTCTTGTCCCTCAGCTTTGTCTCCTCAGATCCAAACAAGAAGAGGATGGACGGAGTCAGAGCTTCTCTTTCCTTGGCATTGATTTGACACTAATATTTGTAGCCCAGTGAGTAGAAATATGTTTCATCCTATCTGTAGGAAATTGAGACTATATTTTTCCTTTAGTAGGTCGTTGATTCTTCTTCTCTACCTCAATTTCTTGTAAGTGGAGAGCGGATGTTTCATCAAGGTACTTAATCCGACCAGACAAATGGTTATGTGGTGGTGAAAATCTGAGGGACAGGGGCTCACCACCAAGTTGTCATTTCATGAAAAGTATTCGTACTGGTTTTCTCCAACATCTGAAGGATCCTGATGGAGGTGGTTTTTGTCTCAAGGATACAAGGCTTTGCAGCCAGTGGAGCAGGCGGGTCGGGGAGAGACTGGAGACGAGGACTCAAACAGGGATCCACCTCAGACGGTTCCTTCCAGTTCTTGGTCTCTGCAGCTGGTGAAAAATGGGATTGCACCGCGTTCTACCTGCTCTATTGTAGGATGATGGTAGGTTGAAGTGAGGGTATGTAACAGCACTGCAAATTGTAAAGTGGGATGAACAAAGGTAGGAGAATTCCAAGTACAGCCTTATGCCATTAATTGCCCTCAGCAGATGCAAATACTTAAGAGTAAGCCTGTCAAGATGCAAATACATAGAGTAGGTAAGTTATTCTCCCTTTTCTTTCTTCCTTCCTTCCTTCCTTTCTTTTTCTTTTTGACAAATTCACCCTTTTGTTCCAAAACAAAATTTGAGAACACGTACACTACCTAAATATTTAAAAACATATCATACATATATAATACTGTAGTGATAGGTTTCGTGTATTATAAGGCTATAAAAGTGGAAACCAAAATAGAAACTTCAGTATATTTCTCTCATACCCTTTTTGATTATCTTGTATCAACTCCTCTCCCTTAAAATATGAAAACCCTCTTTAAAAAAAGGCACAGCCTGGGAGATTGTACCCTGGAGAAGATGGGCTGTGTTGTCCTAGGACCTGCAAATGTTAATAGTACATGAAGTTGGCACAGTATGTTATCGTTCGATATATGTCCGAGGTGACTTGCGTATTAGTCCTGATGTATTTAATATATTTGCATGGTGGTAAAATTGGTTGCCTCCTACTCTATCAGAAATTAACCGAGGGCAGCAGTTGGATCCTGGGCCAAGGCTTCCTGCATTACTGGCAAGACCAGGCTGAATTTGTAGAAATTAAAACCCTCTAGCCTTTGTCTTTCTCACCACCTCAAGGCCACCTCACTTCTTTTTTCCCTCCAGCTCTAGATGAAGGCTGACTTTGTGTTAACTTCTGTTGGAAGTCTGAAAGTGGTTAGGTAATGTGGGGTTAGCATTTTGTCAGGATAATGCCATACTTTATTTTTTGGTTTTTGGTTTTTAATTATCCTGGCATACATTCAGCTGGAGTTAATGGCATATTAATTTCCTTAGTGAAGAACATCAGCTTTATTATAGAAATCTGCCCTGGAGCTTTCTGAACAGCATTGATTTCTCTTTCATGCATGCGTGCGTGCATGTGTGTGTGTGTGTGTGTAGCCCAGATTATAATTTTATGTCTTTTTGGTTTTTCCAGTTTCCATTTGGGAACCGTAAGAGTGAATAATCCAAGCCTCTTTACCTGGCTTACAGGGGAAGAGGTTTGCTGTAGCTTCCTGTGGTTTTGCTTCTCTTAAAGGTGCAGTTGTGCAAGTAGGATACATTAAGATCTAAGTCCCTGGGAAAAGACTCAGTTTTACATTGTAGACTCTCCTTAGGGGCTGAAGCTGCTGGGGAATTTCAGGGGCATGCGAACATTACTTGGCGAAGACAGAGGGAAAAATTCATTTTGCTTTGATTTTTATCAGAACTGGGAAATGCTAGTAGAAAAGGAATTTCCTCATCCTGTGCTTAATCCTGAGCCTTCTATTACTTCTCTTGGTATCAGATATTTTAATTTTAATCTAAAATAATCCCCCCCCACCAAAGAAAACAGAACAAACCAGAGCATGTTCTTCCTACACTGGAATGTGAGAATTTAACTTTTTCTTTTTTAGTGTGATTATTATTTGATTTACCAAGTCACTGGCAGTAAAGCTTTTTATTTTCAAACAGAAAAATACATTTTGCGAAGAAGACTATCTTGCTGGGAGTCCCCTCCTCCCCCAGTATCGAATATCCCTACATCATTGAAAAAATGGTGAATTGAAGGAATCATTTCACTATTTTGGAATGTTACTACATGTATCTTATTAATCTCATTATTAAGAAAATCTTTTGAGTTGTTCTTATCAGTATCATTTCCTACATGGCTTGTCCATTGCTGGAATAGTTAATTAATTAATTAATTTTCATATTGAGTAAGTTCTTTATACATTTTGCTATTTATCTATTTATATTAGCATATAATGTATTATTTGCCCGAGGGGTTCAATTCTGTGAATCATCAGGCTTACACATTTCATAGCACTCGCCATAGCATATACCCTCCCCAATGTCCATAACCCAGCCACCCTATCCCTTCCCACCAACTCTCAGTTTGTTTCATGAAACTAATCCTTAATTAATTAATTCTTATGGTTTGTCTCCCTCCCAGTCCCATCTTGTTGCATTTTTTCCTTCTCTACCCCCTACAACCCTCTGCCCTGCCTCTCAAATTCCTCATATTGGAGAGACCATATGATAATTGTCTTTCTCTGATTGACTTATTTCACTTAGCTTAATACCCTCTAGTTCCATCCATGTTGTTGCAAATGGCAAGATGTTGGGTATTTTGATGGCTGCATAGCATTTCCATTGTATATATGTGTGAGTGTGTGTGTGTGTGTGTGTGTGTGTGTGTGTGTATACTTCTTCTTTATCCATCTGTTGATAGACATCTAGGTTCTTTCCATAATTTGGCTATTGTGGACATTGCTGCTATAAACATTCTGGTACACATGTCCCTTCACATCACTACATTAGTATCTTTAGAGTAAATACCCACAGGAGTGATTGCTGGGTTGTAGGGTAACTCTATTTTCAACTTTCTGAGGAAACTCCATGCTGTTTTCCTGAGTGGCTGCGCCAGCTTGCATTCCCACCAACAGTTTAGGAGGGTTCCCCTTTCTCTGCATACTCACCAGCATCTGTCATTTCCTTATTTGTTAATTTTAGCCAGTCTGAGTGGTATGAGGTGGTATCTCGCTATGGTTTTGATTTGTGTTTCCCTGATGCCGAGTGAGGTTGAGTACTTTTTCATGTGTCTGTTGGCCATTTGGATGTGTTCTTTGCAGAAATGTCTGTTCATGTCTTCTGCCCATTTCTTGATCAGATTCTTTGTTCCTTGGGTGTTGAGTTTGATAAGTTCTTTATAGATTTTGGATACTAGCCCTTGATCTGATGTGTTGTTTGCAGATATCTTCTCCCATTCTGTCAGTTGTCTTTTGGTTTTGTTAACTGTTTCCTTTGCTGTGCAAAAGCTTTTGATCTTGATGAACTCCCAATAGTTCATGTTTGCTCTTGCTTCCCTTGCGTTTGGCGATGTTTCTAGGAAGAAATTGCCATGACTGAGGTCAAAGAGGTTGCTGCCTGTGTTCTCCTTAAGAGTTTTGATGGATTCCTGTTTCACATTTAGGTCTTTCATCCATTTTGAGTCTATTTTTGAGTGTGGTGTAAGGAAATGGTCCAGTTTCTTTCTTCTGCATGTGGTTGTCCCAATTTTCCCAACACCATTTGTTAAAGACACTGTCCTTTTTCCATTGGACATTCTTTTCTGCTTTGTTGAAGATTAGTTGACCATAGAGTTGAGGGTCCATTTCAGGGCTCTCTCTTCTGTTCCATTGATCTGTGTGTCTGTTTTTGTGTCAGTACCATACTTTCTTGATGATTACAGTTTTGTAGTAGAGCTTAAAGTCTGGAATTGTGGTGCCTCCAATTTTTTTTTTTTTTTAACTTTCTTCTGGCTATTTGGGTTGTTTTCTGGTTTCATACAAATTTTAGGATTATTTTTTCCTTTTCTTTAAAAAAAAAGGATGGAATTTTGATAGGGCTTGCATTAAATGTGTAGATTGCTTTAGGTAACATAGACATTTTCACAATATTTGTTCTTCCAATCCATGAGCATGGAACTTTTTTCCATTTCTTTGTCTCTTCCTCAATTTCTTTCATGATTACTTTATATTTTTCTGAGTACAGATTCTTTGCCTCCTTGTTTAGGTTTATTCCTAGATATCTTATGGTTTTGGGTGCCATTGTAAATGGGATTGACTCCTTAATTTCTCTTTCTTCTGTCTTGTTGTTGGTGTTTAGAAATGCAGCTGATTCCTGTGCATTGATTTTATATCCTGACACTTTACTGAATTCCTGTATGAGTTTTAGTAGATTTGGAGTGGAGTCTTTGGGGTTTTCCACATAAAGTATCATATCATCTGCAGAGAGTGAGAGTTTAACTTCTTCTTTGTGGATTTGGATGCTTTTTATTTCTTTTTGTTGTCTGATTGCTGAGGCTAGGACTTCTAGTACTCTGTTGAATAGCAGTGATGATGGTGGACATCCCAAGCCATGTTCCCAACCTTAGGGGAAAAGTCACCCAGGCACCCCCCCCTCCCCCCCGTGTGTCATTTAAAGCCTTTATTTCCTTATTGATCTTTTGCTTAAATGATCTGTCCATTTCATTGAGGAGGATATCAAAGTCCCCTCCTATTATTGTATTATTGTTGATGTGTTTCTTTGATATTATCATTAATTGTTTTGTATCATTGGCTGCTCCCATGGTAGGAGCATAGAAATTTAAAATTGTTAGATCTTCTTGTTGGACAGACCCTTTAAGTTTGATATAGTAACCTTCCTCATCTTATTATGGTCGTTGGCTTAAAATATAATTTCTCTGATATAAGGATTTCCACCCCAGGTTCTTATGTCTATTAGCATGGTAAATTATTTTCCACTTCCTCACTTTAAATCTGGAGGTGTCATTGGGTCTAAAATGAGTTTCTTTTAGACAGCATATCGATGGGTCTTATTTTTTTTATCCATTCTGATACCCTGTATGTGGCCAGGGTATTTGGGTATCTGATACCCAGATTGTGGACTTTAGCCCATTTCACATTCAGGTAACTATTGAAAGATAGGAATTTAGTGCCATTGTATTACCAGTAAGTTGACTGTTACTGTAGATTGTCTCTTCCTTTCTGGTCTGTTACTTTTAGGCTCTCTCTTTGTTTAGAGGTCCCCTTCAAGATTTCCAGTAGGGTTGGTTTGGTGTTTGCAAATTCTTTTAGTTTTTGTATGTCCTGGAAGTTTTTTATCTCTCCTTCTATTTTCAATGACAGCCTAGCTGGATGTATTACTCTTGGCTATGTATTTTTCTCATTTAGTGCTCTGAATATATCCTGCCAGTCCTTTCTGGCCTGCCAGGTCTCTGTAGAAAGTCTCCTACCAATCTAATATTTCTACCATTGTATATTACAGACTTCTTGTCCTGAGCTGCTTTCAGGATTTTCTCTTTGTTACTAAGACTTTTAATTTTTACTAGTAGATGACAGGGTGTGTACCTATCTTTACTGATTTTTGAGGGGAGTTCTCTGTACCTCCGGGAATTTGATGCTTGCTAGCTTTGCCATCTAAGGGAAATTCTTTACTATAATTGGCTCCAATATACCTTCTGCCCCTCTCTCTCTTTGTTTTTCTGAGATCCCAATTATTCTAATATTGTTTCATCTTACAATATCGCTTATTTCTCAAATTCTCCCATTGTGGCCCAGTGGTTGTTTTCTCTCTTTCACTTTGCTTCTTTATTCTCTATCATTTGGTTTTCTGTATCACTAATTCTGTCTTCTGCCTCATTTATCCTAGCAGTAAGAGCCTCCATTTTTGATTCTATCTCATTAATAGCTTTTTTGATTTCAACTTGGTTAATTTTAGTTCTTTTATTTCTCCAGAAAGGGATTCTCTAATATTGTCAATGTTTTGTTTGAGCCCAGCTAGTACCTTGGTAATTGTCATTCTGAACTATACTTCTGACATCTTACTAATGTCCGTATTATTTAGGTCCCTAGCCATTGGTACCTCCTCTTGTTCTTTTTTTTTTTTTTTTTTTTTTTTTGTGGTGAGTTTTTCTGCCTTGTCATTTTATCCAGATAAGAATAGATGAATGAGAGAACAAAATACTAAAAGGATAGCAATGACCCCCCCCCAAAATATACCCTAACCTAATCAGAAGAGATCTGAAACCAGGGGGCAAAGAAAGGGGGAAAAAAGAAAAAAAATACTTATATTAGACTGGTGAATAAAATAGAATCGTCCACTTGATTTTGGGTATATTTTGGTCTGTTAGAAGAAACCGCAATTCAAAATTTTAAAGAAAGAACCCCCCCACACATATATACATATATACACACGTATGTATATATATAGAGATATATACATGTATACACACATGCAAAAATACGGGTGATGAAATAAAAATAAAATAAAAATGATGGAGATGGAATATGACTGTATGTGACTGTAAAGATGAAAATTTAAAAAGATTCTAAAAAAGGAATTGGTAAGAAGTTGGTTGAGGAGAAAAAAGGAAAGAATGTGATCTGGCTGGAGACTAGAACAAGGCCACGTACTAGATTTAGGGTATATTTTGATCTATTAGAGGAAATTGTATCACAAAATTTTAAGGAAAAAACCCTATATGCATACAAAAAATTAGGCTAAATACAGTGGTGGGATAAAATATGAATATAACAATGAAAATTTAAAAAGATGTTTAAAAAGGTATTGATAAAGTAGTTTAAAAAAAGTTAAAATAGGAAAGAGGAGGAATTTTAAAAGTAGAATAAGAAAAAAATAAAATAAAAAAAAAATTAACTTTGAATGACTAAAGGCGCATGGGAGAAAAGCCATGAATTCTATCTGTTGCTTTCCCCAAGCTCTGGAGTTCTGCCATTCTCATTGATTGGTGAACTTGGTCTTGGCTGGATATTTTTGCTGATCTTGGGGAGGGGCCTGTTGCAGTGATTCTCAAATGTCTTTGCCCAGGGTGTAATTGTATTGCCCTTGCCAGGGCCCAGGCTAAGTAATCTGCTCTGGTTTGCTCATGCAGCTTTTGTTCCCTGAATGCTTTCCATAGTCCTTTGGAGGACAGGAATGAAGATGGCAGCTTCCCAATCTCCAGCCCTGGAGGAGGTGAGAGCTCAGGGCCCCATTCCTCAGTGTGTCTTCAGAAGAAAGCAGTAAATCACTTCTGTCTCCCTGGTCTGTGGCCGCACTCCGAACTCACCCAGCCTTTGCCAAATGTTTCTGTCTTTGGTGCACGGCCCCATTTGGAGTCTCTAAACCCAGCAGATTCCTGCAGCGCATTCCTGTGCCACTACCCCCAGATGAGGAAGGAAGGGATCTCCCGGGATTCTGACACGTGTGGGGTTCCTGCTCGAAGAACTGTGACCCCGCTGTGCCTTGGATCATGGTTTAAGGTAATCCCAGGCTGAGAGCCCCCCCTTAGCTCTGTCTCTGAAGTTGGCTTCTCCGCTCTGATACCTGGTAACTCTGCCACACTCAGGCACCCCTGGTCTTTTGTTATTTTTATTTATGTTTAAGATTTTATTTTTTTAACTCATCTTTACAGTCAGGGGGGAGCTCAAACTCACAACCCCGATATCAAGAGTTGGATGCTCTACGGACTGAGCCAGCCAGGTGTCCCTATTGATGGAATTTTGAAAACCAGTTACTAATTTCTTCAGTAAATTTACAACTGCAGAAAACTTATTATTGATTCTCTTGATCGATACAATTGCCAGCAAGACTGTTCCCCTCCCCCCTTTCTCTCTCTTTTCACCACCTTCCTCAGTCTCTTCAGTTAGAGGGAAGTTCTCAGATTCACAATTTAAGTTTTTATAACAGATACACTTGTAGTTGTTATACATATGTTTTTGTAAGTGTTTGCGTATGTATACGTATATACCTGTATCCATGCCTGTCCCTTTATTGCTGACTGCATACTTTAAGCTGATTTCACAAGACAGGGCAGCCACTCAAAGAATGGTTTCTTGCCAAATTATTTTAATATCTGAAATGCCTTAAAGATAATAGTGACACTGAAGGAAAAAATGACAGTCTCTCACAACTGAACATCATTTGGCAGGCCTGAAGCTTGGCTTTCTTTGGTACTTTAGGATGCTCTAGTCCTCATGATTCTAGACACTAGAATTCAGAGCTGACCCCTGCCCCTTGGAGAATTTGGCCCCTTTCTGCAGGTATCAGTTAAGCATCTGATAAGTAGAAGGCAGTCAATATGAGTTTATGTCAATTTATGTACATATTAAAATTCTGAGTGAAATATGACTATTTTATGTTACATCCTCTTTGATTTTTAGATTTCTTCCTAAGTTTTGGTCAGTGCCGAGATTAGTATTTTTTACTGATTTAAAAAAAATAATTTTTGCCTATAGGGTAGTACAGAAAGGTAATCAACCCAGTAAGGTGATGGTTATTTTGCTGATACTTTTTCTTTTCCTTATTTCCCTGTGTTCTGTTTGGTGAGGTTTTCTTTCCTTTTAGAAGTGGCAATCAGGTCATCTAGTAGGTATCTGTCTACATGTATATAAGGTGTTAGAGAGAACACGAAGGTATGTCTAACTTTCTGTCTTCCTTCTTCAAAGGAATTACAATCTAATCAATAAATTATGTCATGCACCCTGGCAAAGGTCATTGATCGCTTCTCCACCCCAATTTAAATAATAGGGTAAGGCAATAATGACAAGATGTCCCAGAGTTTACTACATTGCATATTGCCCAGTAAATCGTAGTGGCTCTCACAGTTCAGAAGGAGGCATTTTTTATCTCTTCCCATTACTCTGTGCTTACCGTGGTCCTTGTGGTTACCATCTGTCACGGTACGACGTTACTACACTATTATTGACTGTCTTGCCTATGCCATACTTTTCATCTCTGTGGCTTATTTATTTTATAATCGAAAGTTTGTACATCTTAATCCCCTTTATCTGATCCACACATTCCCCTGCTACCTTGCCTCTGGCAACCAGCAGTTTCTTCTTTGTGTTGAAGAGTCTGGTTTTTTGTTTTGTTTTGTTTTTAGATTCCACATATACGTGAAATCATATGGTATTTGTCGTTCTCTGTCTGACTTCTCTCACTTAGACTCTCTTGGTCCATCCATGTTGTCACAAATGGCAAGATTTCTTTCTGTTAGTGGCTGAGTAATACTCCATTATGTATTTATTTTAAACACACACACACACACACACACACCCACATCTTTTTTTTATCCAAGTATCTATTGATGGACACTTGGGTTGCTTCTATATCTTGGCTTTTGTAAATAATGCTGCAGTATACATAGAGGTGCATGTATCTTTTCAGTGGTGTTGATTTTATTCCTTCTTTTTAAAAATAATTTAATTCATGTTGACGCAGAGATCAATACTACTGAATTCTTCCATCTTGTACTTTGAGAATTATTTTTGCCAGCTGGTATTTCTGATAGGGAAATAGATCTTTGGTTGCATTTGGGGGGACAGATGAGCATCTGACATTATTTTGAGGTAGTGCTAATGAGTTAGCCTTTAAATGTTGCCTTTGCAAGCACTCATTTATTGCGAAATTTTTGATTTGGAATATTACTTACTATACTTCCCCGTTTGTCTCCAGCCAGTGACTTGGGTCCAGTGTCTCTGGGTAAAGTGTCTGAAGTCCTTAAGAGCTCTGAGTGGTTTTCTTCAGTCTTTGTGAGTACCTTGGAGCAAAACTAACCCCAACTCCAAGGGGTCTTCTGTATTTTTTTGTCTTTCTTTAAAGATTTTTTTTTTTTTTTTAAGATTTCATTTATCTATCTGTTAGAGAGAGAGAGCACAAGCAGGCAGAGTGGCAGGCAGAGGCAGAGAGAGAAGCAGGCTCCCTGCTGGACAAGGAGCCTGATGCAGGACTCGATCCCAGGACCCCGGGATTGTGACATGAGCCAAAGGCAGCGGCTCAACCGACTGAGCCACCCAGGCATTCCGTTTTTTGTCTTTCTATAAACATTTTTACTCTTCAGTTAAGCTGTAGCTGATTTCTATACATGGCATTTAAACATGAATTCTTCATGCTTATCCATTTTCTTGTTACATGCTGGAGAAACTGAAAAGTGCTCAGTTTATTTTCTCTTTCTCAGGCAGTCGAAGCCTATATAATAAAGAGGTTTGTGTTGAGCCCCAACACTCTTTTCTTTGCTCACTGAGCTTCGTCAGGCTGTTTCTTTCTAACAAATGTTATATTTTGGTTGGGCAGTGTGCTTGTACCTTCAAATTATCATACCCAGTGAAAATTGGTAAATAATCTTTTTTCATGTTTATATTTTCACTACCGTTTAGATAAGTGGTTTTTATCATTTTATTTCTGTGTTTTTTCACATGGTGTGAGTTAGAATGGCGTGGCTAAGAGATATTATTTATGAAATGTCACTGGAACTTGTTTTCTGAAGTAAATTGCCATCTTACATTGTAATAGCTTGTTTGTATTTTAACTGTTTCTGAATTGGAAAGGAGCTACTATTAAGGAATTGTTTATAATGATGTTTTAGATTTTTACTCTTAAAGGGCTCGAATAATACAGAACCCATCTATATGTAAATGAATTTATATGTTTCCCTGTAGTGTTAGTATTTGCTAAGTCTTCCCAGACTGTTGCTTGCTAGAATTGCTTTGTAAAGTCTTTATCCCTTACAATTATCTTTGACCTAATTCACTTTATCATATCAACATAGATTTGTGTTTATATAATTCTCTGAGGTGATTAAAAACAGATATGGGAAATTAAATGTCCTAAGACCAAGAGTGGGCAAAACTTTTCTTTCCTCACTCCATTTTGATAATGCGTTTCCTATTTTAAGGAAGTAATATATGCTTTCCAGAATGGCATTTTGGTGTGAGATAAGAATAGATTTTCCAGTGCCCCAATAGCATTTCTATGATTCCTTTACAAAATGTCTGTCATAGGTTTCCATAAAATAAGTTTAAAAAAGTCAGATCTGTTTCTAGATTTTAAATATAACTTGATTTAAAAAAAAATCTATTCTTATGTAACATTTTGGAAACATGCATTTTGGGTAAAGTGCTTTTTATTTTGAGTAGAGTTTATTATAGCAATATTATTCAAGTAAAGAAATGACTACTTCTTCTGACCTTTTATATAGCTACTTGGAATAAGGAAAATAAAAATTTTCCCACAAATTCAATGGAAATATTCAAAATTCTTACATCATTGCATCTATCTGTAACACCTGGCATAATTGAGGTTAGATGACACATATTTGTTAAGGACTCAATTATTATGGTTACCTGATTTTTTTTTTTTTAAGCAATATTTGGTAGGCTAGGAATAGCAGTACCGTGCATAACCAGGTTGCTGTCAGTGGCATGGCCCTCTGTGGCCCTGCCCTCCACCATGAGGCCCCTTTCTTGCATACTCCCTTATATTTTATGTGTTTCTCTTTACCATTTTGATAATTTGTTTAGCTGCTGTCTTCCTCATGTGATGAGAAGTTACTCACTTAGTTGGCTTTCCATTCTTGCCTCCCAGACCCTTCCCATATTCAAGAACTCATGTCCCCACCCTTTCCAGCAGGCACTTTAGTGTCTCTGGGAAATAATTTTAAATAATTTTAGTGTCTCACGTCTTGTTGCATTTGCTTAAGCAAGGAACTGCGCTTGGGTTCTTGGCCTATTCTGTGTCTCTTTTTCCTAGTGCTCTGAAGTTCTGGACCCTGGCAGTTCTTCTCTTCCATGTCCCGAACTGAGAGTTTTGAATGGACCTGTACAAGAGAGCCTGGCCTCTGTCCATCACCAGAGTTTCCTTTTGTTAGATAGCTACCTAGGGTCCCCAGATCCATTCTTTTTGTCTTTTTGAAACAAGTCACTGAAACCTGGGATAGACAAAGTGAAACAGGTTTTCTTTTTCTTTTCTTTTTTTTTTCCCCCTTAAAGATTTTATTTCTTTATTAGACAGAGGAGACACAGCGAGAGAGGAAACACAAACAGAGGGAGCAGGGGGAGTAGGAAAGGGAAAAGCAGGCTTCCCACTGAACAGGGAGCCCGATGTGGGGCTTGATCCCAGGACGCCAGGATCACGACCTGAGCTGAAGGCAGATGCTTAAAGACTGAGCCCCCCAGGCGCCCAAGAAATGGGTTTTCTGATCTTATGAATGGCAGGTGTAGGAAGTGGGTCTTTGCTAAGTAAGTAATCAGGATCATCCAAAACTGTGTCAGGGAAAAAAGTAGATTGCCAGCTGTGAGCTCTATTTGGTGTGTATGCTGAATTCCAGAAGTTGTTAATAAAGGGGGGGAGGGAAAGGTTTAAGGATACTATAAACGTTAAGATACATTTAAAATAATAAGCAGGCACCTGGATTCTATAAATAAATATGACTATCACAAATTAATGGTATTAGCACAAGTAATATACAGATTCATTAAACAAAGTTTGTCTTTCCATCTAGTGTGAACAATATTGACTTGAAGTACAGTGCCATGCCTGATTTAAAGTTATGTAGAAATATCGACTGAGCCAGGCTCTCTATTTGATTATGCAAACAACTCTTGTTCTTGATCATCTCTGGAGAAACAACAGTGACAGATGAAGCCAGGAGATCTAAGGAAATTTGTGCTGTTAATACTACAAAAAGAATCTCGACTGATGGGCATTTGATTCATCTTTCCTTCTTTGAATGTAACCTTGAGTCTATTCTAAGATCATGATGGGAATACGAAGAATAAAACTTTGTGATACCTTCTACTTTCAATTTGCTTTGTACGCTCTATTGTATTTGCTTTTCACATTTAACCTGTGGAGTCGGCAGGACAAGTATTATTAAAATTATCGTATATTTGACAGAGGAAGAACCTGTTCAGAAGAGGTGAGTGAACTCCCCGAGGCTCAGGTCCCATGCTTTCTGATGCTGAGCCCAGGGCCTTGTCACAACGGTGGGGGGATGGGTTGGCCCAGTAGGAGTTGGTGTTCTCTCTGGCTGTGGTTTACTGCTCCTGTTTGAGAGACTCAGCTTGTTAAATTTCTCTAATTTCTCTAATATCAGTGATTAGGTTTGGTTTGGAAATGCCATTTGATAGCTTTTTTTGTTTTTTCTCTTGTGAATTCCCCCTGGGAAGAAGGGGATGCTGATTTGGCTGGTGACAGGTCAATCTTTGGACTCCTGTTTGTTTAAAAAAAAAATCCCCTCTTTTCCTTTCCCCTCTGCCTTTTGCCCTCCTTTTGGAGTGTGTTTGGAGCAAAATGTACTGATTTTTAGGATACTATAGTGTCACTTAACCCCTGTTTGGGGGGTTGGTCAAAGGAGCCCATCCATAATGCTCAAAATGTCATGGGTGAGGTTGGGTATCATCTTTGTGTTTCTGTCCTATGGGATCAGATGCTCCTCTCTAAAGACTATAAATCTAGCCCAGTAAACAAGCCATCTTGAGTATATTTCGCTTCTGTCCTGGGGAGGGAAGCCTACGGAAGAATTTGTTTTAAGCTTCACTAATATGGTACTCTTCTTTCCCAGATTTAGCATTATTCTGTGAGAGAAACTAATGCGTTATTAGGTTTTTCTAACGAGAAAGCACATTCAAGAGGAGACATATGCCTCTGCTATAGGGAGAAGCCATAGTTCTGGAAGTTATCCTGCTATAGGGAGAAGCCATAGTTCTGGAAGTTATCCTGCATGCAGTTCCTAAATCCATCCTTTCTGAAGTTGGTATTTATCAGGAAGAAAAGTTTTTGCCACTCTTCTTGTGATAAGGAGCGAAGTCCCCACTTGCGTTGGTAGTGTGTCTGAGAGTAGCTGCCTTCATTTCCTTAATTTAATCATTTGCTTTGTAACTTACACTTGAAATTGCATCTCATCTTTGTCTGTTCTTTCTACATGAATTAGTCATTGCAATAAAAAGTCTGTTCCCATATTATGTGATTCCAGTTCTTGAGTTTTTAAACTTGCCATCTTGCTAGAGGATTTTATTCTTAACTAACATAGCCATACATCCGGAGCGTCTTGACTTCCAAACCCTTTTGCGTTTGGTTCCCAGTTGGTTTTCATTGTTTTTTATTTTGGACATTGCAATACCCCCTTGTCTGTTCTCTGCCAGTAATCTTAAATAAAATGTTATGCATATAGTTAGAAGATCGAATTGCTCTCTTGATTAAAAACCTGTGGTTTTTCGATAGCCCAGAGATTCTTAAATTTCAGCCACTTGACCAGCAACGTTGACATCCATAGGATCTTGTTAGAAATGCCGATTCTCAGACCCCACCCCAGACCATGTGAAATCTTTGTTTTATGAAGCGTTCGGTGATCCCGATACACCCCACAGTCTGAGAACGACTGCAAGGGCAGTGGGGCAAAGCTGGTCCTTCTTACCAGGCATATAGGGCCTTGGACCAGCTCATGCCTCAGTAGTCCTGCTCCAAGCTTTGTCTTCATCACCCACTTGCCCCAACTGTCACTGTTCTAGACTTCTTGTCATTTTCAGCACATGACATCTACTTGCATGCCCTGTACTTTGCTGAGCTATTCTGATTTATCAACATGTTTTTTCCCTCCCCCGACCCCCATGCTTGGTGAATTCCCACAGATGCAAGAGGCACAGATGCAAAGTGTATTGGAACAGATATGACCGGGCTTGATTTAAAATCTGTCCACTGTCATTTACTAGATGTGCGTCTACTTTTAGCATGGTTTTTCTCATCTAAAAATAGTGATATCTTAGCATTGTTGTGAGACCGAATGACATATTCTGTATAAAGCACCTATCCTATATTCTGCACCTATCCTATATTCTATCAGGGAGAGTTCAATATAATTTTTTTGAGGCGAAATTCACAGTACATAGAATTAGCCATTTGGAGTATACAGTTTAATGGCTTCCCATATATTCAAAATCCTGAGCAATTACCACCTCTGTCTAGTTCGCAAACATTTCGACACTCCCAGAGAAGACCCTGGACCCATTTAGCAGTCTCTCCCTCTTCCCTTCTTTCTTCAGTGTTACTTTTTTTTCTTTTACATGGTCTTTTCACATGCTACTTCAGATGCTTATTACCATATCCATCTTTGATTTTCTAGAGTATTTATCCCAGGAGGTCTGTGTACATTTTGTGTTTTAATTATGACAAATTGAAATGTGCTGAGTATCTAAATCAGACTTTGAAACATGGTTAATTTTTGCCAGATCAAATAAGTATATGTTGCACAGTCTTTATAATTCTTTTGTGATTTGTTGCAGTGTCTGTATTGTTATCTTTACTTTAGCAGGACTCCTTTGGAGAGAACTGATACTCACAACCATTTCACTGTTTAATTACATAATAGCAATATGGTTATTATTCTGGATAGTTTCCACAGTTTCCTTATTATCTAGTTATTTATACAAGCCTAACTGTTGTGATGGGGCAGTGGAGTATAACTTTCTTTATTGGACCTCCTCTCTTTCACTTCCTGGACCTTGGGTTTTTCAGCCCTTGACACAGTACTTAACCTTTGTAAAAGACATTGTATTTTGTGTTGTTTTTATTTTATTTTTTTATTTTATTTGAGAGAGAGAAGGCACATGTGAGCGTAGGTGGGGGTTGTGGAGGAAGAAAGAGAGAGAGAAGCTCCAGCAGACTCCATGCCCAGCTTGTAGCCTGATGTAGGGCTTGCTCTCATAACCCTACGATCATAGTCTGAACTGGATGCTTAACCAATGGAGCCAGATGCCCTATATGTCATATTTAATCTTTATCCCTGGATAATAATAATACAACAATAAAACTTGGTCCTTTTTTTTTTTTTTTTTGTAACATTAAAACACAACTTCAGTTTTAAGTTTAGGTCCAGATTTATTTTGAAACTAACAACTTCTAAAAAAACATTATTTAGTTAATATTGATTTCATTTTCTATGGACATAGTATGAGTCCAATATACCCCTAATATTTTGTATGCAGAAGAACATACTTTCATTCCAAATGAGTAAATTAGTGTTACCGCCTCAAATGACACTTGATTTCAGTTTAGAAAGCATTAATTGTGATAAAGAGTTAACAGCGCGAGGATGTGAGGAGTTTCTACGCCACTTCTTGCCATGCCAGTTTAGGAACGACTTAGGACTTGGTAATATGGCGTGGGGGTGGGAATGGGAGTTTTCAAGTCAGAACACTGGTGCTCATTTGCATCTTTCAAACTCTAATGCTGCTTTGTTTCAGATAGATTTATTACACTGTCTTTCTCCCCCAATTCACCACAGTGTGTGAAGGCTCAGTTGGAACAAACAAAAGAGATATATAACCCTTGAGCCAATTAGCATAGCTTACAATGTTCTTAATAGGCTTATCTACTGTATATGGGACTTGGGAAAATGACTTAACTTTTATGCTTCCTTGATCTCTAGGGAAGGGTTTCAGCCTCAGCTGTTTTATACCCACAATGTAAACTTAACATATTTGATTTTCAGCTCTCTGATAGAAAACCTTCTTTACAATTTGATGGCTCCAGGGTGCCGTAGTCACTCTCTTGCTGCTATTCAGTGATTTGCACAGGGTCTGTTGATGCGTGAGAAGAGGGCACATGTGACTTGGACCCAGGGCGACTCGCTGCCCTCCGCTGGCGTGTGGGACAGGGCACAGGGCTGCAATTTGTTCAGCTAGTGCCGACTCCTGGGGCGCGCCCCTTCTTTCTGACTCCTCCCTTTAGCCTTTGTCCTCACTCTTTTTCCTGCTGGTTATTGAGCTTTGGTCCCTCTGGTCCTTGAAAGGTATAAATGATGCCCATTTCCCTTCTTCCACTAGATCTACCCACCCGTACACAAAAAGGGTTTCTGTCAGAGGAAATACATTGGGTATATTGTTCAGGACTTTTATTCCCAAGGACAGGCCAAGCCCCGCCATACTCACGTGGAGCCCGTTGATGGCGCAGACAGGTGGCAGGCTGTGTCTCTTGTGATTTTGTGTTTTAAGTTAAAAACATCTTACAGTTTTGTCTTACGTCAAATAGAGGTATTTGTATTCTTACTCTCCTTTTTTTAAAGGCTTTTGTTATAAAGACACGGAACTGATAATCCAATTACTATAATATATGACATTCCAATTTGATAAGGTAAATTTAACCACCTCTTGGAAGTGTCTTTGTTAAGAGACTGGAGTGAGAAGCCGGAGAGACTTGCCTTGGTTGTTGACTGTTTGACTTTAGACATGTTCCTTAACTACTCAGTGTCAGTTTCTCCCTCTGACAAGGAGAGAGTAACCACAGGATCCTTATGAATAGCCCTATGAAGCTGCCGATAACAGTCTGCTTTGTAGTAAGAGTGCAACACTCGGTAGGTAGCAGTGATGCTGACAGAAACCTTTTGAGAAGATAGAGTAAAGGAGCCTGGGATCCTAAGAAATGTGAGGCTACACAGAATAGCTCATTAAGGACCCTCTTGACCGAGAAGAAGTTGAGAACATTGTATATGGTAAGGCATATACTTCCATAAATTCTGCATAGTATAGAAAACTCTCACTCACATCTTGATATCCTGATGCCATATTAGCCTAGTGTTTATATCGGAGGGGTAGAGATTGGGCACCTTAAAGAAATGTTGGTTTTCACAGGTGTATAGTTGGAAGCATGATTAGATAATTTATCCTGTTTTCCCCCTCTTATGTTGCAGATTTAGTGTAAGTATTATCAGCAATTTTGGCCTTTCAGAGATAACAAGATGTGTTAGAACACCAGATGTGTTCTGAACACCAGAGTCTTAAGCTACATACGCCGACCACATAGAAGACCCAGAGTATGTATCTCTGTGATGAGGAGATGAGGATGAGAGCCTCCTGTAGGCCTTTGAGTTGCTGGATTTTAGTGAGAGTGGAGGGGAAGTTTTCTTGGTTGGAGACTCTATTTGTAGCCAAGGTGACTGGCCAGATTCTCTGCCATCCTGTGTTTCTGTGAAGGGATTGAGCACTAAGGGGGTGGGGTTGGGGGGTGAGGGATAGTGCTGGTTACTAAGGTATCTTGAAACAGGGCTGAAGAATGAATTTTATTTGCTGTAAGAAATAAGTTTTACAATAGACTGACACCAGCTGAAGGCTCTGGTGGTAAATTGAACCCTTTGGCCTCTGGTTTTACTAGAGAAACATTTTCTGGAAAAGCTAGTAGGCTTTACCCTAACACGTATAAATACACATATAATGACTAATTATTTCTGGTCCTTTACATATATTTTAACTTATTCAACAGCCCCCTTTATCTTTTGGTGAAAAGAATTGATAAAAATAACTTCAGCGTATTCCAGCAGTTTAATTTAAGTAGTTGGTCTAAGAATAACTTTGTTAGGGTGGTGAAGTTGGGAGGGGGAATATATATATATATATATATATATATATATATATATATATATATATATATATATCTTCTGCATAGCATATTTGATAAAGTACTAAGTGAGAGATATGTTAAATTTAATGTGGTTTTCTGAAGTTAGGCCTAATCTTATATATCCTAAAAAATAATATTTGAAGACATTATATTTGTAATCTGTGCATCCACTGGAGAGTAGACTTTAAAAAAGTAGGTGGCAAAGAATTTTAGAAGAATAATATACTTTCCTTTTTTTTTTTTTTTTTTAAAGATTTTATGTATTTATTTGAGAGAGAGACAGTGAGAGAGAGCGTGAGTGAGGAAAAGGGCAGAGAGAGAAGCAGACTCCCCATGGAGCTGGGCGTCTGATGCGGAACTCGATCCCGGGACTTCGGGATCATAACCTGAGCTGAAGGCAGTTGTCCAACCAACTGAGTCACCCAGGCGTCCCTTTTATTCTTTTTTAAAGATTTTATTTATTTATTTGACAGAAAGAGATCACAAGTAGGTACAGAGGCAGGCAGGGAGAGAGAGAGGGGGAACAGGCTCTCTGCTGAGCAGAGAGCCCGATGTGGGGCTTGATCCCAGGACCCTGAGATCATGACCTGAGCCAAAGGCAGAGGCTTAACCCACTGAGCCACCCAGGCGCCCCTGGCTCAGGCTTTTGTGAAATTCTATTTAAATCATCATATGAGTAGATATAAGCAACTCAAAATAGAAGTCAGGAATAATACTAACAAATAGTTCTAAGGTAATGTCTATGTCACGCAAGGGTAAAGGTTGGTTAGTACTACCGTGATTTATGTCACCAGCGTACCCAAAATAATAGTTTGCAGTTGTCTTTCAAACTGAAACTATTTATTCTCTACCGTTCATACTTTATAGAGTTCATTGTTTTCCATGTCTTGTTTTCTGCAACACTCATTGCCATTTTTATAACACTGTAGATGTTCTGCAAACGATTTTGACATTTTTATATCATTGGAAAGTAATTTGTTGAAGTTTTATATTTTATATAGCCAAGATCCTACTGTAAGGTTATGTATTGCTAATTATAATTTCAAGAAAAGTTAGGGGACTATCACCTCATTCATTTAAAAAAATTTTTTTTAATCACAAAGGCAATCCTTATGTTTTTTATAATAAATCTGAGAGCCACGCATATGTAGTTCAGAGAATAAGTCTTCTTGTTGTTAAAGTGAATAGATTTGCTGAATTTCTCATAGGAATGACCCCGTGGTATCCTGAAATGTGGTCTTTTTAGGAAGCACTAGCTATTTTCTTCAAGTGTCATAATATATATTGATTGCTGTGTGAAATAGGCAGATAAAAAAACAAAAAAGTCATGTCAAAAGCATATGTAAAAGCATAGCTCAGTGCCTCTCTTTTCCACATTCTGTGTATTATATAGTGAATCAGTTTCTAAGATAATAGGCTGTTGTTCGTCAGCTTGGAATTATCTGACAGTGGTTTGCTGGCTTATTTATACATTCATGGCATATTTTTGAGGGAATTTAGATAGATAGAACCAGGAGATACTAAGTCACTTTAGGCTCATATGGGAATTTTAGATCATGTGATTTGTATAAAATGCTGTGAAGCTTAAAATTCTTGGGTACCATGGATATCCCTAAATTTTTGTTTGCGGAGCAGTTTTTTATAAAAAATAGTTCTTTTTAAATAACTGATGCCATTTTAAAAAAAATCAAAGTTGTAAAGGCTTGCTACTTAGAGAAATTGTGATTAAGGAGCAGCTGGAGGTAAAGAAAATATACATTTGAAACAAATCCAAGCAATGATGATATTTGCAGGGAAAAAAATTTTGTCTTCAAGAGCAGTTATCTTACTTGATGCATTGAGAAAAGCCCCTGTTACATTTGCAACTCCAACAAAAAATGTCATCCCTCCCCTTTACAACATAAAGTCATTCCCTTCTGCCAGCCTGTGTATCATTCTAGCTGATACTCTAGTTTATAAAATATTTTCATGGGTGAATTACTACCAGAGAATTCTATCTGTAATGTTAAAACTCACCTAGATTTATTACACTTTTGAGAACACCGATGGAAAATATACTCAGTGATGAAAAATGTACTCAATCCTGCAAACCAGAGGTCAGATTATTACAGACTGGTGGTATAAAGGCTTTCCTTGACAGGGAGTCACTTAGCTTTTTTGCTTCCGGACTCCCTAGTGCAGGAGGAAAAGCTGTGCTCTCCTGTTGCCCAGAGATAAGAAGTGAGCTTTATATACTGAAGAAGCATTTTTTTTTAAATTTTATTTATTCATTTGAAAGAGAGAGAGATCACAAGTAGGCAGGGAGAGAGAGAGGCTCCCTGCTGAGCAGAGAGCCCGATGCGGGGCTCGATCCCAGGACCCTGAGACCATGACCTGAGCCAAAGGCAGAGGCTTAACCCACTGAGCCACCCAGGCGCCCCCTGAAGAAGCATTTTTGAGGGAATGTGTGCCAAGGTTGGATAGAGACCTGGGAGAATAGAAATATTTGCTATTGTGGCCTCATGTCTCTTAAGCTTTTGGAAAGAGGTGTATTAGTTTGGTAGGGCTGCCGAGATGAAATACCATAAGCTTAAGAAGGCGTAGAAAGCAGAAATGTATTGTCTCCCATTCTGGAAGTAGATGTCTGAAATCAAAGTATCAGCAGGGTTGGGTTCTTCTGAATGCTGAGAGGAAAGAATCTGTTCCTCACTCTCCCCTCGCTTCTGGTGTTTTGCCAGCACTCTGTAGCATTCCTTGGCCTTAGAAACATCACCCTGATCTCTGCCTTCATTTCCCATGGCATTCTTTTTCTGTGTGTGACTGTGTCCAAATATCTGTTCTTTATAAGGATGCCAGTCACATTGGATTACAGCCTACCCTTGTGACCTCATTTGAACTTGATTATCTCTGTAAAGATCGTGTCTTCAAATAAGGTCACAATTGGAGGTCCTGGAGTTTAGGACTGTATATACCTTTTATGGGAGAACACAGGATTACCTTAACAAGAGTCTTGCTGGTAAACCCCTGAGAGTTGCTTGGCAGGGCATCGTGACAATGAGGGGCGTGAAGAAGCATAATGGTGAGTTTTAACAAGGACACATGCCAGGCAGTTAGGTTTGCTTTATTCTTAAGAGTCTTAGGTCCACAGGCATACACCTAACTATTCAGTCTCACTGATGAAGCTGCTAATTTTGACCAACTCCATTGCTGTAATTAATTCTCTTAGAAGTTAATTGTGCTCACATGTCTTGCTCTCTTGCTTTTATGAGTAAATAAATAGAATATCTTTCAAACACACATGTGTGCATGTGCCCCAGGCCAAGTCAGGTTTCCCGGGCTTTTGTGAGACAGAAAGAAATAAGTAATAAAATAATAATGATAAAACATAAGGCAGAAAGGCTGTGCTCCTGCAGATCTCAGACCTCGGGAAGCAGGCATTTCCTGGAGCTCAGGGAAGCATCTGGCTCGCACCTTATAGGGCCTTTTACCTGTGTTGCAACCCCTCTTGCAATCCCTGACCCCGCCAGGCTTTCTGCTCCCTTCAATTCTTGTGTCTGGGTCCTTGATCGCTACACTTAGCACCCAGGTGGACATTAGGCTTCTTTCCTCTCTTTCAAGTTTCATTCATTGTGTTTTCAGAGCAGGGCTCATATTTTTGTCATTAAAGCAGATTATTGGAGGAAAAAGAGGGAAAAAGTATAGACAGAGTTTACTTAAGCTTCTAAGTAATAAATGCTAGTCAGTAACCGCCCCCAGCACCAAAATTCTAATAGTTTCAGTGTTCCCACACTATGAACTTGGAAATGTATGATTTATTCTCACTGAGGAAATAATCAAGATGTCATGTCCACACTTCTTGCAGGGGTAGGGAGAAAACAGGGTTGGTCCTTGTTGATTTTTAACTGGTAGAGTCAAATCTTATACAAGCACATTTTTCCTGTTAGCATTTACTTGGAAATATGGAATGTGTTTGTGTGTGGCTTAGAGCTGTCCCTGTTGGTTGTAGATCATTTTTAAACAACAAAGAGGGGGTTAAATCAGAAACACACATTGGCATGCTTAGAAGGCGTGTTAATAGAAGTTCGGGGTACCAAGCTATATTTTTGTAACTTTTATGTATTTTTTTTAATCGACCATATTTATTTTTAAACTTTTTAAAGGGGAGGCAAGGGTTTTGACAACTTCCAAAATATTTGACCATCATTTTTTAAGAATCTCCTATGTGTGAGGCTGTATGCATGAGGTGGGAATGAGGAAGACTTCCAATGTAATAAGGGAGTTAAGGCAGTAGACTGAAGTCATTTGAAGGAAAAGAATGAATTCCCAATTGGGGAATTCAAGGAAATTTTTAAAGGTTTTCTTCCTTGAATGATGAAACTGATTCTTGCAAAGAAAAATAGGATGAAGAAGAAGAAAATTCTGAGTAAAAGGCGTGACATACACAACAGTAAAGTGCCTGATTTGATGAATAAAGTTTAGCGATAATGTTGGAAAAACTGAATGAAAGTGAATTGTAGAAGATTAAAATTGGCAGGCTTAGGGGTGTAGATCCCAAGGTAAGGCAATAGGAACAGCCACTCTGAGCAGGTTCTGCGGTGGGGAGGCTAGTCTGATAGTGTAGGATACTTAGAGAAGATGGTCTGAGAGTGTTTAGGGAGTCTTTAAGGAGCTTCTCTAGTATTCCTAGTGTGTAGAGATGAGGCCTTGAGAGTTGTTAATGGAGGCTGGAATGTGGAGAGAATGACAACATGTGCAAAATACTGTTAATGAGACTTGATGTAGGTTAGAATATGAGATGGAATCTAAGATGGCCCCAGGGTTGTGATCAGAGTTTCTGGGAAAACTGGGTACCATTAGTACCTGCAAAGAGTATAGGAAGAAGATGTTAAAGTTTGGGTATGTTGAGTTGGAGTGGCTAGGTTAACATCATGACATCCAGTTGGCTATACCTAACAAGGTAAACGGAAATATGAAAGAGATTGGTTGCTATAACAAATATTGGACTCATTAAGGAAATTAATTTACTTTTGTGCTACTTTGGAGACTGTAGAGATGAATGATATGGAGTCTAGTGGGGGAGACAGGAGTAACAGAGAAATTGCAATTAAGCCATTATACTAAGTGAGCAAAATCTGGGTGGACGGTGGGGCATGTAGAGGGAGTGGGAAAAGCTAGAGGAATTGGAAGGGAGTCTTTAATTTTATGCGGTTGAGTTAAAGATTGTCGGAAAATGGCAACCTAAGTGGTTCACAAACGATAAAGGATTCAGAAGATTCAGTGTCCTTTACTGTTTCTGTCAGCAGTATTTTTTTTTTTTTTTGAAAGGAAAGAAGAAATGACTCAATTAGTCACACAAGTACATTAACACTTAAAATTGTTTAAGTCAAGTAGTTAGGAGATGATGATGATTTTCCTTGGCAGCTACAGTTAAGTTTCTCCTCAACTTGCCCACAAGGGCCAAAGAAGTACTCAAATGATAGTATATAGCATTTCTATTTATTTCATTTCCCAGGGAGAGAAGAATAGAGAATATGGATTTCTATACATTCCCTTCTCAAATACATGGATTGTGTCCATGTTTTATCCACTCTTAGAAAATCTACCCCTAACTTTGCGACACCTAGTACAGAACCTTGTTTGGTTGAAAACAGGAATTTAGGGGGGGATGATTGATTGATTGATTGAAGCAAGCAGGAAAGGGGATGTAGATTCTCAAATTCTCAATAATTAACAGGAATATTCAGAAATATTCTAGGATACAAATGCGTGGCCTCACTCCATATATAATGAAATAGAAACCTATGAAGTAGACATTACAAGGACGTGATTGTATTCATTGCCAAATGATTTTTCTCTTTATAAAAGGATTCACTTAGGGTTCCTTTAATGAGGTAGCTTACCCAGTGCGTTCAGGTGTTAGTTTCCAGACCATTAACTCTTTGACAGAAGACTGGAAGGGCAGAGAAGTTTAAACTGGAGTCCCAAGTCTCTAGACTGAATTTTTCATAAGGGAGCAAAAAGAAGGATAACTGGTCTCCTTCAGTGTTGATTGCTGGGAAAATACCATTTCCTTTTCATGTCATGTGCTACCTCTGTGAGATAAAGGAGATGGGGAAGTGTGGGTTTTATCTGTGACGTAAGGCACCAAACGTCAATGTAGGTGTGCCAGAAGGGTCCATCTGTGAGGCAAGGCATGTTTCTGTAGCTGATATAAGTAAAATTCCATAAATCTGTTTTTGGATCTTGGGTAAATTTTACAAGGACTCTGAATGTATGGCCAAGCTGAATGCAGGTGCATGGATCAGCGCTGTAAGAAGCAAAATCCGCCTTCGCTGAAATAACTACAGAATACAAAATGTCCAAATTAATTTATTCTGGGACAGCATAAATAGATCAGATCAGTGACAGAATATTGGTGCAATAGGTGATAGAGTATTCCTAATAGATATATTTAGGTTGAGGTATGGGCTAGAAAACAATTATCAGCATTTAAGTGGACATATGAGAGAGTAAAATAAAACTATTTAAAATATACATGGAGGGGTGCCTGGGTGGCTCAGTGGGTTAAGCCTCTGCCTTCGGCTCCGGTTATGTTCCCGAGGTTCTGGGATCGAGCCCCACATCGGCCTCTCTGCTCAGCGGGGAGCCTGCTTCCTCCTCTCTCTCTGCCTGCCTCTCAGCCTACTTGTGATCTCTGTCTGTCAAATAAATAAATAAAATCTTTAAAAAAATAAAAAAAATAAAATATACATGGATGATTAAAAACAGGATTGCCCAATTTATATTGGTAGCTATCTGAAAGTTACTAGCCATTTCTTATAATGGGCCCCAAGAAATTTCAGGTCTCAGTTGAGACTTTGATAAATTTTAATTAGATGTAGAAGTTGGCTTCTCTTGATTCAATCTTTAAAAAATGTTTTGTGGCCCTTTCTCTGGGGGGAATACAAATTGAACCAAAATTTCCTTAAAATTCCAGATACTTCAGAAATTAACTAAATTACCTAAAAACAACATGTGTTTTCTTTTGAAATGTTTCAAAAGAATGAAGTGGCTGATGATGTAATTAGTCTGCATGTATCCTTTTAAAAAAGAATTTCCCTGGTTTTACATTACAGTGCTTGCTCGAAACACAGGGATGAATATAATCTTATTTTTATATGTAATAAGAGAACATTAATTACAATAAAATAACTTTATAAGTTGCTTTGTAGTTTTAAAAGATTTTTTATATCTATAAACTTATTTAATCTTTAAAATCACCAGGTAAGGAAAAAATTATTTCTGTTAGCTTGTGGGTATGTAACCTGTACTGAGAGATCAAATTAATAACCAAAATTATACAGTCTCTCTTCTTGCATTGGTTCACTTATTTAGTGTTCAGACACTTATTGATCACCCTCTGTATGTGCTTTAGGGAAGAGCCTCTCTAAGTATGAGAGACAAAACTTGTACTGGCTCCTTTCTAATCCAGTGTTCTTCCTCCCTGCTATTTGCTACACATGAAACTTCAGTTCAAAATTATAATTTAAGCTTTTCTTGTCTGTTTTATTTAGATATTAGAATAACCTTTTTTACTAAGTTGAGTTTGGTGTTAGTTTTCAATTTATTTTCTTTCTTTTTCCTTCTTTCTGTTTTCCTCCTCCTTCCTCTCTCTCCCTTTCCCTACTTCCTTCCTTCCTTTCTTTCTTAATGATTTTATTTATTTATTTGACAGAGAACACAAGCAGGGGGAGCAGCAGACAGAGGCTGAGGGTGAAGCGGGCTCCCCGCTGAGCAAGGACCCTTAGATCATGACCTGAGCTGAAGGCAGGTGCTTAACTGATTGAGCCACCCAGGCCCTCCTCAATTTGTTTTCTAACAGATTTTTATTTTTCTTTCCTGTTAACATTTTAGTGTATCGGTTTTCTGTGCTCAGCTTTTTTTCAAATGTAAATTTGTATAAGTCAAAAGTTTTGTCCATTATTGTATCAAATTACACTTAACTCTTACATAATCTCTGTTTCTCCTTGGTATTAGCCACTACTTTAAAGATTTCTTACACTCATAATCTGTTATGCACTGTTTTTTTTTTTTTAAATGGAAAAAAAATGTCTCAATTGACTTTCTACCCTCAGAGAAAATGATAAAACTCAGAAATTACTGATTTATAAATGTACTACTATTTAGAAATAGTGAAAGCATCCATTATAGAAAATAAAGTATAGTATAGCTAGTTACTGGTAATATGCATTGGCATAAGGAAGAAAATTGCAAATCCAGTTCAATAAATTTTTCTTGAAAGTCTACAGAGTATCATGCTAGGTGCCTTATAAGATAAACAGAAAACCTCAGATCTTTTAATGTGTCTGTCACCTTGTTGGGAAGACATTCATAGTGGCAGACATTACAAAGAGGTGGAAAATAAGTGCAAAAGAATTCCTTGATTGCTCCGAGGGAGGGAGTGCTTAAATCTTCCTGGTGCAGTTTTGATAGGTTGAAGGAGAAGGGTGCATTGCAACTCATTTTAGGGGATGAGATTTCTGTAGAGGAAATGGACATTTTGATGTGGTTCCACATGATAAAGAGAAGCACAGACAGAATAAAAATACAGGATATAGATGTGGCTAGACATAGATTATTTTCAAAAGAGTTTTATTGCTTTTATTTATTTATTTTTGTAGTGTTACGGTTTTAGTAACACAAATAGGATGTGTGCATAAACTGTCTATTCATTTTCTTCACTGCGCGGTCTGGTGTTAGGATCGGTGATTGCGTTGAGCAGCTGGGCTGCTCTTTCCACAGTGGCTTTGCGGTTCTTGGAGGAGACATTTTAGGACCAATCTCTGGACATTAAGATTTGTTGTGCATCAGAAGCACGTCAGACTCTCTGATGTTGTGGACCAGGGACTTGCAGAAGCTGTTGGGTAGCATGTGCCTTGTTTTCTTGTTGCTCCCGTAACCAATGTTGGGAGCCAAGTTCTGGCTCTCCAGTCCTCTGTGTACCCTCTCATTATTGCTTCACAGATGTTTCTGACATTTGTGCTGAACTTTGGCAGGTCCGTCTGACTGGTGCCGGATGAACTTCTTGGTCCTCTTTTTAACCATGTGGGGCTCTTGAGAGGTCTGAGGCTGGCCATGATGCTGAGTTAGAGACGGCTGCTACTTCCATAGGCGGCACCAAGGAAGACAGGGCGAGTCTTACTGCTCTTAAATATTTTCACATATATTTATTTGCACTTTTTCTTTTACTTTTGAACATAATGTGTCTAGATACAAATAAGGATTGAAGGCAGGAAGTGGGGTCTATGTGAGTTGTCGGTCCTTGCCAATTGCCTGGAGCTTTGGAAGTGGAGTGTAAAACTCAGTTGGGGATTCATGTCTGGAGTGACATGAATGACATATGAGAAAAAATCCTTTCTTCCTCAGTTTCTCTCGACAGGTGATTGAGAAGAGACATGAGTACCATGCTAGGAATGTACCATGCTAGGAATGTTTTCTCAAGCCATCTTTTGTATTGGATAGGAATATTTGGAGTAGGTCTTTGTATAATTTGGATATTTTCTAAATACCTTCACCTTATCTTTTACCTGAATCTCTGTCCATTTTGGAAGAGCTGAAACACTGAGAATTTATATACAGAGACTTTTTCTGAAGAGACTGGGAATGCTTTGTTCCTATGTAATGATATTTGGTTTTGTTTTGGATATGAAGAGTAAATGCCATTCACAATCAACATCTATACAAGCTTAATGAGAGAGGACTCAAGTGTAATCAATGATTCTTACATATCATTTTCTTTTATTTTTTTTTTAAATATTTTATTTATTTATTTGACAGACAGAGATCACAAGTAGGCAGAGACGCGGGCAGAGAGAGAGAGAGGAGGAAGCAGGCTCCCTGCTGAGCAGAGAGCCCGATGCGGGACTCGATCCCAGGACCCTGAGATCATGACCTGAGCCGAAGGCAGCGGCTTAACCCACTGAGCCACCCAGGCGCCCCTACATGTCATTTTCTTTACAAGCATAGTAGAAGTGTACTTTTCCCTTTGCTGTGGTCAAAAGAAGCTTATGCTGATTACTGTCAAATAGTAGAAGATTTTGATTTTCTTCAAAGCACAGTGGATGAGATTTTAATTTGTCTTCCATGTGAAAGGCAAGGGTGCCATGTTTATATGAGTTCCACATTGCAGGCTGTTCAATTTTAAGCAACGTAAAAATTAATTATAACTTACACTAATATAAAAGAAAATACACTAATAGAAAACAAAATAAATCTTATATACACAAAGTAATGATTCCCAAATTAGGTCTACAAGACCCTCTTTCAAGCATAGAAAGTTTTATACTTTCCAATAGGGTTTTTATGAAGCAGAAATCAACTGTTTTTTATTTATTTTATATAGGAAATAGTTACTGAGCACCTACCATGTGTTAGGTTCTTTTAGACATTGTGACACAGAAAAATCTACCCTTCTGGAGATTATATTCTAATAAATTAATGAGGTTTCATACAGTATCTTTTATATTTCACAAGAATAAAATTAATTTGGTTGTTTACTATTCATGTTACTTATACTAATATTATGCATAAATTATAGTCAGTGTACTGCAAAAGAATACAGTAGAAAAAAATCAGTGCAAATGTATATGTTAGAAGAAATATTTTTGAAAAAAATTTTTAAATTGTTATTTTGAAACAAAAGACAGATCTGAACTTACATATATTTGCAAATTACTTTGGAAACCCAAAATATAATTAAGTTACAATGATAAGCACTAATACACATTTTTCTGACAGGAACCATTTATATTAAGAGAAATATTTTATAATATTAGATTCTTGCTATAGGTAAAATGAGTGCTTTTTTTTTTTTTTGGCTTATTTGATGGTTTCTATAGCATGTTCTGCTAAGATATTTTAACATATCCAAAATTTTAGAAGAATGTTAATGCCTTATTTTTCCTTCCTCAGAAGCTTCTACATGTCACTGACTAAAAGATACTAAAAGTAAAATCAGTTCTTTTAGTTGTTTTAGACCAGCTGCCATTGAATGTTATTTTAACCACATCTCTCTCTAATAGTGATTGTATGGAGAAAATTGATTCATGTATCCTTAAGTTCCTTGGGGATTAAAAACAAATCCCATAGGAGGTAAGGAATTACTTTAAAGTATTGGACAGACTGGAAATCTGCATGTTGTACAACTTGTCCATTTAATGGAAAATGTCAACAGTCTTAACTAACTCTTTTGAATGAAAGGGGTATTTATAGTGACATGAAATCGATTTGAAATGTGGATAGAACTAAAATCAAGTGGAGTTTTATTAACTTAATCTATTGGATATTTTCTGTATCATATGGGACAGCTATGCCAAAAGCAGTTCAGATGGAATTTTGGAGGCTGCCTTTTATATGTGATAAAAGGTTGTCTCTAGGTTTATTGAAATCAATGGCCACATTAAATTATAAATCCTTGGCTGGTTTAGTCTGTCTCCCTCTCTTTTTCCTCCTTCTCTCCCTCCCTCTGTTCCTTCTGTCCTTTCCTTCTTTCTTTAAGTCTTCCTTATTTCTTTTATAAATATCATGTAAGCCCCTAGAAAAATATTTCTGAAATAGGGTTTTAAAAAAATATGTGGGGCGCCTGGGTTAAGCCGCTGCCTTCGGCTCGGGTCGTGATCTCAGGGTCCTGGGATCGAGTCCCGCATCGGGCTCTCTGCTCAGCAGGGAGCCTGCTTCCTCCTCTCTCTCTCTCTGCCTGCCTCTCTGCCTACTTGTGATCTCTGTCTGTCAAATAAATAAATAAAAATCTTTAAAAAATAAAAAAATATGTGAAATTGTGACTGTTATAAAACATGATTTTTAGGATTAATGACTATTTTTAAGAATCAATGAAATCACTTATAACCTCTGTCCCTAGAATAACAGCTTTCATTTTTGATTATTAGATTTAAGTAGTATGTATAGCTTACTTGGTTACAATCATACTGTAGACATCGTTTTTATCATTCTGTGGAAAATCAGTTTTTAACAAACCTATCAGGCCAGTACATTCATAGATTCCTTAGCCTCCCTCTAATAATGATTTCCACTCTCTTTTCCTTTTCATGTATGCGGACTCAGCTGCTTAGTACTTAGGGCAATATATGTATTTAAAAATTTCTAGCATCTCTGGCAGATGAAACTAGATGCTATCTAGTTTCCATCTAGTTTGTGCTTGAATGTTTATGTTTTAGGAGGACTCACTATTCTGTACCAGCAGCTTGATATATTCCTGGGCATCTTTAATAGCAGTTCTGTTATATTGAGTCAAAGCACCCTTTTCTTTATATTTCCCCTTGTTAAGCCTTGTGAAGCTACAGAGAAATCAGCTAATCTCTTTGCCCAGTGACAGCCTTTTAGATATTTTAAGCCATTGGTTCTATCTTCACTTTAGCTTTGTTCTTTCAGTTTAAACATTCCATTTCCTTTGTTTGAAGTTTATTTGACTTTATTTCTAAATCCCTAACTATTATGGTCACCTTTCTTTTGATATATTCCTTTGAGTCAGTTCCACATTTAAAATAGGGCCCTAGACTGAATACTACCATGAAACCACTACCTCCCTTGACCTATCCACTGTATTTCTGCAGTTTCAGAAGCTTTCCTGGCCACCAGTTTACACCACTGGGCTTGATCTGTTTTTTCCCTTATCCCTCCTACTCAATTATGCTGTGTTCCCCTCTGCTATCCTTTCTATATGCAATCATATTTTTAACCATAATTTTAAGTCTTTAAGTTTGCCTTATTGATTTCACTTGTATAGATTCATTCACTGATGTATAATTTTAACAAACACTTATTGCACTCTTATGTGCCAGATACTCTTTATTTTATTTTTTTTTAAGACAGAGAGCGAGGGAGTGAGTGGGGGTCGGGGGAGCACCCGAGGGGGAGAGAGAACATCTTAAGCAGGCTCCACGTCCAGCACGGAGCCCGACATGGGTCTCAATCTCAAGATGCTGATATCATGACCTGAGCTGAAATCAAGAGTCAGAGGCTTACCTGACTGAGCCACCCTGGCACCCCTGGGCCAGAAATTCTGATAACATGCTGAGAGATCATGACAAGATGTAGCACCAAACTGTATTTCCCGTGTTACTGTAACTCTATCATTAGAGGGAGTGGAGAGTGATAATGAGGATGACGATGGTGATGCTGCTGCTGCTGCTGGTTACAGCCGGTAGCTTTTGTGTAGCTTACTGGATGCTGATACATTTCGCTCTCACAATGATCCTTAGGGTGTGGGTACTATTATCATTCCCATTTTACAGATGAAGAAATTAGAGCTCATAGAGGTAAAGTAACTTGTGGATGGTCAGCTAGTGGTTGGTAGAGCTAGCCTTAGATTCCAGATGATGGTGTGCAAGGTCGATTGTTTTCACCCTTCTCTTAAGACAGGAACAAGGTAGAAGTTTAAGGGAAAGGCTTTGCTTTTCAGCATGAATGGCTCAGGCTTTTTTGAGGAAATGAGCCTTTGAAGGAGATATTTCTAGGAGAGAAATAATCACTAGGTAGGAGTACGAGGGTGGGTGACTACAAAGCATTAAGGGGGGAACCCTGTGTGTGCACTTCGGCTCCAATGTGGCATACACATAGGCATGTTGAAATAGAGGAAAAGTGACCAGAGACCAATTGTTGAGTACCCACCCTATGTGTCATGCCAAAATAAGTATAAGTTTTGTTGGTAAGTAACAGGAAATCATGAATGGTTTTTGAGCAGGGATATTCCATAGTCCTCTCATGCCTTAAAAATATAATCTTATAGCATTTAGGGAGGATCACAATGGAAGCATATACATAACAATCAGAATGGGAAAAAATTAGGGGCTATTTCATTAATCAAACTCTAAGGGGTAATGAGAGCCAGGTTTACTAGTTATTAATGGTGGGAACATAAAGAATAGGTATGAAAGACAAGACATTTCTTGAATTGTTTGAGTTTGAAACCAAATGAATATTGGAAGAAGCATGAAGTAGGAACTGAACAGGAAGATGCTGCTAACAGAAACAGATCTGGTTGAGTTTTTTTTTGTTTTTTTTTTTAAAGAATATGAGTTGTTGACCTCTAGAAATGTTGAATCTGAAGTATTGCTGTGAAATCCAGATGGAAATATCTTGTAGGCAACTTGAGAATGAGTGATATCGAAGAGCAGATAAGGGTGGTAGATGTAAAACACCTTTAGATGTCAAGGAAGAGGCATAAAACATGGTGCATAAAGGCAGGAAGAGACATTGCAGGTGACTTCTAAGCTTGGAGATGACCAAAGGGATTTTCTGAGAAGAGTATGTGACAGATAACAGCTTGGCTATTTTTTTAAGGACTTTGCATGTAATTTCAACTTAAGCTCTTTGTTCATGCATTTCCTGATTTTTTATGCTACATTCCATGAGTGGGTCAACCTCAAACACTTCATTACTAAGACCAGATGCTAATTCCACTATCTTTGCCAAAGTTTCAGATTTTACTTTACATTTAACAACCAAATCCTTGCCTTATTTTCATTTCTTTCATCACTTGGCTTAAACTCTTCATGGTTATTTCTTTGAACTCTTTCCTTTTGTAGTCTATAAATTCTACTGTCTCTTCTGATTGCACATTCTTAAATGTTTCTTATCCATTTAGCATCTTGTGGCCCACAATCTTACACATGCTTCACCGTCAGGTAGGCTGTGTTTTCTGACTTCACTGAGGTTTCAGTAAAGCATTACAGTTTATCTGTGTTGCAAAATGTAGCTTGATTTATACTATTTGATCATCATTTCTTTGTGATTTCCTGTGTGGTCTTTAGAGTCTTAAGAAGCCTATGGCCTTATATGCCTCTGGCAATCCACCAAATTTGTACTGATTAGTGGTAAGATTATTACATTTACAAATATTTAAAATCATCCTCTTTGAATAATACCCTTTAATTTTGCAGATTTAAAAGAAACAAATAACAATTCCCTTGTGGCACAGTCTGACCTTATATTTAATAGTGGAAGGGAAAGTGTAGCTCCCCTGACACTGAGGGTCAGGGATTGAATTCTCTATTATCCTTGCATTTTAAAGGGATCATAACAGTCAATCCATCCTGGGAAATCTCTCCTTCAACTTCTATTGATGTTGGCAAGTGTTCTGCCGAAGATAAATATATTTTTGCTTACTCTATCCCAGGAAGAAGTCAGAGTGAAAGGTTGTAGGCTAAGACATTGAATTAACTGCACAGTGAAGGTGTGACCCAGCAAACTGAAAGAGCCCAGTATGCTTTTAGACTGACATGTTGAATCGGTCTGAAAGATAATACTGCCCGTTCCCTGGAGAGAGTAATAGGCTTCATTAACTTGCATTATGCAGGATAATTCTTTATAGGTATGTGGGTTGAGGTTTAGGGGGAGTGGTTTAATTTGAGAAAGTCTTTTCCTCTCTCTACTTCCTTTGGATTCTAATAGACTTATCTTAGCGTCACACCTCTCCCCTCTATAAGCAGACTATGGTCATCTTTGCATTTCTATAACTGAACATAATATTTGGTTTAGTCGGGGTCTCTTAAATCATTTAAAAAAGTACATGAATGGACAAAAATTTGTCTAAAAGGAAGTGTGTTCATTTAAAACTTTTTGTGAAGTTGAATGTGTTAGCTGTGTGGTAGCTATTCTTTCTCTAACTCTTCACTTTAGAAATGAATGCTGAAATTTCCATTTAGAGAACATTTTGCTTGCTATAAAATGAGTGAACCTCAGGACATCAGGAAAACCTGAATCATTTCAAAATGACCAAACATAGCAGTAGCTAAAGTCCTTTGGTAAAATTAATCTTCAATTGTAAAGAGTTCATTTGAACTTGAAGTGCATTCACTTGAGGACCATATACAAATGACTCATTCTCTAGTCCATCACCCTAGAATCGGGACTACTTTAATATTCATTAATTCCTTGAAGGTCATAAAGTTTTTAAGGGATTGCCAGGAAATCTCCAAAAAAAACTCATGAGTAGATGGTACCTTGGTGATGGTTTTAAAAGGTTGTGGCCTCTGAGACCTGTGTGAGTTTGGAATGAGATAGAATATAGGTCCAGTATAATAATCCTCCACTATCTTCCAGTGTGTACATCAAGAATGACTCCATTACCGCAAAGGACCAGCAGAAATATGGTTTTTACTTCAAATAACATTAGGTTAAGATTTGTTAAAAACGATTGAAGACAATGTAGGTGATATAAACAAACTTTAATACTTCATGAACTGGAGAGTTAGGAATGCGAAATAAAGCAGAAGGCAGGTAGCTTTTCTTTCTTTCTTTCTTTTTTTTTTTTTTTAAAGATTTTATTTATTTATTTGAGAGAGAGAGACAGTGAGAGAGAGCATGAGCGAGGAGGTCAGAGGGAGAAGCAGACTCCCCATGGAGCTGGGAGCCCGATGCGGGACTCGATCCCAGGACTCCGGGATCATGACCTGAGCCTAAGGCAGTTGTCCAACCAACTTAGCCACCCAGGCGTCCCGGCAGGTAGCTTTTCTAAGGAAAACAATGACGAACCGAAAAAGACAAACATAGGAATTGGCCATCTTGTCAACCTTGTTTGGGGCATGAAGGTCCAGAGTTGGTTTGGATTTGGGGATCTGCTGCCTGGATATACTGAGTTCCTGGTCATGCTGGGACATGTACAGGAACACACGTGGTTTATGTAAGTTTTGATTTACCAATGTGGTACCCCGGGGCAGGAGCAGCTTCCTGTTGGACCTAGGCATTTATTTCAATAGAGGAGAGGGCTTTTTGACCTCTAGTTGTCTCAGAAAGAGCAGATCTATAAACTAGTAAACTTCCAATTACCAGAAATATTTAGTAGAGATTAGAAAAATTAGAGATTGTAGTTGGAATCTACTCTTAGGGAGAAAGATCGAGAAGGTCTGCCTAAGCAAATAAAACTTGGCTTCCGTTTACTCTAGTCAATGCTTTAGAAATAGTTTAGGTTGAATTGTTGAAGCAGAGATACCGGAGTATATATGAACATGGGAATAAAAGTAAGAAGAGCCAGGAATTTTTCTTTCCTCTATAAAAGTCTGTATTGCAAATTTACCTGGTAGCTAAAATGTTCTTTTCCTAAGACCATTTTGTGTTTATTTTATTGTTATATAATATTCTTCTAGGAACTGAGCCTACAGTTCAGTAGGTACATATAATGCCACTTGGTCTATATCATGCATGTAATAATTCTTAAATGTGAGTCTTTGTAAGTGGAACGACAAAAGGCTGTTTGTGCTATAAAAATCTATTGCCCTTGGCAAAGGAAGAAAAGAATCACTTTGATGTGCATGTCAGTGTTTACTACGGGACTTGTTTGAATCCAATTCTTTACTGTTGTTCATCAGGTCATTTGTGTCTTTAAACTTTGTCTCATTCCTCAATGAGAGGAAGCATAGTGAGGCCATAAAAGCAGCAGTTGGCACATCAGGTCCTCCGTAATACGGACTTCCTCCTTCCATATGAACCCAAGTTGATTAGATGACCCTGATAACTGTTATCTTTTTAAACTCTAGATCAGTTGCCTTTTGTTCTCTGCGATAAGGCAAGATCAAAATTAGAGTCTAAAATTTTCCATTATCACAAAGGTCAGCCTGCACATCTAAGAACCACTGAAGTGTGCCACCAAGTTTGAGCCTTCTAGTGAGAACATGCAGAGAGGAAAAAGGCAACTGATCAGGAGTTGTCAAAGATAACTGTCATGGGGTCATCTAATCGATTTGTTTCATTTGGGAGTAGGGAAGTCCATATTATGGAGTAATTCAAATGTCAGTTTTTTCTTTTGTTCCCTTGTAAACTCAAGCTTGGAGGCATATCCAAGTCATTCTTGGATATGTGGGATAACCTTTTTGATAATAGAACATTTCAGGAGTCTTACTCTATCTTTGCTGCCTTTGGTAGCATTTTCTATATTGTATCAGGCAGCATATTTTATTTACATTTAGACCTTAAAGGAAGAAATGAGCTGGAGCTGTGGTTTTAAGATGGGGGCAAAATCACTGATTTTTCCCTGTGTCTTATCGTTCAATGCCTGTATCTTACCTTTTCTTCTGAAAATAGTAGTATTTCTTAGACATAGACTCTTAACGTCTGGACCTTTCAAACCTATGCTTTATTTTTGACTTTATGCTAGTAATTGCCATAGAACTGCTGACTGGCTGTGTTTTATATTTTAAGTTAATCAATGAGAAAAATATAATTTCAGATATTTCCAGATGATGTTTATCAAAGAAAAGTAATTTCTTTCATCTATGCTCGTGTTGTGGTTTTTCTCTCAATGTATGTTTTCCATGTAAGCCCTTGCAGAATTAGAATGGTCTCTTACTTATGGGAGGTCTAAAACAAGACTGGATGGCTTAATTTTAATGCTTCCATCTTGTCCAACAAGCACAACAAAATTTTGCCCAACTCTTCCCGAGTGCTTGGCCACATGCCGTAGACCCATCCCCATAGAGAAAGTTAATTGCAAAGTTCTTTAGGTCATTGATAACAATAAGCGTGGTTGTAGGTGACGTATTTGTGTTTATTTCTTGTGTCAGTATATCAAGAGAAAGGCATCCCCTGGTTTGGTTGTCAACATTTTTAGGCCTCCGTGAATCTCTAATACTCAGTGCTACAGGGCTCACTAATGGTCGTCTAACAAATACACTGTGATGTTAAATAGTGTTCTAGCCTGTTCAACCATCATTTATTTGCTCCCTCATGTTCAACCTATTAGAGTTTTATGATAGAATGGGACTTGTCCTAAAGAGAGATCCATTTTGAACTTCATGAACTGTAAGCTAATTAATATGAAAATAAAAAAGTGCATTGTTAGTAGCTAAATATGCAGCTGTAGTCTGCATCTCAAATCTGAAGTAGTTGTAGTGGATAGGCTTTCTTACCACTATCATGTATTTTTATTATTTTTAAATGTGCTGTGGAAAGATAAATTCACAGTAGGCATAAAGTTAAGATCTAGCCTTTTCTAAAAAATTTCCAAGAGTTCATCTAATGGGCACTCTGCAATGCTTAAGTAGTGTTTCACTTAGTTTTTGGATTATTTATATTTCATCGTGGATGTGAGGAAAATGCTAAAATTACAGCATTTACAATATCGCTTAGAAATACCTATCTAGCTCCTGCTCAAATGCTTTCTTTTCAAAGGAGAGTGCTGTCTTAATGGAGTGCCTGCCTGGCTCAGCTGGTGCAGTATGTGACTCTTGATCTCAGGGTTGTGCGTTTGAGCCCCGCTTTGGGTGTAGCGATTAATTAAAAAATAAAGTTTCAAAAAACCCCAATGACTGCTAATTTAGGGCACAATTTTTTCCATTCTTGAACAACTCTAATAATTAGACAATTTTTTAAAAAAAATCAAAAGCTAACTTTCTTATCACCTTCAACATTAATGGCTCTTTCATCAGACTTGACATCCATCATTTTCTAACCATTTAGATAACATGGTTCCTAAGTCATTCATTCTGGTATTCTTTGAGATATTCTCCAGTTTATCATGGCTCCTATTAAAGTGGGGTAAACTAGACACTGCTAATGACCTCATTCTACTTTCTAAGAAAGCTATAAATGTTTATTAACTTACCTTATATAGATATTTTTTAAGATTTTATTTATTGGTCAGATAGAGAGAGAGAGCACAAGCAGTGGGAATGGCAGGCAGAGGGAGAGGGAGAAGCAGATTCCCCGCTGAGCAGGGAACCTGATGTGGGACTTGATTCCAGGACCCTGGGATTATGACCTGAGCTGAAGGCAGATGCTTAACCAAATGAGGTACCTAGGCATCCTAATTTACCTTATTTTTGTATTAATTACTTTTATAAATGAATTCTAATATTATTAATAACCTTACAAATAATTAAAACACTTTTTTTTCCTGCTAGTAAATCAGAGCTCTTTTGTCCTTTACTAGTGCAATTGATTTGTAGATCTGGATTCTAAGTTTTTATATTCAAATACATTATATATCATTTTTCTAGTCTGTTGAAAATGTTTTGAATATTGATATACCAAACAGGGGAATGAATGCCTCTTTAAATTTTGTGCCTTAGGTCCCTTCCCCCCTAGTTCTGACCTTGATTTCTTCCTACCTTTTCCATTTTTATTTTCCTAGAATTAAAGGATTCATGGTCTCAACTTGAAAATACTGTTTTAATTAAATAAATTCATAGTAATAGTGATTATTGATAATAGGTTTCTTTTAAATATATTCTTATTCTCATACAGTGTTAAGAGAAAGGAATAAGCCTCATTTTACAGGTGAGGGATATTAAATTTCAAAGATTAAGTAACTTTAGATGTATGTTGATTTATCCAATAATATATTCTTTTAACAGGTCACTTACTGGATACCTCCTCAGTGATAAGCACATGGGAGTTTTTTAAAAGATAGATATCATCTCGACCTTGTAACTCTTAGAAACTGTGATAAAATTTTCTTCAAAAGTACTTTAATACAATGGAATATTAGTCAGCCCTAAAAGGAAATGAGCTGTTAGGGTGCCTGGCTGGCTTAGCTGGTAGAGCATGTGACTCTTGATCTTAGAATTGTGAGTTCAAGCCCCATATTGAGTATAGTGATTATTTAAAAAAAAAAAAAAAGAAGAAAGGAAGAAGGAAAGAAAAAGAAAAAAAGAAATGAACTGCCAAGCCATGAAAAGATGAGGGGAATCTTCAGTGCAGTTTACTCTAAGAAACCAATCTGAAAAGGCTACATACTATATATGATTCAATAATATGCATTCTGGAGAAGGCAAACTGTAGAGACAGTAAAAAGATTAGTGGTTGGCAGGGGTTAGGGAGGACAGAGGGGTGAGTAGGCAGTTCATGAGGAATTTTTAGGGCAGTGAAACTATTCTGTATAGTATAATGGTAGGTACATGTCATTTTACATTTGTCAAACCCATAGAATGAGACCACAAAGAGGGAACTCTCATGTATCAAATGTGGATTTCAGGTGATAATGGTATGTCAATGGAAGTTCATTGATCTTAACAAATGTACTTCTCTAATGCGAGATGTTGATGGTGGGGGAGATTGTGTGTATGGTGGTGGGGGGCAGTGGGTATCTGGGAATTCTGTACTTTTCTGTTCAGTTTTGATGTGAACCTGATACTGCTTTGAAAATAAGTTCTATTTTATTTTATTTTTTTGAAGACTTTATTTATTTATTTGACAGACAGAGATCACAAGTAGGCAGAGAGGCAGGCAGAGAGGGAGGAGGAAGCAGGCTCCCTGCTGAGCAGAGAGCCCGATGCGGAGCTTGATCCCAGGACCCTGGGATCATGACCTGAGCCGAAGGCAGAGGCTTAACCCACTGAGCCACCCAGGCGCCCCATAAGTTCTATTTTAAAACGTATGCTTATATAGCACATTTTTTTCCCTTTTTGGGAGGAGGGCCTCTAATATCTAATATCATAGCTTCAGGAAAAACCAAACTAGAACTCAGATGTATTCCCTGGGTATAGTCCCGTAAACACGCTATTCCCTGGGTATTCAAGTCTAACCTGATTAGCCTCTGATACCAAGTGAAACGTTTCTGGGTGATTTTGTTGTAAATTTAATTTCCAGTGAGCATCTCTTTCAAATTCCCAGCAGCAAATGGAGAATTTGACAGTGTTACCAAACACATAGGATATTTTTCTGAAATAGTTCTATAAAAATGCTGATGACTGTCCTACTGTGGTGTAGTTATTTTGTCCTTGGTACAGCTGAGTTCACTGCAGCATGTGGCATTCTCCATTTTCCATGTGGTGGGCTAGCCATGACCAGACTAATTATCCTCATAATCCTTATACAGCTTGGGACAGGTCCGCAGTCTGAAAGCAGGTGTGGGAGAAAATGCTAGAAAAAGATAGGACAGAGGATGGCAGGGGCATCTACAAAGCTTTCTTTGAAATGATGTTAGAAGAAAGCCCATGTATTCTGAGGATTTTTAACGTCTACTGCAGGATGCTTTTATGGAGCGGAAAGTAACCTGCAGTAAGAGGTCTTCTAGTGTTGTTTCTGGGAAGTGATGTATTCTGTAAATTAATTCTCTTATATTCTGAAACATTTCACTTTAATGTTGGGAAATCTTTCTAAAATTTATTTTGTACTTGCTTTCTTTTGAGTCTATTGGATATATTCTTTCACATGACTCAGTACTTTTGTGATAATCAGTGAGTTTATTTTTTTTGGTAACATTTAGACACAATTCAGGAACTCATTATATGAATAGGATACTTTTTTCCTACACAAAATGGCCACAGACTTACAGTTGTATTTTCGTATTTTAAGAAAATAGCTTTAATATTTTTTCTTTCATAATTACACTGCCAGGTGTTAGTTCTTGCTGTTCATGAGTACGGTGACAGGCTTTCCACATTTCCTGATTTGTTAAATCCAATTTGCTGTGGAATAAAAAATAGAATATTTAGCTTGTTAGTATTTCTAAGTGTGAGTGGACAATTAATAGCATAGATATTTTCGTTGGCTTCAAGAGGGATAGATAAAAATCTACAGTTGGAGAACACGCAATTACTTTAGCATTTGGACCTTTTGGTAGTTTCTGGTTGGCATTCATTCTTTATTTCCACTGGGAAACCCCAAGTAGTCCTGTTTCTGAAGGGGAATGTGTAGGTATTTCCTTTTTCTACTCTCTCTCTCTCTCTTTCTTTCTTTCTTTTTTTTTTTTTTTTTTGCTTTTATGTTCTCTAGTCCTATCTCTAATGTTGAGGAAGACGGTAGATAGTTCTTTCTTTCCTTTTTTAAAAAAAAGATTGATTGATTGATTTATTTATTTTAGAGAGCATGTGCATGAGTGGGGGAAGGGGCAGAAGGAAAGAAGGGAGGGAGACAAGCAGACTTCTGCTGCGTGGGGAGCCCAACCCGAGCTCAGTCTCAGGACCCTGAGATCATGACCTGAGTCAAAATCAAGAATTGAACACTTAATCAACTGAGCCACCCAGGTAGCCCTGAAAATAGCTATTTCTTATCTTGACCTGTGTTCTAGTCTTGAATCTTTTCTTGTACTTCCCTTTATCCCTTCTTGGTATTTCTTCCCCATAGCTTTCCTTACAAAAGAAGAGAGAGGAAGAATAATGTGTGAATACTAAATTCTGATTTAGATGCTAGTGGTTATTCAGTCTCTTAGGCAATAGGTATTGTGTCTGGATCTTATAATTTATATTGCTGAGACTTGATCTTTGAAGAAACAATAATAGTTTCTGCAACAGGCTGAGTCCATTAACAGAACCTAGAGCCCTCTTTGTCTGATAAGCTTTGGTGACTGGATTGGATCACAGTGTGACCTTGATATATTAATAAAAATGAACACTATTAATCATAATAACTTGGGTCAGGACTATTCTATAACTCACCTATCAAAGTGTGTAGCTCATATCAGGCACTTAATACAAATGTGATGAATGAAGAGAAATGAAATACTAGTTAGGTGTTTGGATGAAAATTAATTTATACCGCATTTATCAGTATGTGCAGGAAAGGAGTGATGCCAGTATTTTATATAAGGAAAAGATACAGAATGAAATAAAATAAATTAATAGGAATTTTGTGTCTGTAAAAGCTTAGTAAAATTAAATGGCCTGGGAAATCACCGTTCACTAGGTTGTTAGAAATGAATGCCATAGATTCTGTGATTTGTGATCATTGAAATTTGCGTTTGAATTTTAAGCTTTCTAGTTAAGGGGCAAGCTAGTTATTGATGGGATTATTTTCAGGAAATAATCTATAAAAATAGATATGTAGGGATGCCTGGGTGGCTCAGTGGGTTAAGCCTCTGCCATTGGCTCAGGTCATGATCTCAGGGTCTTGGGATCAAGTGTTGGGCTCTCTGTTCAGTGGGGAGCCTGTTCCCCACCCCCCGCCTGCCTTTTTGCCTACTTGTGATCTCTGTCTGTCAAATAAATAAATAAATCTTAAAAAAAGATATATAAGTAGTTTAAATACCACTGTATGTGTTTTATTATGATTTAGCTTCTCCTTTGACAGAAGAGGTAGGTAACTAAGAGGACGGTATTTTTATTTATTTATTTGTTTGTTTGTTCATTTATTTCTTGAAAAGATTTATTTATTTGACAGACAGATCACAAGTAGGGAGAGAGACAGATTGGCGGCGGGGAACAGGCTCCCCGCCGAGCAGAGAGCCCAATGTGGGGTTTGATCCCAGGACCCTGAGATCATGACCTGAGCCAAAGGTGGAGGCTTAACCCACTGAGCCACGGAGGTACCCCAAGAGGATGTTCTTAAATAGATTCATAGATGACATCTGAAGTAAGTTTATTTGAAAGTTTTTTGAGCTATTATACTGGAAATAGAAGATATTTATAATGGCTCAAAAAAAACCCGTTGGAAATGTGAAGTGAAAATATTATTTTCCTGCTGTTCTTGAATGCGACAGGCACTCAGGACTCCCAGATGCAGTCAGTCAGAGGAGTGGAGAGCAGGTTGGGGTTGAACCAAGAGACCTTAGGTGAACAATGCTGCTGTTCATAAAGTAATGTCAGAAAAAAATAAATAAATAAAGTAATGTCAGTTTCTCAAATGAACAGTGTTCTAAACTTTTCACCATACTATCTCATGTCACTCGTGCTTTTGTTTCTGCTGTTCATGCCTTTTATAGGAACTGCTTCCTTTTCTAATCATTTCTCTTCCAGTTATGTTATGTTCATGTAAACAGCCAAGTGATCAAATGGGTGACTCTGTGGAGGACTTAACTTTAAGGAAGAAAAGTTTTCCTTGGAGAAGTTTTTTTTTTTTTTTTTTTTTTATGCTATATGTCAGGTTTTGTATTTTTGTGACTTTTCCTTAATGTTTTCACAGTTTGTTCACTGTGTAATAGGAAAAACACAAAGCAAAACAGAAACACCTGGTTGGTGGAGAGTAATGGAGTTTCTTCAGTATCTGTAAGCAAGAGAGTTCATATAAATAATTAATAACTAATTGAAATTTTTACCACAGCTTTAAGAAAACTTACTCGAGAGTGATCGCTGTAGCTTATTGAGGGGGAATGGTAGACGATCCTGGATTTGCATACACTGACATATCACGCTGACCTACAAACATCATTTTTAAAAAAGCATATGTCAGTAAATTCATGAATCCGTTTTGTATTCTATTTCAATGTCTTTTCATGTAATGAAGGAAATTGGCAAAGAAGCACATAATTCATTGTGGTTTGAGGTTTCATGACAGTACTCTATATCCAATATTCATCCTGTCTATCTTCCCTCCTGAAGATTCTAGATTGAAATGATAATAATTATGGTGGAAGCTTATGTTTGAGTGTACTGACATGCATTCTGTTCTCATTCGTTAGAACCTCAGAATACCATGCTAATGTTACCCCCAAAATGGCTGCACAAAATTCATCATCTTCTGGATTTTGACTTTGTGTTCCTTTTCATCATTTTATGCCATGCCGCTGAAGATTTTTCTTATTCCCTGCTAAGTTTTAGAGTTTAAAGTATAATTTTAATGGTCTGCTTCAAAAAGATATTTTTGATTTTGCATTCCATTTCAAATCATTTACTCACATAAAAGGGCTTGCAGAGATGGAGAGCCTCAATTATGTTCATATGTAATTATGCAGCAACATTTGCTTCAAATCATTGCACATCTTTGGTGGTAGTAGAGAGTATTTTTTAATTACTGGATGTACTGGCTTTTTTCCTCTGGTTGAATGTACACAGCCTTCCTGATGAGCTATTTGACATTCTGACATGGCCACGTAATATGCAGTCTTGCTTACTGGGGATTGGAATATCTTTCTGATGACCAACCCTGTACGATGACTGCAAAGCTAAAGCTTAGAGCCCTGTCCATATTTGTGAAGTATTAGTGTCTACAACTTGGCTTTCCTTTCTTTGAAAATTTGCTTCTATGATCAACATATTTCATCTTAAATTTTATGTATCTATTTTAGAGCTGAAGATTCTAGGGAGCTAATTCCCTTATTTTACTGGTGCCAGAGATTGGAGTGCAATGATGTTAAGTAATTTGCATAAAGTAATTCTTACTTTTTTTTTTAAATAAAGATTTCATTTATTTATTTGACGGGCAGAGATTACAAGTAGGCAGAGAGGCAGGCAAAGAGAGAGAGGAGGGGAGGCAGGCTCCCTGCTCAGCAGAGAGCTCGATGAGGGGCTCGATCCGAGGACCCTGGGATCATGACCTGAGCCGAAGGCAGAGGCTTTAACCCACTGAGCCACCCAGGCGCCCTAAATAAATAAAATCTTAAAAAAAAAAAAATTTAAAACAACCAAGAGACTAAAATTCATGAAGTTCTTACTTGTAGAGGCAAAAATCTGGGAAGTTACGAACTATCTGATACAGTGATTCAAATACATGCAGAAGTCTCATTTATTGAAAAATGGTAATGTTCTTTGCAATCTTCCTGGAAACAAAAATGGGAAAAGTAATCAGACACTGTTATAGAACCAAACTATAACAATGCAAGCACTTGAGCAAAGTGTGGAGCAGGGGTTGTATTATTTTGGTAATGGTATTTTTCTAGGTAGCATCAGTGCTGTTCTTGTTAGGAACTAAGTCTTAAATACTTTTAATTTCTGGACTGTGCTAGGATTTTATCAGCTTTCTTTGGTTTTTGTTGTGATTCGAGGAGCCAGGGACATAATTGAATCAGAAAGTATCCTCACTTCAATCTACAATGAGAACCAATTCTCTTCCCTCCTGATTGAGTTCTGCTGTGGAAACATGGAGCGCTAGAACTGGAGGAGAATCTGTATCTGTGTCCTGATCCCTCCTTTATAGAGGAGAAAACACTCAGTGTGTGAGTCGGAAATCAGGGATTATCTGCAAAGGTTTTGTTTATATGATTTTCATCTTCAGAGTGGCTTTTTGTTTTCATTTAAAAGAGAATTTACACCATCCAAGTTTCTGAGTTTTGTGACTATTTTAAAAAATATTTTATAAGAGATCATTGACTTCAAGAGGCATGAAAGCAATCCTAGCTTGATGACAGAAATTAGTACTAATAAACATGCCATCAGCTAATCTTGACAAATGTCACCCCTAATTGATTCATATTACTTAAAACGTTGTAGATAGACAACTTAATACCACTTACATATAATTATTTTTGCTTTTTTGGTTTAACCTCTTCAACTTTAAGATGGTTACAAGAGTTCATATTTGTAAAGTTCTTAGAACAGAGCCTGGCACATGCCAAAGGCTAAAGAAGTCTTCATTAATAAATAGGTAAATAAATATTAAATATTAATAGATGGTGATGCGTGATATGTGCTTTCTAGTGTTTTAAAGAAATATGAGAAAAGAATTGAAATCTCAGTGTTCTGATTTGCCAATTTGAAAAATGTGGTTTATAAATATTAAATAGTAGATCTTTTATAATGTAGTCACCACTAACCTTTATTCTTCCCTAATTTTTAAAATTAATTGATTAATTTTAAATTTTGTTAGTTAATATACAGTGCAGTATTGATTTCTGGAGTGGAATTCAGTGACTTACTACCTACATACAACACCCAGTGCTCATCAGAAGTGCCCTCCTTAATGTCCATCACCCATCTAGGCCACGCCCCCACCCATTTACCTCTGTCAACCCTTAGTTTGTTCTCTGTCATTAAGAGTCACTTATGGCTTGTTTCCCCTCTCCTTTTTCCTTTCCCTCCTTCCCATATGTTCATCTGTCTTCTTTCTTAAATTCCTCCTATGAGTGAGATCCTATGGTATTTATCCTTCTCTAACTGACTTATTTCACTTAGAATAATACATTCTGGCTCCATCCATGTCATTGCAAATGGCAAAATTTCATTCTTTTTGATGGCTGAATAATATTCTATCATGTATCTATATCACATCTTCTTTATCCATTCATGAGTCAATGGACATTTCCTAATTTAATTCATCTGATGATGTTTGAAAATAGAGTAAAAGTCAATGTCATTGGCAATGACAGACAGGCACATATCAGGACAGAATAATTACGAAGCATTTACGAAGGTTTGTGAGTGATAGTATTTAAAAAAAAATTTTTTTTAAATTTTTCTATACACATAGGATGTATTATTAGCCCCAGGGGTACAGGTCTGTGAATCGCCAGGTTTGCACACTTCACAGCACTCACTATAGCACATACCCTCCCTAATGTCCATAACCCCACGAGTGATAGTATTTTTAAGAGTCATTTTATTTAAGGATGATGATTATCATAATGTTATGTTCTTGTTTCTGAGGAAGGAAAGACCAAAATGTGTTCTTTTGAGGTGCCAAGCCTGCATTTGGATTTAAACTGTTTCCTGTTTGGTGTTTGGTGTTACTTGAGATTTGTTTATTCAGCCAGCATATGTGGAGTGTACCATGCTCCAAAACCTAGGACAATTTGCTTGGCAGCAGCTTTGTTTGTTTTTGAGAAGTTATCTGAGTACCTAATAGAATTCAGGCGCTCTACCAGGATCTAGGAACATAATGGCAGAAAACAAAACCACGGTCCCTGCCCTTCAGTCCTCGTATTTTAGCAGAGGAGACCACCGTTAGGCAAAGGATTGTCATGGGGTTGAGTTTTATAAAGGTGAGACAAGGAGGCCTCATTGTCTCAGAAATGTTAGAAGGTCTCTGATGTGAACTTGGAAACTGAACTTTGAAGTTTGAGAGGGAGTCAGCAAGGGAAAGGTGGATGAGGTCGAGATGGGAGGGAAAGCTTTGGAAGGTCTTCACAAAGGTACGGAGGACATCAAGAGCTCCATAAAAGAAGGGCTAGAAGTCAGATGTGGCCGACGTTTTGATTTTAAGAGAGAACTGGCCTCAGATGTAGCTGAGAAGGTGAGCAGCTCCATCTCATCCTGTACTCCAGAGACGATGTTAAAGGTTTTCATTTTTGTCCCAAGAGCAATGGGATGCACTTCAGAGCATGTTGAAGAGTGGAATTACAAATGAAGTTTGCAGATGGGCTGCTACAAAAACAACCTGGCAGCTTCTTTTTTGTTTTTCCTCCTTTCTCTCAGGGAAATCAGTTTGGTTTCTACATAGTGTATACAAAATTGAAAGGTTTGAAACAGCGTTTTTACAAACTAAATTGCATGGTCTCAAATTGAATTCTGTTATGTTTTTGTAATTGTCCCATTGTGTCTGTACTCGGCACAGTGGCCTCGAAGTGTTTACTGATCTACTCTTCCCTGGGCTCATATAAGAGTCTCTGCCAGCCGAGGCGAACCAGCTGGATGGTGCCCCATTGATACCCCGTGATATCTTGGCCCTTCAGTGTTGAGAATAGTTGATTGGTGATGCCCTAATTTACAAATACCTGGTGATTATCTTAGTAGAACATTGGATAACAATTTTTTCCTAAAGGACAGTATGGCCTTTTTTTTTTTTCTTTCTGGGCCGTCTTACCATGCCCTGATGGTCTCCCAGGAGATGTACTATGTGTCCTCAGTTTTAATTTTTCCATTATTTAGTGCATAATTGAAAGATGAATCAGTAGCTTTTAGTTTTATGTGTTAAAAAAATACATGTCATACAAAAAATTGGAAATAATAAAAATGTCTGTCAGTATCCCTGAGTGGTGGAAACTTCATTTACTGTAATTAATACTGTGTGGTAGGTACAAGAGAAAGGGGGCATCAGTATGGAGCAAGTCTCAGTAACCTGTTGGATAAAAATGGAAGTTACAGAATGAGGCTTAGCTTATATACTATTTCAGTAAGCTTTAAAGATGCACAAGACAATACCATGTGTTCTCCATGTAAAACACATGGTATTACATGTTTTTACATGTTTTACATGGAAAAGTATTTAAGTAGTAAAAATAAAAACACACAGGATGAAGAATCCTACTAACTTGGAGATGGTAGTAACTTCAGAAAGGGAAGGTGAGGGATAGAATAGGAATAGTTTTAACTTTAATTACAGCTTTTGTTTCTGGAAGAAAAGCATAGTTGAAATAAATAATGCAAAAATTGAGTATTTGTTAGTTCTGAGGGGTGAATGATGTGTGTGAAATAGCAAACAGATAAGGATATGGCCATTTGCTTTGACGTTGGTGGCAAGTAGTAGCTGATTAGAACGAACAGAAAGTGGAATATGGTTATTCTTTGTGTATTTAGTAAGAATTCTGGAGGAAGGTGGTCTCAGGGTTGGTTTGGTGGCTTACCCAGGATACTGGGGACTTGGGTGTAACCTTCCTCGTTTGTCAGCAGTTTCTCTCCCATAGGGGAAGTGACTGTAGCTCCTTACATCTCACACGTGCTCAGAGGATGTCCCCGAAGTGGGATTGGGAAGGAATGAGGAATTCTCTCTCATGATGAGAATATATTTTTCAGCAGTCTCATTAAGTAGAGCCTGAGCTAAGACCTCTCTTAGTAAGGGCCTGGCAGACCATAATAGGTGCTTAATAAATATTTGTTGAGTAGGTGTGTTTCTAGTAAAGGGGAAAGGGATTGTCACCACTCTTCAGTGAGGTTTGAATTTATGAGTTGTCTTTCCCTTCTGGCCAAATTCTATTGAGGATGCACTTTCATTGAAATGTGACGTGTAGAGCTTTTCATAGTCTTATTTATTTTTGTGTATTACTGTTCTTTTCAATGAACCAAAAGGGGGCTGAAGGTGATTAGTCTCAATCTTCATTTTTCCCAGATGAAGAAGTAGGTGTTCACACAGGTGTGGGAGTACTGACACTGGAACGCCCAGCCCTTGATTTCCACTCTGGTTGGAAACTGTACACACTCATGCTGTCCACACTCCCAAGAATGTCGTTGGTGCTGTGAAGCTCCTGAAGGATTATACTAAGAACTTTTGGTGAGGTTGAAAGAGATGTTAAGGAAAATTTTTGAGGAGTGTCTGGGTGGCTCAGTGGGTTAAGCCTCTTCCTTGGGCACAGGTCATGATCCCAGGGTCCTGGGATCGAGCCCTGTGCCGGGCTCTCTGCTCAGCGGGGAGCCTGCTTCCTCCTCTCTCTCTGCCTGCCTTTCTGCCTGCTGGTGAACTCTGTCTGTCAAATAAATAAATAAATAAAGTCTTTAAAAAAGAGAGAGAAGTTTTTTGAGACCTATAGAAGTCCTCCTACATCCCTTGCCGTTATTACGCCGGCACTTGGCTAAAATCGATAAAGCTGAATGTTGCTTGGTAACTGATAGGAAATGGATTATATAGAGGACTATATCTGGGTAGTACCCGACCGTGGCTCTTCTGAAGAGACCTCAAGTTCAGGGTGAACTTCTGAGGCTGGATCACCGGGCTAACAACCACTCCTTTTCATAGAACTAAACATGCCTTAGTGTTTTTATTTTCTTACACTGACCATCTAGCTGAATTCATTTAATCATGAAGTTAAAAATGAAAAAAAAAAAAAATGAAACTACAACTTTGCAAGCAGGTGGTTATGTCGCAAAATTTCTCACTAAATTTGCTTTGTTATTTATCTTCTTTACCATGACCAAACAATGTATGTTTTGAGAAACAGTTGTTTTTAATTATGTGTGCAATTCTTTTATAAGTGGAACTTATACTACAAATTTTCAGGCTGAATAAATAGTATACTACTGTGGACTGTCTCAGTTATTTATATCGCAATTGTTATCTTAGTAAGGGGTCTTAGAGTACCTCTCTCTGTTTTGTCCTGAGTGATGGTAATTTGCCCCACATTAGTGCCTGGGGCGTATCTTCTGTAATCCCAACAAAATATCTTTTGCAAAGCACTGGTGAAGTTTTATGAAACTCTTATGGATTATAAGGCTTAGTGCCCCCCCCAAATCTACAGAAAGGCAAAAGTCTTCACTACAAGTAAATTGAATGCCAGCAGGAGCTCCTAATTCAAAGCAGCTTTTGAATCCCAGCAGAAAGTTTTAAAATTCTCAGAATTATAGCTTTAATTTAATTTGTCAGCCAAAGAAATGAAACAATTTCTTTAAAAGGAGGAAAGAGGGATAAAGGACAGAAGATGTAATAGGTGAGTCTTTTCCCAAGAAAAGCAAATGTTTTAGTTCCAGATTAGTAGTCCCAGTTCCACCCACCATGGAAATTGAATGTAAAGTTTGGGCTGTGATCAAGGCACTTTCCAAGAGATTGAGTCCTAACCAAGGACGGTCCAAGATGGCTTCAGTTTAGCATACATTTTGTCTAATTTTAGCTAGACCTGGCTGCTTTCTCTCAGTGGAGGACTTTCTCCTCCTGATGCATTTTTGTTTTCATTTCAACATGTCAGTAAACTTTATGGAGCCATATTTTCTAGAGTGTTTTTCAGTGACAAAGTTGTTTATTTTTTTTTAAGGGAGCAAGATGGAAAATGTTTTGTTTCACCATGGAATAATAAACCAATAAAATCAGCTGGACAAACATTTATCAACTAAAGTAGGTGCTAACGTGAGGCGGGGATCCCTGTCTGAAGCTTGATCACGTGTTAAGAGCCTTGTTTTAGTTTAATGGCAGATCTATTCAAAATCACTAGTCAGGCTACAAAGCAGTGTCAACTAAAAGTCAACGAGGAGCTTCTATGTTTTAGTTTCAGTAGTTGGGGCACTGAGAAGTCTCTGCTCTTTGTTGAGGTTCTCTCTTCAGGAAGTTGTGGAAGAAAGGCAATTAGACACATCTATTTCTTTTCCTCAGAATGCTTCTTTACACATTCAGTTGTTTTATTCTCAAATGTATGGTCTGTTGCCAAATAAGTCTGTAAGGAAAGTGGAGATCCCAAACAAATATGCCAAATATACAGCTGTTAATCTGTTAGCTAATTGGAATATTGACAAATTCTGTAATGTATTCAAGATTTTTGAGCTTAACTTTAAGAAACGTTAATTTTAACCAGCACTCTATCTTGACACTTAGGGCTGTTACCCATTATACGAATAATTGGTTTCCAAAGCGTGAGGCAAATACAGCCAAGTAAGTAGGAGGCCTGGAGAACGTTGTTCTACCGTCCTCTCTTAAACAAACACAGCAACAATACCGGAACTGTGCCAAAATATGATAATTACCTACCAGATCTATTACAGGTGATTTTCAAAGCTTAGAGATTTAAGGAAAAATATCTAATTGAAAAAATGTTCTATACATTTGTAACTGAAACTTTAAACTGTGTTTCAAGTGTGGTATATGGGCTACTTATCTTAAGGGGTGTACACATAGGATGGTCTGGGTGGCTCAGTTGGCTAAGTGTCCTACTCCCGTTTTCAGCTCAGGTCATGATCTCAGGGCCATGAGATGGAGTCTTGTGTTGGGCTCTGTGATCCGCGCAGAGTCTGCTTGGGATTCTCTTTCTCTCTCTTCCTCTCCCTCTGTCCCCCCACCCCTGCCCTGCTTGCATGCTCTCTCTTTCTCTAAATAAATAAATTAAAAAAAAAATCCTTAAAAGGTATACACATAAAGATTTTAATATTTATTTTAAGGGTATCACTGAAAACATAATCCGAATGTCAGATAGTCCATAGATGGACTATGGCAAAACGTAATAAGGAGAACAAAATTGAGGCAATTTAAAGGTAGATATTAAATACAAGGAGTGCAAGGCCTATGTGTGTGGCAAAAATTAGGGAGGTATTCTGTATGAATGACTAATGTGTGGGTAACATTGGATTATGAGTAACTGAGAAGTGGTATCCTACAAAGATAAGGAAGGATCAAATTCCAAGATTTAGAGTGCTCTGAAATGCACCTAGTGTAGCCTTCATCTGCTATTTCATCATGACCATCTGTCGTCCATTTTTGGACTTCCACTGATGGAGAATCGCTACCCCTGGAGGTGGCATGTTCCATCACTAGATAAATGTAACAGTTAAAGTTCTGTATAGCTCATCATCCAGCTGTTAGTAATTCCATGATCTCAGTCTGTGTCATGATAAATATAGAACAAGTCTAATCCTTCTTTCTTATGATGCAATTTTAATTATTTGAGGAAATTTATTATTGTTTCTCTTCTAAATCACTTTACAGGATAAATAAGCCTCTTTTCTTCAACAGTCCACAAAGTGACGTGGCTCTGAGAGTTCCATATTGTGTTGGTTGCTTCTTTGAATGCTTTCTAGTTCTAAAGTGCCTTCCCAAATGGTTCCCTAAACTTAATTTAAATGAAGTGGATGGTGCATTAGAATTCTTCTATGAGAGAGTATATCGCATAAAGTAATATGTATCACTTTTATTACAGTATGTTTAGTAATAGTGATAATATGTAACTATAGTACAGAATAAATTGGGAAAATGTTACAAGTTTATTATATCCTTATCATAAAGACTGCAGATTTTTGATTATATATTTGCTTTTATTATAGTCAGTTGCAGTATATGTTTGCTTTTTTTTTTTTTTTTTTTTTTTT
>NC_081562.1:36052417-36123729 GCF_022355385.1 Mustela nigripes | reverse complement strand
TTTTTTTTTTTTTTTTTTTTTTTTTTTTTTTTTCGGGCTACAGCATACTGACTCATGGAGTCTTACTTTCATCTAAAATCTGCGAAGTGTTTTTCCATGCGTATGTTGCTGACTCACATCTTCCCATCCTGCCACTTTTGGCTTTGGACCTGAGCTTAGGTCTAGGATCTAATTTTTACCCCTATTAAACTTAACTTTGTTTACTTCAGTTGGTCATTCCATTCGGTCAAGATCTATTTGGATATTGCACTCTGCTAATGCAAATGTTCTTCTCGGCTTAGAATGGTATCGACACTTTTTTTCCTAAATTAGGCATGTTTCGCCATCTTACTTTATTTCCCTGATTAGGAATGTAATGCGTGCTCATTGCAGCAGTCACTGGCCACCTGTACAAATTTTCTGAGGGCGTTAATATTTAACCAGTTTCTCACTGGTCTGACCATTGCAGTTGGTAAAGAGCTGTTGCCTCCTCTCTCCTTAGGCTCTCTTCTCCCTTGACCATCCGGTACCCTCACTTGAGATCACCTGGAGCTCCCCAAGGTCCAGCTACTTAAATTGGAATGCTCAGTATAACCCAGGTCCTATAAAACCTTGCTCCAGTACTGTGGCCAGTACCCATTCTGTGTTAGTTGTTAATATTTTGAATATCACCCCCAGGTATGGCATAACATGTATGAAATCCACCACCACGAAACTGATCACTCACCTGAATTATAAGTTCTAGTTCTCAAGATTGTTTCTGAGGCCCAGGAGAGACTATTTATTATTAATTATTATTAGCTTTTCTTCACTTTACTTTCATTTATCTGTGTGCTGCTCCAGTCCTTTGTGTCATGTTTTCGTTTGGTAATTTAGTAGAAAATAAGAAATGATGGTAACTTTTATTCATTTGTATGCTCCTAAAAACTGTTGACTCTTGCTTCTACACGCCTATGGAGATGGAGTATCTTGTATATTTTAGTGAGGAAGTGATTCTGACATAACAGCTTATTTGTGTACTTGGTGAAGCCTAGCTAAGTGCAACACTGTGGTAGGCAGAGGAAGAGAGCCAAAGGTATTGATGTCCTAATCCTCAGTACCTGGTGAGTACACTATCTCTCATGGCAGAAGGGACTTGGGAGATGTGGTTAAAGAGTTTTTAGTGGACGAGAGTACTGGATTATCTGAGTGGACCCTGTGTAATCACAAGGGCTCTTGTGATGGAAAGAGGGTGGAGGAGTCAGAATTCGAGAAACCATGGAAGCAGAGGCTGAGTGATGTAATTAGTTGTTGGCTTTGAAGATGGAGAAAAGGGGTCGAGTCAAAGAATGGCCTTGATTGGCTGGAGAAAGCAAGGGACTGGATTCTTCTCTGGGGCCTCCAGGAGGAGCACAGCCCAGCTAATACCTAGATGAAACAAACCCATTTTGGACTTAAGACTGACCTTCAGAACTGTAAGATAATAAACTTGTGAATTTTTGCCCCTAAGTGTATGGTAATTCATGATGGTAAAAGTAGGAAACTAATACAGATATCAAGCTAGTAATTTACCTCTTTTGCCAATAGCGAAGATTATTCAGCTTTACTTCTTATAATGGTAAGTACCAACATAGCACAGAAGAAAAAAACCATTTGGCCTGCCTCCATCCCTCCATTCCTGCCCAGCCAGGAAAGCTGAGAAGTTTGTATGGAGTTCTCTCACACAAGTCTCAAAGTTTCCTACTGCTCCTCTACCATCATTTTTTTCTCTCTCTTTATCCTCTAATTCACTTAGTTTCTAATCTGTATACTATATACGTTAGTCAAAAAGAACAAAATCAGGGGCGCCTGGGTGGCTCAGTGGGTTAAAGCCTCTGCCTTCGGCTCAGGTCATGATCCCAGGGTCCTGGGATCGAGCCCTGCATCGGGCTCTCTGCTCAGCAGGGAGCCTGCTTCCTCCTCTCTCTCTGCCTGCCTCTCTGCCTACTTGTGATCTCTGTCAAATAAATAAATAAAATCTTTAAAAAAAAAAAAGAACAAAATCAGCCCATGTTATATTTAGAAATATAGAAGCCCAGTTTGCAGAAGGATTTTTTTTTTTTTAAGATTGAGAGTACAAACAGTGGGGAGGGGGAGAGGGAGAAGTAGACTCCCCACTGAGCAGGGAGCCTAGACACCACGAGTGGATCCCAGGACCCAAGATCATGACCTGAGTCAAAGGCAGCTGCTTAACCAACTAGCCACCCAGGCGCCCTTCCAGAAGGATCTTCTGACAACAGCTCTAATACCTGTTCCTAAAGTCTTCCTCTTGAGATGTGATTGGGAAATATATTGTTTGCTTGTTATAAGAGCATCTTTATTTTTCACACGAGTTATGCTGGAACTTGGCTTGCCTTGAGGTTAACCGTCTACCGAGATCTGCTTGTTGCAAAATATGTACTACGGCTGATGCTCAGGAAATAAGGATGGATTTAAAAATTAGACGACTCAAGAAATACACAATGATGACTTCCCAATAGAGTTTCAAAATAAAAGGCCTCAATTTTCAGTGGAGTTCTCTTCTGGAAGTGGAAAAACTGCAAAAAAATTGTTTGGCATTATCTTAATTGTCTGTTTTTGAAGTTATTTAAAGACCGTAAGGCATTGTGGTCAATAGAGAATGCAATAAATGCAGAACACTCCTTGGTGAAATCCCTTCCGCTCCAGACGGCTTTCCAGCGTGCTGCACTAATTCAGCATTGTTTAGACCATTTAGTCAGCGCTGTTAGTTGCGAACGAAATGGTGTGGGCCAGAGGGAATTGACTAAAACGCAGTTATGCTCCTTTCTTCTTCTGGAATAACCCAAGCTGCCCCCCACCCCCCGTTATACATGAAATGAGGGCAGAGGGCCTCTTCAGAACAGAGGTAACACAGCTGGGATCAGTACAGAGTAGAACTTGCTTTAGAACACCAGTCCCAAGATCTGCTTTTTTTGTCTTGTTTTGTTTTTTGGTTTTTGGTTTTTTTTTTTTTTAAATCTGCATCTTAACTCTCTATGTGATCTTGGATGGCAGTCTTTTATTTTCGTCTCTAAAGAAACGGGGGAAACATTTGTGACATCACAGGGCGCCTCTAAAAATATTTTTAAAAACTAGAAAGTTCTGTACATCCACTGATTCACCATGGGTATTATTTAAACTTCTCTGTCGTTCTTCTCACCTCCTTTCTCCACTGTGGGAATGCAGATAGAATCACAAGATAAAATAGGCTGGTGCAACCAGGGCTCACTTTGCAGTGGTGACAGGCTTGGTGTTATGATGTCGTCACCCCGTGACAGCCATAGCTTTGTTGTTCTTTGTTGCATTCCTGTCCCGCCATCGCTTCCCTCCCTCAGAATTACTAATGCACCATAAGTGGTGTAAAAACAGTGTTAGTCCCCGAGTAGTGGTTGGTGAGCAAGATGCAGATAATGAAATTCTTGTTTTGTTTGAAAGTTAAGCTTTTGGTTGAGTGCGCTTCCTACCATGATGATCATTTTCGGCATGTGGAGCCCATTAAGCAGTGTTGGAGCTGATTCACAGTTTAATGTGCTAACACTGCGTCTGTTTCTACCCTGATGATAACACCTGGATCAGTTTAGAACTTGTGTAGAAGTTTAAGATCTGGTGTAGTTAATTTCTAAAACAACTGTTGATCTTTATATGTGTGAACCCCATGGTCTTGCACATTCCAGACGAATTCACGGCCATTTGGACATGCTCATACCTGGGTGTGCTTTCAGAGTGGGAAATAAAAAACATGTGTCTTCCCCTCTAGGAGTTTATCTTCACTTAAATTCTGAGGGGTGACAATGATGAGATGATTATTTTGTCCCCCTTTTGGGATGATTAAGAAGATGCTTTATGTTGTATTTCTTGTAATATCAAATGTTCATCTAAAATGAACAGGTGATAGATGATTTTCTGACCTGCTCTGTCAAAACACATGCATATGCAGTCCAAGTCATGTATGATGCCATGAGTTCCTCTTGGGAGCCCTGAAATGGACAAGCATTAAAAATTAAAGAAAGGCAGTTCTGTTACTAAGGCTGTACACTTTATCTCTGTGGCTGCCTAAAAGCAGAGTGCCAGTTCACTGGAGCTTTGAGAAATGACTTTTCCCAGTGACCCACTGCCTTTTAAAGACAGCAGAGTTTGGAGTTCCTTTTTGAAAGTGCTAAATGCCCTTGGAGAGTTGCAGTACAGTTATATTGCCATTAGAAAGATTGAACTTCTCTCCAGGATGCCCTCAGAAAAGAAACCATTAGAAGACAGGCCCCATAGAGCATTTGGGGGATGCCTATTCTGTTATCCTCACCAAGGTAACTTTTAATGTTAGTTTTTCAATGCGAAAATCCATCTTCTGTGAGTGGAGTGACCCATCAGAGAGTGAGTGGCATTACCCTTTTCCAAGAGGTTATCATGTTTCTGATCTTGAATGCTTCTAGATTATATTCCAGGTCATCATAAATTATAGGTTCTTTACTGCTCATGTGCTCAGCGTTGGCTTATATAGAGACTGCAGAGGACATTTTTCAAATTTTGTGTTGACTTTTATTTTTAGTAGCAAAGATACAAGAAGTTTAATATGTATTGTCCTGCTTTTTAGAAGGTGCTGTCTTTGAAAATGTAACAATATGTTATGCGTGTGATTGGAAATGCCTAGAGTAATTCCTTTTCCACTTTGTGCAAGAAAAAATAGGGGTAGCTTAAAAAAAATAGTTTGCAGATCACATTACAGTTGTTTTGTTAGAACTGATGTTCTTTAGTCCAAAAGAAATAGCAAGCCCAGCTTCTCTGGTAGTATGCAAGTATTGTTCTTCCAACGAAGCTCTTTCCCAGAATATCCTAATTAGGCTGTGCGCTATGACATAAGTCTTGTGACTATTTCTTCTTTCTGTTATGCTTGTTGATCCCATCACTTAACTTTGCTGTTAGCGATCCTCCCTGATGAGTTAGACTGCTACAAATATCATTCTTGTGTTCTTCGATGGGCTAATGGGCTTAATTTATCATTAATCCAGGCACACTTTCATATTGGCGTAATAGAGGAGAGAGGAAGACAGGTCCTGGAGAATATGCTAAAAGAAAAGATAGACAGCACTAGAAACTGAATGCTAGATGTAATGATATTGAGCAACATTTCAGGGGGAAACAGTGCCCTCTTGGGACACCTGCCTGGCTTAGTTGGAAGAGAATGCGACTCTCGATCTCAGGGTCATGAGTTCGAGCTCCACATTGAGTCTATGTAGAGATTACTTAAACAAACAAATAAATAAATAAGCTTTAAAAAAGTGCTCTTTTATGGAGTCTAGAAAGGCAAAGGTGGTAATTTATTATAGTCATAGTCATTTGTTAAGTTCAAGAGAGCCCTCTTACTTATTACCTTATTTTATCTTTACCAGAAATGGTAAAGTTTACAGAGGAGAAAATGGAACCACTCAGCTAGTCAGTTTAAGAGAAAGAATTTGAATCAAGATTTGGCTAGCTCTAGAGTAGGTAAGTGGATGTTTAACATATAATGTGGATTTTAGGTGTTTCTTTTGATAAAAGATGAATATAGATTTTATTTTTATTTTTATAGTTTGGAGTGAAGATTTGTGCTTTGATCCCTCTGACTGAACACCATCCTCCATTCTTTTTTTTTTTTTTTTTAAAGATTTTATTTATTTATATGACAGAGAGAGATCACAAGCAGGCAGAGAGGCAGGCAGAGAGAGGAAGGGAAGCAGGCTCCCTGCTGAGCAGAGAGCCCGATGTGGGGCTCGATCCCAGGACCCTGAGTTCATGACCTGAGCTGAAGGCAGAGGCTTAACCCACTGAACCACCCACGCGCCCCACCATCCTCCATTCTTATACTTTGGTTCTGCTTGTTCATTTCATATCTAGTGAATTTATCAAAAATTTTCTTCTTTTATTGGCAATCGCCGGTGTGTCAGAAATTAGGTTTAGTGAAGGCGGTGTTGGTCAGGATTGGATGAAAATGATGTTGTGGTCTGTTTTCAGAGTTTCCAACCAAATGGAGATTAACTAATTAGGCAATCATGATATGGGGTGCTAAAAAGATACCCTTCATATCCAACTGCCCCAAGTTTGACAGTTTGGGAGTCAGCAAAAGGGTAAAATGAACCGTGTGTAAGATTCTCACAAAGACATGTTGGTGCCTCCTAATTTGTCTCTTCATAGCATGAGATCTGAAAGAGCTGATAGTTTTCATTTAACATTTAGCATGTGCATTTTAAGTGCCTACCATGCAATTTAAAGAGCTCCAGAGCAAAAAAGTGTCAGAGCTTCCCGAGAGCTTCCTTAATTTATTTCTTGATTATTAAAGTTTGGTTGCTGAATGACATCTATATTAGAAAGTACTCTATAGTGAATGTCAATAAATTTTAATGGTGGAGTTAATATCTCCTTCACTCCTCATTCTTGGATGAAATATCTCTTGCCTTCCATGACAAATTAGAGAGTTGCTGGTGGTTTGTGGACCAAATGTTTGGGTACTTTGTGTAGGCTCATCTGTGTTAGCTTTAAATTAGAGTGTTTTCCTCCTTGCCTTTCTGTTTTTCATCAGGGATCATATATTCTTGTGTCCAAAAAGACTCTGTGATTTAGCTGTGAGGCTGATTTTATTGTAGGGATGTCTGTGTTTCCTGTCATCACAGGCAACCCTGGTGAAACTTCCCATGTTGTGTGTGTATGTTGCTGCCATAGGTTCAAAGTCTGATCTTTCTCAGATGTATGTGAGTATGTAACTTTTATAGCCAAAAAGGGATGCAGGCAGCAAAATTTCTGCCAGAATATGTTTTCTATTATATTTTGTAATATGAAATTACAGGTTAGTTTTTGGCTTTCATAAACCTGCCTTTTTCACCCGTCACTGGAAGACAACAAGCACCTTCCTTTGACTCACGTTTTCCAAGACTCCTTGGTGTTAAAAGAAGACTTTCTGTTTGAAATGCAGAAATTAAAAGAATATGGTACAAAAGCATTTTTTATAGCTTTATGGAGTCTTGAGGGCAGATATATGGATTCCAGACAAAATGCAATAATAGGCTAGGATTTTACTTTCAAATCATCTTAGAAACACTTCTCGTTGGAGATTTATTGTACATGTGGAGGAACAGAGCTGCTTTGAAGGTTAAATGGAATAGTTTGGAGAACAGCATTCAGGGTCTTTCTCTGCCTCTTATTAAGTGTGTGCTCTTTAACTGACTTAACTGTCCAGCTTCAGTTTCCTATTTTATAGCAGTATTGTGAGGATAAAATGAGATCGCATGTGTGTGCTTTGTAAGTTTTATCAATCTCAATGTAAATATGAAGTAGTCCTAGTGTTTTATTTTATGTGTTTAGTTAGCGTTAATGCCCCACTGGCATGATCAGGAAATTTCTTACCTCTGCTAGACAACGGAGACCAGTCTTAGTCTTGGCCGGACTAAGAATAAGATACCTCTTAAAGTCCTATTTCTACTTACAAAGCAGTTCAACCCCTGTCGCTGAGAAACAGCCCCAGACGTAGTATTGGCGAAGCCAGGATTTTGTGTGAAATCTAGTCTTCCTGGAGCTCTGACGGATAAACAGGTAGTGTATGTAATTATATAGGACTATGGTCTCTTGTAAGCACTGCCGTAACAAAGTACCACAGACGAGTTGGCTTCAACGACAGAAATTTATTTTCTTATGGTTCTAGGGGGAGGAGAAGTCAGAGTTCAAGGTATAGGCAGATTTTGGTTCCCCGTGAGATCCCTTTTTTGTTTGCAAACTGGTCACCTTTGCTCTGCAGTCTCATATGGGTCTTTTTTTTTTCTTTCTCTGCATGTATATCCCTAATGTCTGTGTAAAGATTCTTTTTGGATAAGGGCACCAGTTAGATTGTATTAGGGCCCATCCTAATGGCCTTGTTTTTACTAAATTACCTTCCTCAAGGCATTACCTTACAAGGCATTACCTCCGAATACAGTCACATTCTGAAGTCACCATTCTGCAGGCTGGGGATTCAACATGCGAATTTTTTTTGATTGGTGGGAGGGGGTGGAGTGACAATTTCACCAGTAATGTAGGGAGAGCAGTGGATGCGGAACCGAGATTTGCATTTGGTGTGGGTGTCTCTGAAATGTACCCATACCATTGTGTCAGGCAGGACTCTCAACTTCTCCTGCCCGTATCTGCCCACACCCGCTTACTCACAGGGTAGTGACAAGGATTCCAGATAATCATGAACACAAGCACATTCTGTAAAAGCTGGATACAAAGGCAAGGTGGTATTATGCTATGCGTACCTGTGAAGAGTACATTGGCAACATGTGGAAATTTTTAAGTGGAAAAGACAAAGGATCATTGCAAACATTTTGCCGAAAGAACTTTCTTGGCTATTCTCTTTGGCTACAGCAGAAGCGTAGATAAAGAAGGGTGATTTGGTTAAGACTTAATTCAGAGAAGACAAGAGTTAGGCTAACAGAGAAGCCAAACATCTGGACGGTGCAACGTGGATCTCTTTCTTCCCCTCCCCTGTCACCTGTATTTGTAGAGTCTATTGGTTTCTTGGTTTAAATTTTTGTTCCCTAACTTCCATGGTCTGTCAGTCCTCAGGCAGAGAACTTTTAGTGGGTTCACAAGCAGTGGTTGTAGTCAGAAAGTACTTTTCTTGTTTACCTGAAAGTGAAATTTATGATTTCTCCTTAAGGATGTGATTTTTTTTTTTTTTTTTAAGGGTAATACTTGAGTAGTTGGGAAAAACTACCAGGTACTTAGTATATCTGTTCTGAAATTAATGAAGTACTTTTTACATACAAAGGTATGTGTATGTAACTTGTCATTCCTACCTATTTAGAGTATATTTGGATGATCTAATGCTTACGCACAAAGATTACATCTTTTTTTAAAAGCACACAGAACAAGACCATGCACAAAATAGGTCTCTTGAACTTTTCATGGTTATTCTTATAGTTTTTCCTCTTGGAATCTGGGGTCTGATAGAGCCCATTCATTTTTTTAAAGATTTTACCTATTTTGACAGACAGAGATCACAAGTAGGTAGAGAGGCAGGCAGAGAGAGAGAAAGAGAGAGGGAGGAAGCAGGCTCCCCACTGAGCAGAGAGCCTGATGTGGGACTTGATCCCAGGACCCCGGGATCATGACCTGAGCCGAAGGCAGAGGCTTTAACCCACTGAGCCACCCAGGCGCCCCGAGCCCATTCATTTTTGAAAGCTTTGAACATCATGAAAAAACTATCCATCTAATATTTATTTCTTCTTTTAAGAAATAGTCAAACATTTTTTATTTTTCGTAAATAAAAAAAAATTAAAAGGAACCAGTTGTTCTTTAAAACATATCACTAATGCTCAAGACTCCAGAGTAAGGGAAACAGTATGATATATTAAGTACAAAAACATTTTAATCATCTTTTTATAGACTGATGAATGTATGAAAACCTATGAAATGGATTGAAATTCATAAATGATATATACAATGGAGTGTCCTGAAGTGGTTCATATACTTGAATTAACTTTTTTGGAACAAAAAGCTTCTTAGTACCCCTTTTGGTACTAATTTCAAGACTTGAGACTTGAAAAAGCAGAATCAGGATATTTTCATTAAGCTTTTAAGTTGCTACTCTGATTCAATTTAGTACAGTATGAAGGAGATGAGTTGTGACTATAATCTTTTGTCAGGATGGCATGCTAAGAATACAGCGAACAAATAATTGTGTAGAAAATATTAATATTTTTGTCATGCCAATTGCAAGGTATTGAAAACATTTTAAGGTGTTAAGAAGCTAATGTTGAGGTAGAGGATTCTTTTAATCAGTGAAATAAAATGCTTGGGAGTATGGTTTTCCTGATAATCACAGGCTGTTAGTTTTTGCTCTAATCTTGTAAAATGCTTTTCTTATAATTACTTGGGGAAAAAAATCTTTGGGCAACTGACCATTTAATTTTGAAATAAACATCTTTCTTTCACATTGATTATTCATTAGCTTTTAGGGTCACTTCAAGTTTTTTCTTGGATATTTCCCGTAAAAATTCTGAAAATGACAATACTGATTGATCTGAGGAATTATAGATACTTGAAAAATATTGAATCAAGTTTCCTTCTCCACATTTTCTCCCGGGAAGAGAAACAAGTGTCTGGCCAAACACTAGACTTGGATGAGGACGAAGCCGCCTCATCTGAGGAAGCTCTAGGATAGTGAATGTCTAGCAGCTCTGGGCTTAGGTCGCCTGCAGTTGGGACCGCTTTGAATCAGAAGCTTTCCTTCCTTCCTTCCTTCCTCCTTTCCAGGGGGCATTGAGGTATTAGATGAAATTCATAAAACTCCTTTATTGCTCATGCGAAAAACTCCTAAAGCCATGGAAGGAGGGTCCACGAAGAATGTTTCTTTAGCAACAAGGCTGAGCATTCTCAGACATACTTTGTACAAAGCAGGCAATTACTCGGGGGCCCCATCCCTTGGATGTCTGACGACAGGCCTCTTATTACTCCAGCAGCCTCTTTTCATTCAGCATCTACAGGGTGGCAATTTTAAAAAAAGTTTTTTAGATGCCAGTTGTTTAGGAAGTCATTGTTCTCTCCCACTGAGGGGTTTATAATCTAGTAGGGGGAGATCAAGATAGAAACAAGCAAGCTTAGTAATGTGTTAACATGTGTAATGATAAATTCATCCAAAACCTTTGTGCCTTCTATTTTTGCCGGGACCTTGCAACTTAATACTGCTTCCACCAGTCCAGCACCCAACGCTGAAATTTACTTGACTTACCTTAAGTTCCTCAGGGAATCTGAAACACATCGCTCCTCCCTGAACTGTGACAGACTCTGGATGTTATAGGATTTCTCATTCCCCTCTCCTGTTAGCCATTTATTTACATATTAACTGGAGCTTTCTAAATATAATGGCTTATCCCTAAAGATGGACTCTAATGAAGGGATTATAGGTTAAGTGGCAAATGAATGCTAAAGACATTTGGGTAAGCCAATTAACCTGATGGTTTTTCACAGTTAATTATCACTGAATGAGCAGAGGTTAGTGCCCAAAGTGAGTGAACTACTTTAGATGAAAGTGATAATGTCCTATATATTTAAAACAATGAAGAATTTAAAAAAGAATTTTCCTAAAAGGTGAGTGCAGCTTATTAGTACCAATCATTTCTAGTTAGAATTCCATTCATCAGAAATATATCGAATGCCTACCTACTCTGTGCTAGATTCCAAAAGATAAATTAGATGCTTTTCTACTTCTTAAAAGTTAATAGTGCGCTGGGGAAATAAAACAGGTTCTAACAAGACAATGGCTGAATCAAACCCAAAGATCATTAGGGAGATTGATATCTAGCCAAATCCCCCTCCATCCCATGAAGGACAATAGTGCAAGACAGAGTAATGGCAGTGATTCCTTTTACTCAATCCCTCAAGCTTCCCTCACTCCAGCAAATGAACCTGGTTTTTTGTTTGTTTGTTTGTTTGTTTGTTTTTCTTCCTGATCCTAAGCTTACTATCTTCTGTTCTGACTCACAGTCTTTGAAACTATTGACTATCAGCCTGGCAACATCTCCACCACTGTCTTACTCCTTCATGTAACTTCTTCTATGTAGACGTGCTTTTCTTCAGGAAGCTTTGGGTCTTCTTCTTTTTTAAGATTTTATTTATTTGCTTGAGAGGGAGTAGGAGTATGAGACAGCTCACGCCAGGGGGAGGGGCCGAGGGAGAGGGAGAAGCAGAATCCTGACTGAGCAGGGAGCCCCACTCTGGACTAGATCCAGGGCCCTGGAATCATGACCTAAGCTGAAGACAGCCACTTAACTGACTGAGCCACTCAGGCGTCCCAACTTTGGATCTTCTAAGTCTGTTGGGAGTTTGTTTTGTTCTCCTGTAGCAGTCAGGATTTCATGTTAGAGTACTAGTTTCCCACTACGGTGAAATTGTCTGTACACTTATTTGCCTCCTCTGCTAAGCTGACTGTTTCTCACAGTTGGTGAGTCTGTTTTCCTCACTATTCTATCTGTAGTACCCTTTGATAATGTCTAGTCCATCAATGAATAGGTGGATATATGAGCAAGTTAATGAATTTCTTTCTTTCTTTCTTTTTTTGAGTAAATAATTTTCTTCTGACAAATTTCCCTTTTTTGGGCAGTGATTTTCAGTAGGGGGTGGAAGAGGGACTATTAGAATTACCTGTGCCCCATGTTCAATGCATTTATTTCCTCCTACTCCTTCCAAAATGTCTTCCACATGTCATCCCATTTAGGATCCCTATTAATCGTACAAAGAATTCAGTGTGATTAATGGGAATGGGTGAGTATTCAGTGTCAAAATCAAGCATATTTGCTAGGGAAGATTTGGGAAGATTGTGACGTGTTGATCATGGGGGATCAAAGCCTATCTGGACAGATGTAACTGGATGAAGAATGGTGGTCTGGGCAGAGGAAGAAAAGAAATGGTTTGAGCAAAGGCCTAGAGGCTGGGAAGTTTGGATGACATTAAGATGCCTCTGGAGAAGTAATGGGAGATTGGCACAGAAAGTGTAGTGGGGATGGTTATGAGTGTTGGGCTGTGAAGGGTGTTTGTTATGGTAAGAAATAGGGCATGATGAGGGGTTTTGTGGAACAGAGTAGTGATGCTAGAGTTAGATTTCAGGAAGTTTCTCTATCTGCAGCATGTGTATAGTGGATCAAAGGGGAAAAGAAAGCAGTCAGGGATAACTATTTACTTAATTTTAACAAATATTTATCATAAGCCTAATATGTGTTGGGCACTGGGAGGAAAAAAAAAATGGACATAATTCCTTCCATAAGGGGACTTACGCCTAACCAAGGAAAGAAAAATGAACAGGCAGTTTCAGTAAGCATGCTAAACAGTACAGGCAGGACATAATAAGAGCCTGAATGAGACGACAACAGAGAAGTTAGAGATGGATTCAAGGGAAACTTGCAAGTTGGATTTTCTCTGAGGTTCTGGATAGTGTAAAAATATCCTTAACCCATTTAAAAATGGATGTAGGAGCAGAGGGAGGAGCCCTCAAGTACAACTTTGATGATGGTGTTGGAGGAATGGCAGTACTTAATCAGGGGCTTCTACGAAAAAGGGGATGGGTGATGAGGAAAATTTTTTGGGTTCAGACTTACTAAGCTTAAGATATTAAAATGACAACTAACAATATTGGTAATTCCAATCACCAACTGCTTGTTGAGCACTCTTTTGCTTGTAGATGTCAGAATGACAATCGGATTAACTTAGGAGTAAGGGGCATTTCTTGTTTTAGTTAGTGTTAGTTTCAGGCATGATGGGCTCAGGCTGCAGCAGGAATGGCCGCTTTGTCACCTAGATCTGGGTTCTTTGGTTTTGGCTTTATTCTTCTTTGGCAGGCTCTGTCTTCAGGGAATTCTTGAGCAGAGCTAGGATTTCATCTCATTCTCAAAAGATGTTCTTTCTCAGTAGACTCCTGTGGCTGTATTTGAGTCTGCTTGACCCAGCTTGCTGCTAAATCAGTTGTCACAGCCAGCAACGAGATAGGTGATTATGGTACACTAATTGGCCATGTCATATAATGACCTTTCGTCAGGAGGTAAAGACAGCCTCACCCTATCCATATGAACTGAAAGTAAACCTGGGCTCTTCTCAAAAGAGAAAAACAAAAACCCAAAAACAGGACACAGGGAACTAGCATCGCAGCAGCCCCAAACAACAACAAATATGCATTACACAAGACTGGAATTTTTTTTTTTTTTAACAGATTTTATTTATTTGAGAGAGAGCGTGAGCATGAGTTAGGGGGAAGGGGAAAGGGAGAAGCAGACTCCCCACTGATCATGGAGCCTGATGCAGGGCTTGATGCAGGACTCAATCCCAGGACCCTGAGATCATGACCTGAGCTGAAGTCAGCCACTTAACCTACTGAGCCACCCAGGTACCCCAAGGCTCTGTGATTTTCCAAACATTTTAAGGTAACATTGCTTCATTTGATCTCCAGCACAACAGTTTATGAGATGTATTGTTATTATCTACCAACCATTGGTAAGGATGCTGAGCTTTAGAGAGGCTAACAGACCAAAGGTGGTACTCCTGGGGGTCCTGAAGGAACCAGGATTTCATTACTCTTCCTTCCATTCCAGTGTGGGTATCAATGGCCAGTTAGAAGTGGAGGTTCATGAGTAACACTCTGGCTGTAAGTGTAGGTGGAGAAGGCAGCTCTGGAGTTGGAAGGCTCAGAGGTGATTGACCGTAGATGGGGGATATGTCCAGAGAAAGAAGGTCAGGGAACAAGCAGGGGAGAAACATCCACCTTTGGGAGGAAAATGCGAAGCAGATGCTAGCCAAGGAGAGTTAGAAAGAGATAGCCCAAAGGGCAGGAGGAAACTCAGAAGATTAATGTGTTGAAGACCAAAAGTAAGACTTCATGAATATTATCTTGAGAATATCATTAAAGCTCAAAGAAATTTTAAGTGTGATAGTAGTGACCACCATCCATAGGTTTTGGAGGCTATCAACGTAATGAAGAGCACTGTTTGAGCTGATGGCTAGCATCACTAGTTTGGTGTTGAAGATAATAATACTAATAATGATAGCGGCTGACATATTACATATATTATGTCCATTATACACCTTCTATTACATGTAACAATTTGCTTTTTGCTTACTAATTCACTCGGTCCCCACAATGATCCCAATAGGCAAGTACAGTTATTATCCTTATTTTACAGATGAGAAAAGTGAGGTACCTTGGACTCTAGTGTCATCGGCTCTAGAGTCAATTTTCTTACCTTCTGCATTTCACTGTCCTACCCAGGCATAGCCAGGCATAGCCAGGCATCCTTGGGTATCATTGAAGCAGGGCAGGTCTGCAAAGCCCCTTCTTTTTCTTCGCTCTTTTGTATAACAAACTTCAACCCATCCATCAGTTGAAGGTTTTTTTTTTTTTCCTTTAATTAAAAGTTTGGCCTTTACTTACCTTTCAGTAGAACCATTGAAAACACCTCGGAAAGCGTGCCATTTGACGTTTGAAGAATAGGAGCATTGTTTCTGCTCCGATGGACTAATGGTCCTCATTTACGGTGTTTGTGACTGAAAAGGTCAATGGACAGAAAAAACAGCAGTGAGAGAAACACACACGAGGACAGTTAGGATGGCTGTGTCACCCCATTCATCAGCTTTACAATAGTGTTGGCCTTTGTCAACATTTTCTAAAGGAAAAATCATAAGGCAGCAGAAACAAAGAGCCACAAATGAACACAACTGGAACAGGTTAAGCCCTCCTTGAAGACTTGAGGGACTGGATCTTTTTGCTTCAAAAGACAGCCTCTCAGTCGTTTGTTCTCTGGAGAATTCTGCCTGCAATTGTTTCTTTTTCACATCTGCTGCTCCGATGTTCTTCACCTTTCCCAGAGTGGAAAATTTCCCAATTCCTTAGTGTCTTTCTGAATTTTCAACACCAATTCACAGCAGTAACCTAAGAAATTATATCAGCCTGAAATTTTGTTTTGAGTTAAGGTTTTTCGTTAACTGAGAAATCACAGAAAAGGTTTTACTATTTCCATTTTGGACTCTTGTAAGAAAATGCAAACGGGCAAAGATCTATTATGCTTAGTGTTGAACGACTACCTTTACTCTCTTTTTGCGGGCAGATTATTTAGATTCTATTAAGGCCCTTCAGGTTCGTATTTTTCTGAATATGATGTGAGAGGATGTGTCATGCATCCCTTATCACTGACTTGCATGTGTGACATGACTTATATACTAAAGCCCAGTACAATTTCGTTTTATTTCATGTTCTTTTGCCATAATTTTCATTATGGTTAATAAGAACCTGCCTAAGCAGATAACACCCATCAGAGGATTTTATCATACTAAAGTGTCCCTTAGTAGAATATGTTCTGCATAGGGCTGAGGTGTTACATTGATCTCCCACTTTCGTTCAGCAAAACTGCCCCTACATTTTTTCCAACCATGTAAACTTGGGCCTGTGTCTCATCAGAGTTTTCTCTCATGGTGTAATTATGAGATTTGTTAATTCATTGTTTTGAAACCCTTGTTGTGTGAGAGTTAGGTGTATAGTATATCTTGTTGGCTACTGCAGATGACTAGATTTATTGCTCTAAGTCTAATAAATTCTGGCAATGTTGTACAGCTTTTTAAAAGCAGGAGTGGTTGTTGGTTTTGTTTTTTTGTTGTTGTTTTTTGTTTTTTTTTTTGGTCCTGAGAAAGTCTTTGTAGAGTTGGTTACAGCACTGAACTAATGGCACGTAGAAACCCTGGTTTGGAGAACGTGGTTCTTTCTCCTGTCTGAATCTGCCAGTGAAGGGGCGAAGTGCGGTCTAGAACAAAACGTGCTTTCCAGCCTTGCTCACTGCGTTAACAAAGCCGCCTCCCAGAATGCTTTGCTCTCGGGCTTTCTACTGCCCTGAGTTTGATAGTCTGCATGTTTCTGCGTTGATATTAGATGAATTTACGTCAATATCTCAGTTGATGTTTAGTAGAGGCCAGTTGGCTTTTCATTCTGAATTACTTGAAATTTGCTCTCTGTGAGAACACTATTTGGCAGTTTGGCAGTTTTTCACATTTCTTTAAATTTTAATTATAACCCATCAGGTCTTAAGCCGTTACTTCTGGGTTAGACTCTTGATGAATGTCAAAGCAGGGTGTTTTAATTTAATGGATCCAGAATAACATCTGTTTCTAATATTTTAAAAGCCAATTTATATGGAAATTTGGTACACAGTCGATACACGGAGACTTGTAAAAATAAAAATAAATATGGAAAATCAAACCACTGTGATACAGTAGGTCTTCTGTTAACAAAGGATTTCACTGATGACTAGGTTTAGCTGCTTCTACCTAACACCCAAAATATCACAGTTTAGAATATACAAGATAGCGATTTATTTCCCATACTCACAGGATGGAGAGGTAGTTAGCTTAAGGCTGGTGTGGTCTACCATAATAGGGATCCAGTTTCCTTCAGTCTTATTCCTGTGCTCTGCTGGGCATGACTTTTATTCCTAAGGGTCCCTTATGGGCCAAGATGGCTGCAGGAGCTCCAGCTCGTATAGCTTTGCTCCAGCAAGAACAAGGGGGAGTGGAAGAGGGAAGAACCTGGAGGTTTGTTTTTTTTTAAGGACACTTTTTAGAAGTAATATGTAACATTGGCCAAAAATTCACCGCAGAACTGTATTTAGCAGCAAGGGGAAATAGGAAATGAAATCTTTTTTACCAGATGACCATGTACCCAGCTAAAAAATGAAGAGCTAGGAGCTAGGAATATGGGAAAGGGGAGATCAGACCATGGAGAACGACTGTCTCTGCCATGTTGAGCATTTTTTAAGACACGATTTTAATAGACCTTCAGCCTTTTTATGGAGCACCTAGAAAACTCAGCTTGTTCTTCTATGAGTAGATAATTTATGTAGAAGGCCTAGCGTAGTGTTTGGCTTAAAAAAGATAATCATCAACTACTGTTGATACATTTTAATTCTAACCCCTAATTGCATCTAATTTCAGAGACTGTGCACCAAGCTGACTTTAATAAGGGAGTTTTTGGACATTGTACCCCAGTCTTTATAGAATAATAACACCAGCAGCTCCCAGAGCCCAGATGTCATTTGTGCTCAATCTCCAGAACATTCATGTGTTGGCAAGATAGTGTTCTTTGATTTTCTACATAGAAGATAAATGAACAATTACAAGTGTTTGTTAACTACTTTCAAGGTAAAGCCATTATCATCACAGGGGGGAGCCTGGGTGGCTCAGTCGGTTAAGCTTCTGCTTTTGGCTCAGGTCAAGATCCCAGCTGGGATCCTGGGATTGAACCCAGCATTGGGCTCCCTGCTCAGTGGGGAGTCTGCTTCTCCCTCTGCCCCTCCTCCCACTTGTGTTCTCTCCCTCTCTCTCTCAAATACATAAAAATCTTTCAAAAAAAAAAAACACCCCAAAACCACCCCACCATTATCTTCATAGAAACTGAAGCTCAGAGAGGTCAATTGGGAAGCAATTTAGAGAAGGAGGTGAAAACCAGCATGGCCTTATCGTTTTATTCCAACCAGAATGCTATTGTTTCCACTGGCTGTGTCACCTTGGATGGGTTTCTTAATCTTTTTGAATTTGTTGCATTTTCTTGTTTTTGAGGACACTCAGGTAAATTACAGAGCTGGTGATTCGGGCATGTTTTTCCTCAATCCAGGGCTCTGCCAACCTGGTTTTTTGGTCCTATGCATGTAGAAATTTCTTTGCACTCCCTGTCTCACAGTGAAAGGCAGAACAGATGGAGGGGCTAGAGGTCAAAGTTATCAGGTGGTTTTCTGTCATAGAGTCTTCAGCTACTCATGTGCCCACACCCCTTAAAAAAGCCCTGACGTCAGATGAGGCAAGAGGTGTCTATATATGGAGTAGATGTCCTGACCGTCTCATTTCTCTGTCCTTCTACGTCCTGTGCCTCCCCTGTGTTCCATAAGTACAGAGAGGGACTAAGGATAAAAACCAGTGCAGGTACCCCCTATTCTCTGGAGAGTATAATGGCCTAGAGCAGGGATCCTCCCTGGTACATGCCAGTGTTGGTACATGCCAACACTTGTACCTTGTCCACATGTACCAGCACCATTGATTCTTTAATATTTGTCTCTGCATTGACTTTTTAATTTTTAACTTTCTTATTTTGAGCAAACAGCTGTGAAATCCAGCTTTGATCTGATAATTAAATTTCCTTTCAAATACACATTAAAATAAATAGAACCATTAAAATTTTTACAAGGTTCACCCGTGTAGCTTCTTACATACTTGCCTTGGTTTGGAGATCACATTTTGGGAATCCCAACAGAGTGGAAAGAGCATGGGCTGGGGAACTCTACCCTGCTATTTCCAATTGTGTGATTTGGAACCATTATTAGTTCTCAACCATAATTTGCTCACTTGAGAGATGTAGATAATATCTACTTTGTCATTTACTCTATGGATTAAAGAAGATAGAGCCAAGGAAACAATTACAGTGTTTGGCAGAAAGCGAGCTCTCAGCAGATACTAGGTTATTCTTTCCTGAAGTCTGTTTGGCGAACCCAGGCATGCAAACCTGGAAGTATGAATTCTCAAAAGCAGGACACAAGGCACTTGTAGAAAAGATTATAAGTCCTATGAGAAGTCAGAGTGGGGAAAGGCTGAAATTTTCTATAATGAAGGAGAGAGGGAAACATTTGGGTGAAGGAGAGACCTTATTCCTGGCCTCCCCAACTCTCCCTCAAACTCTCAACTCAAAGCATGGCTGAAGGACCAGTAGTAGCTTTGGCATTACTTGGGAGCTTGTTAGAACCATGGTGTCTCTGGCTCTCCCCAGACCTACTGACTCAGCACATACCTGTTAACGAGTTCCCCCCTGTCACCCCCCACCCTCCATGATTTATATGTCTGAGAAACATTGCTCTGGGCACAAGTATTCTTTTTTTTTTTTTAAGATTTTATTTATTTGACAGAGATCACAAGTAGGCATAGAGGCAGGCAGAGAGGGGGAAACAGGCTCCCCACTGAGCAGAGAGCACTATGTGGGGTTCGATCTCAGGACTCTGATCATGACCTGAGCCGAAGGCAGAGGCTTTAACCCACTGAGCCACCCAGGCTCCCCCAGGGCACAGATATTTTATCTAAAGTTTCTTTCTTTATTTTCTTTCTCTCTCTCTTTTTTTAAAAAATAAGATTTTATTTATTTATTTGACGGAGAGACACACGAGAGAGGGAACATAAGCAGGGGGAGTGTACGAGGGAGAGGCAGGCCTCCCGCCAAACAGGGAGATCTCATGTGGGGCTTGATCCCAGGACCTTTGGATCATGACCTGTGCCGAAGGCAGATGCTTAACATCTGAGCCATCCAGGTGCCCCTATAGTTTATTTCTACTGGGGAGCTAGCTAGTTCTTGCTTTAAGCAGCTCTCTGCACAAGGACCACTAGTGTCCCATGGGCTATGCCTTTTAGAAAATGTAGATTCTCAGACCTCACATCAACCAGCTGTCTGTCATCTGCATTTTAAGCCACTTGATTTTTAGGGCAGTTGTTTGACAACTGCTGTAGTAAGTTTTTTTAAACACTTTTTAAAATAGATTTTTTAAAATTTATTTTTTAAGATTTTTATTTATTTGACAGAGAGAAAGATCACAGGTAGATAGAGAGGTGCGGGTGGGGGTGGGGGATGCAGGCACCCCACTGAGTGGAGAGCCAGATGTGGGGCTTGATCCCAGGACCCTGGATTCATGACCTGACCCGAAGGCAAAGACTTAACCCACTGTGCCACCCAGGTCCCCTGCTGCAGTAAGTCTTAAACCACTGATAGAAACTGCATTTATTCTTCAATTGTATTTGCATTTAAACAAAGCTTTTGAGGAAAGAAACAATCTAATTGTAGTGATCTTAAGCAGTAAGGGGAGGATCTGAATTCAATCTGTATGTAAAGCCTTCCATAAGGCTCATTTTCATCAGTCCTGTGTGTATCTGGGATCCCATCGTACACATGACAGCAGCTTCTGGGAAGGCGGTATCTTAGCTATGTCACATATAGTTGACCCTTGAACAACAAGGGTTTGAATAGCATGGGTCCACTTCTACATAGATTGTTTACAACAAATACAATACTGTAAAGCCTTTTATCTGCTTTATGATTTTTTTTAAAGATTTTATTTATTAGAAAGCATGAGAAAGAGCACGAGCAGGGAGAGGGGCAGAAGGAGAGAGAGAAGCAGACCCCCTCCCGCTATTCCGTCATTGAGATGTAGGGCTTGATTCCAGATGTAGGGCTTGATTCCAGGACCCTGGGATCCTAACCTGAGCCAAAGGCAGCCACTTAACTGACTGAGCACCAGGTGCCCTCTTCCTTATGATTTTCTTAATAACGTTTTCTCTAGCTTACCTTATCGGAAGTGTACAGTATATAATACATACAACATACAAAATATGTGTGCTAATCGGCTGTTCATGTCACCGGTAGAGCCTCTGGTTGACAGTAGACTATTAGGTTTTGGGGGATTCCCGAGTTATACTTGGATTTTCAACTGCATGAGGGTCAGCGCTCCTAACCCCCATGTAGGTCAAGGGTCAAATGTCTTCATGTTCCTTTTTTTTTTTTTTTTTCCCTTTCCGTATTTTAAATTTGATTTAAAAAAAAACCAAAAACATTTTGTTTTTTAGCCGTGCTATCAAGACTAATCAAGACCTTCTCCCCGAAACTCCATGGACACACATTTTCTACAATGATTTTTGGGGGACTCTTCTAACCCACAGCGGCAGCCACAAATCCTACCGGCCCCTGTGCACTCTTTCTTTTCGCCTGAACCACGCTGTCGGAGGCCTGAATCCTTGGAGTTATCACCTGGTCAATGTCCTGCTGCATGCGGCCGTCACAGGTGTCTTCACGAGCTTCTCCAAGATCCTCCTTGGGGACGGATACTGGACCTTCATGGCCGGCTTGATGTTTGCTTCTCACCCCATTCACACGGAGGCAGTGGCGGGAATCGTGGGCAGGGCCGACGTCGGGGCCAGTCTCTTCTTTCTCCTGTCCTTGCTGTGCTACATGAAACACTGTTCTACGAGAGGCTACTCAGCCCGGACTTGGGGCTGGTTTCTGGGGACGGGACTGTGCGCGGGCTGCAGCATGCTGTGGAAGGAACAAGGAGTGACGGTGCTCGCCGTGTCCGCAGTTTATGACGTCTTTGTGTTTCACAGGCTGAAAATGAAACAGATCTTACCTGCCATCTATAAAGTAAGTGATTATTGGTGCTCGAGCATTGGGTTACTGAGCAGTTCTGCTTGCCTGGTCCTTTTTCCCCATTTAAAAAGCAAATTTGTTCCTCTTCAAAGAGAAGCTGGAAGAAGTTATGTTTTGATCTTCAGTAAGTGGAAGTGTCCTTTTCGACCTTTCCCTTCTAACATGCCTTTCATTCATGGATTGTTTTATTTCTTGGACGTCCTAACGTATTTTCATCATTTCAAAGAGGGTAGAAGGGCACTTTTGCCTGGTAAAGATTAGGCAATCTTTGTTTTTATTCATTCTTTATTTCAGCCCAAATTCTCTATAATCCAGTAGATTGCCTGTAATGTGTATTTGTAAAAATATCAGAGCGGGTAATAGAGCCAGATGCTAAACTCTACTGAGGGGAAATCCTCTGCCATTTGTTAATAGTATTTTCCTGACCTGACTTTGGAAAACAGCCCTTCTCTGTAGGGCCATGGGAACTCAGATTCTTCAACAGTGAATCATCTTCACCTTTTTCCTTGTTGTAATGAATAAGAATAGAAGAATCAAAGCAGAAGGAGGTTATTATAGGTTTTGCCCTGAGGCCAATGAAGACCTTTGCCTCAGGGCTTAATATTTGCTCTTCTGTATTCCCTTAGTGGTTTCAAACGCAATGTTGTCTGAAGGTCACAGAAGTGCAGAAGTGCTTTCAGATCCCATCTACCTAAAGAGAACCAGTTTTTGGCTAGTGTGTTAAGGGAAGGAATTGGGCAGACAGAGGTGGTTGAGAAACTATCTCCTTCCCTATTTCTCTCTCATTCATAATAAACTTGCCCTAGCTCTGCCTTCTAGTATAAGGTGTGAACTTGACCACTGTTTGCAAAACTCGGTCATGTTTTAGGACAGCTCCTCTTTCCTTTTGGACACTTATGTGAGGAGCTATGGTTTTGGATACTTACCCTGATCAGGAATGCTGTCGAGTTTACTAGTTTTGGTGACTTTTCCTCCTGCCCCCTGCCCTCAATTCTCAATTTTTTAAAAAAATCAAACTGGGAAGGAATTGAAGTGAAAGGAAAAAAATTGAGGGAGGGGCACCTGGGTGGCTCAGTGGGTTAAGCCACTGCCTTCGGCTCAGGTCATGATCCCAGGGTCCTGGGATCGAGTCCCGCATAGGGCTTTCTGCTCAGCGGGGAGCCTGCTTCCTCCTCTCTCTCTCTGCCTGCCTCTCTGCCTACCTGTAATCTCTCTCTGTCAAACAAATAAATAAAATCTTTAAAAAAAAAAAAAAATTGAGGGAGATAGAAACATTTATTATTACTATTACTTTTAAATGACTATTTTTTTCCACTTACTAGGCAGGGTGATTACTGCTATACTTCTGTGAGGAAGCATAACCCTTTCAGTTGGAACTTAAGTATCCAGTGGTTAATGAAGTTCTTCTGTGATTTCAATTATATGCTGAAACTGTAAAAGAAAACTCTGGTTGGGTCGAGTTTGATGCTTAAAAACTATGCAGTTTGAAAGGCAAACTTAATTTCAAATCCATTTTAACTATTTGTTCAGGAAAATTTAGGGAGAGAAATCTTATTTTTGTTTTTGTTTTTGTTTTAAAACTGTATCAACAACAACAGTAAACTTTCTTGATTTTCTGGAAATAGTAGATAGAATACATATAAATCATGGTCCTTGTCCCTGGGAGAGAAAGGTCTAGTTGAGGACATAGACGCTCTGTGTTTCAGGACCTCACATTGATAACCTGTGAAACATTGTGGTTCAACATTCTACAGAATTTCCACTTTACTGTCTCATCAATTAGGAAATTATTTTGGTATATCAACTCAGGACTTGCGTTTATGACCTTCTGGAGTTCCTTTCTAAGAAATTTTCAGTTCTCTAAGCGTATTTCAAGGACAGAGTTGCTGATAGAGATCCTTCTTATACCTGTGTCCCATACAGTATTTGGGACATAGCTGTAATAAGAAATTATCTTTGTTTATCCGATATTAAAATGTAACCGAGCGTCCTGCTTAAGAAAATGAGAAACGTCACCCGCAAAGGAACTAGCCATGGAGAGTGAAGTCCCCCCCCCCCCCCCACGCCATGGGAAAGGACTTAACACTTTGAAGATTCAGTGTCCTGAGAAGTTTCCAAATGGAAACTTGCCTAGACTGTCTGGCAGCCACTGCATGTGGGCAAGGGAAGTAGTCGGGGCAGCAAAAACACTTCATCTGGGAGTTGGTATCTCAAGCGCACTCTTTGTTTCATTCTCAGGTTTTGGGTCAGTGAGCTTAGTGAGAACGTTTTGGTAACAGATTGTATAGATTTTCAAGGGACTATAGAGATCATCTATGGCATTCCCCTTATTTCCAGCTAAGGTGTAGAGACCAGAGATGTGAAAGTCACCCAGAAAATGGGAGAATCACTAGAACTAAAATACATATTTGTGTGTGTCTAGCGATGATTTTACTATATTGTAAAGGTGTGAAGATGAATGAACAGATGTAATGTCAGATGACTTCCTTAGAATGGAATCAAATATTAACTCACACTGGCGGAGTAACCTTGGGCTAGTTCAATGACCTGCTTCTTTATCTGGAAATGGAGATCATGAGTGTTCTCTCTTAGAGATGTTGTGAAGATTATATGAAATTGTGGGGCGTCCAGTGTGAGCTGGGTGCCCGGTGTTTGGAAGGCACCTGATGTGTATTAGTTGAGAGAAAGAAGAATATTAATGGAAGTGATAGTTCTTTATTTTAAGGAAGAGAAGGCCAAAAGATAAACTGCTGTTTGTCTTTAAACATACAGTCCTTTCAAAAGCATATGAATTAGGAATCGACCAAAGCTGAAGCATGAATATTTAAGCAAAAACTTTCATTTAGAATTTTATGTCTATGGGGCTTGTAAACACTAGCACAGATTACATATGGAAGTTATAGAAAATTCCATATTCTGTCTTTATAATATATAGATTTCTATGCCTGGGGTGAGTTAGAAGAGACTCCGAAGGAAGTGAATTAAAAGACTTTAGAAGGTCCTTTTCAACCTTAAAAGAATAAATCATCTTAAATATCTTACCAATTAACTCCGGATCATGGTTTGCCAGATGAAATAAACTTCCCTGCCCTATTAAAACACAGTTTTTATATAAACAGAAAACTCCAATGCACAAATGTTTAACTCTATTATGCAAAGCAGTGAACTAGCCAAGTACTCAAATCCCAAAATGGCGGTCCTCTTAAAGCTGGAAATTATTAAGACCAGAGGGGCAAGGCTCTCTGTTTTTATAGTTTCATCAGTAATGTTTTTCTCATAGCAGTAACACTCAGCTTCATTCTTCACAGTGTTGGTTTGAATTCTGTACCTCTTAAAAGATCCTGGCCCCCAAACTCAAATGTGCACCAGGACCAGACAGAAGGGACTGGTGGAAGCAAGATTACGCCCACCTCGGGGATTCCTCTTCATCCTATTATTGCAATAAGAACATACAGGTTTGCGTTTGGGAGAGTTGAAGAGTTCCCTAAGAAGACAGACCTCTGGATTTTTCAGTGACATTTTTTTTTTTTAAAGATTTTATTTATTTATTTGACAGACAGAGATCACAAGTATGCAGAGAGGCGGTGGGGGGGGGGGGAGCAGACTCTCCATTGAGCAGAGATTCCGATGCAGTGCTCGATCCCAGGACCCTGCGATCATGACTTGAGCCGAAGGCAGAGGCTTTAACCCATTGAGCCACCCAGGCGCACTTCAGTGACATTTATTATTACTTACTTTTGGTTACTGATTTAAAGACAAATCCTGTTTGGGCCAGACAAAATCTTTGAGATGGCTGAATTTGGCCAGAATTCTTGGCTGCCATTTTTTTTTTTTTAACTTCTAAGATTGATGCAGATATTATATTATATTATATTATATATTATTATATTATGTGAAAGGCTTTTGCATTTCTGCAAAGGAAATATGTAAGTTTTCTATTTCGTGGAAGTATGTGAAAAATAGTAGAGACCTGGCATACTGTAGACATTTTATTTAGTATTTAATAAAAACTTAGAGTCTTTATGTGCTAGCCACTATTCTGAATATGCAAAAAACATAAACACAGTTAACTTATATAATAAGTGCTTATTGAGATAGTATGACTTACAGAATAATATGATTGAATATGACACGAAATAATACAATAATACAGTTATCAATAGTTAGGGGGGATTTGTAAGAAAACACCAAATATAAAATCTTCAGAAACATTTATGAACAAAATGAATGTTCATAGCCATCTTAAAATGTTTAAATGTTCCTAGTACTTAGCGTCAGCATTCTATTTAAGGTGTTTTCTATATTATCTTTGGCATCTAGTGCGCCATCTGGCACGTAGTAGGTACTCAGGATATTATCGAATTCACACTTTTTTCAGATTTGTCTTGGAAAAATATGCGCCTGAAATGTTAAAGTAAAATCCTTTCCTCTTCCCTTTGTGCAATGAGGATTTCATTTCACAGTGGGGTCTGGAGGGTAGAATTGGAAGAAATACATGTCAGAAAAATGTTGAAAAATAAGTTCTTGTCTTTTCATCAAATGATTATTTTAGCCTTTCTTAGATGACTTTCACTTACTTAGTTTTATATGGTCAAAAGTAAGAGGGAGTGGTGAGGAACCCTTGAAACACACTTAAACTAGCCTTGCAAATAAATGCTTGACTTTTATCTGCCCACAAAATTTTTTACAAGTCTCCCATGATCCCGGGAGGTACATGGGTAATAAAATCAGCAAAAGCAACATTTTTCTTACTTACCAAACATCAGTCATTACTTGCCTAGTGGCCATTTTCTGTGCTTATTTAACATCTGTTAACTGTTTTAATGTGGATACATCTTTTTTCCCTTTATTAGCCTCATAATCACTTATTCGGTTACTGGTGGATACAAAAAGGAAACCCGAAAACCAGTGTAACAATTCTAATAATAGCCCAAATTGATTTAGAAAAATGAAGCCCTTCTCGTTTGATCTTTTAAGAATTTCTATGAAGATGACTACCTCTGTTTTGCTAAAGTTGCTTCTAAGATGTACATTATTCAGACAACTTCCTTTTCTTAAAATTAAATTTTGCAGTGCTGTTTCACGTAAACAAAATGAAAAGACCATATTATGAGAGAGGAAATGGGAAGCCATTGCCACTTTTGGAAAACGAGTCAACTCTGTCTAGAAATAACTTTCTTGTTTTATTTATTTATTTATTTATTTATTTATTTTATTTTTTGTTTTTTTTTTTTTGTTTTTTTTTAAAGATTTTATTTATTTATTTGACAGAGAGAAATTACAAGTACACTGAGAGGCAGGCAGAGAGAGAGAGAGGCGGAAGCAGGCTCCCTGCTGAGCAGAGAGCCCGATGCGGGACTCGATCCCAGGACCCTGAGATCATGACCTGAGCCGAAGGCAGCGGCTTAACCCACTGAGCCACCCAGGCGCCCCTATTTATTTATTTTTAAAGATTTTATTTACTTATTTGACAGACAGAGATCCCAAGTAGGCAGAGAGGGAGGGGGAAGCAGGCTCTTTGCCGAGCAGAGAGCCTGATGCAGAACTTGATTCCAGAACCCTGGAATCATGACCTGAGCCAAAGGCAGAGGCTTTAACCTACTGAGCTACCCAGGTGCCCCTAACTTTTTTATTTTAATGCTAAGCAGGATGTGAGTGGTGGGGTTTGCCTATGGTGATAAAGTTTATCCTGGATGTGACGCATAAGCTTGGTTCTACATCAGGGTGTAGTGATTGAACGCAAACAAATAATCCTGTATTTCCAAACCATTCACAGGGTTTACCTTGAGAATGGCTTTTGAGGATGGGGGCTTATATGCTGTTGAAGGTTTTGGTTTGTCACTGTTGGAACATTGAAGACACTAAATTTGGTGCTTCTGTACATCTAGTTTGCGGGACTCCCCCTGTATAGAAGGGCATGAAAAGGGAGGTACAGCACCTCCAGGTACTAGCACATTGAAGCCACATGTGCTTTTTTATTTGCTTATCTGCTGGGGGATGGCATTGGCAGAATATGTTCTCATTTACAGCTTTGTCCCTTCGCCTTCTAGACTAGGTTGTAGTTTTGCTCAAGATGTGACTCTCATATCGATTGCTCTGAGTGAAATATGACATATTTGCTGTTTCTGATTTTCTTCAATCAACATCTGTGCCACTCTACTTCAAGTAGTGTTCCCGCTTTCTTATGATTTTCTTTTTCTTCGCTTGCCTTACACTTGACTTTGTGAGAATCCAGATATCGCAAGATACTCAGATTCTGATCACAGTATTTTCTAGCATTATTGAAACTGGAGGGCTGACTATTTGTCATGTACTTACAAATGAATTTGGATTTCATCCCAGTAAACTTGTTGTAGCATTTAATATTCATGACCTATAGTACTTTAAAACTTTGAACAGCTGCCAACACTGCTAACCAGATAATACCACAAATAAAAGTTGAGGTTCAAAAATACTTTACAATTCAAAAAGTCAAAGATTAATAAGGTATTTTATTTCTGCAGGTTGGCTTCTCTGCTCAGCTGATTTAAGACGATTCTGTATTTTGGTGACAGTTTAGGTTTACGCTGAGTGAAATTGGGAAGCTGACTACTCTTGTAAGTTCATGTAATGTTTGCATTAGAGTGTTAATGAAACAGTGATCTAGTCACACATTATCTTTGTTGTTTTTTTAAAGATTCATCTTTGTACAAAACAGTGTGTTAGGTGATATGCGGATTCAAAGACGCAATGACAGAATTCTGCCCGTGAGGGCATTTTATTTTATTTTATTTTATTATTTATTTATTTATTTTAAAGATTTATTTATTTGACAGAGAGAGAGAGGGAGAGATCACAAGTAGGCAGAGAGAGAGAGGAAGGGAAGCAGGCTCCCCGCTGAGCAGAGAGCCCGATGCGGGGCTCGATCCCAGGACACTGAGATCATGACCTGAGCCGAAGGCAGCGGCCCAACCCACTGAGCCACCCAGGCGCCCTGAACAATGGTTTTGACGGATACATAGAATGCATGAATTTATAGAGGAAAATGAGTTAGAAAGGTAGGTTTAGAGAGCTAGTATGTATAATGATGTACAGACCTTTTAAGATATGTTGTGGCCCCAACAATGTTAGGAGACATTGCATGGTTTTTAAATGTTTTTGTGTTTCTACTGCTATGTGGAATGGTATGTGGTATGTTGGAGAAGCTTGACAATGTCCAGGCTAGCTCCGTTTTGCTCCTTGGGAGATTTTCTTCTCTGTTCTTCCCTGGGAACAGACCTGAGAGTGGGACCCTTTGGTGATGAGACTAGACTTAAGAATCAGACTCAGGAGGTTTAGTTCATTCAGTGAGTGTTTCCTGCCAGCATTTGTCTTGTTCTTTAGCATTTTTAAAAAGGGGGGGGGCAGTTATTTTTTGAAGACTAGATTATTTTACTTTTTACTCATAGTATCTAGCATCTTATTATATACTCTTGATGGGAAAAACAGGGAGTCTTTTAGGGCTTTCTCCTGTGTCCATTCTTCTAGTATTGCTGAATGATGTTCAAATGTTGTTACAGTGAATGGTCACAATTACAAAATGCCTCTTTGTTTTGCATTCCTTCTTATAGGAAGAAAGAAACATTTTTCAAAATGGTCCTTTTTACAATCCAGAATAAAATACTCTATCAGCACTGAATTCCAGCCAGTTAACTCAGTATACCATCAGTGAAAATGACACGCAAATTGGACCTTGTGATGAATAAATAATGAGTCTCACTGAAATCATCTATGCTGTTCTCATAACACTGTCTGGGATCCGTATTACATCACTCGGCTCAATTTTCGATAACCTGCTGCCTCAGAGGAATCAGAGTGACTGACGGGATCTCATGATTATCTGGTTGCTTGTATTCAGCTCGGTACTGTCAATTTCACAGAAAAACGATGTGGTCTGCACCAATTTCAAATCATCGTCATTGCCCAGAAGTCAGCTTTCTGTCTTAAATACTCGGCACAATGGGAATGCTAATTGAGTGTTGACTTCTCGAATGAAATTTAAGCTATAGAAAGACAGATTCCTGGATGCATTAGAGATTCCTTAAAAGGCATGACTGGGGTAGGAGGTGGGGCAGATGAAACTGAGTGTGAAATCAAATTCATTGATAGTTAAAATAGTTAGGAAATGTTTTAGTACAGTAAGCTTTCAAGGCGTGGTATATTTTATTGTTTACATCAGTTTCATACCTCCTGATCAGTGTTCCTTTATTCAAAGAAGAATGGTAAGAAATCAGAAGGGGAGAACAGACATGCCAAAGTGTGCAGTGACGTGGTGCTTGGAAGGTCAACGTGCCCTTGCTCTCAGGATTTGTCTTTACAACTGTGCGGCACCCAGATGGCTCCTGCATGCTCTGCTGGTCTGATTATAACTCTTGCATCAAGTGAAATAGCATGAATTCAGAATTTAATACATGTTTCCTCAATAATTATGGCCTTGATTAGTGAAGCCAGTGTTTCAGTTCCAAAGGACACTTTTTTCTCCACATGTTTATTCATTTAATTTCAGGAGATCAGATGAAATGCAAAGATGATAATCCTTCTCTTTGATATGATGGGGGAATCTACAGGGCCTGCACTTGGTATGTGGTTGTCATTTGGCTTATAATTAATGTAAGATTCAAAGCAAACAGCAGGGACAACGTGAGAAAACTGAAGGACATTTGAAAACAAGTGACTTAGCTTTTAGTAAGAGAAGAAATGAAAAATGTATTTAGATTTTCATTAAAATATTGCTAAACGTAACTATATAGCAAGTACATTTAATAGAGTTCTTGATTAAATGCAGTATTAGCTGTATTTAAAAATACAGTTTGTGTGTTCAAAAATGAAAACAAGATGAAAAACGTAATATTTTAATTTAGTGAATTTTGAGTTGTTGTATCTGTTGGTAGTACCAACCTAGCCCTTTGGAGACCATTATGTCAGTTTTTAGTGTGTAAACTCTGTCCACTCCCCTTCAAAAGTGTTTGCGTGTTTGTGTGTGTTACATGTCCCATTAGGATAAACTACATAAACACTGTCTTATATACCGTAGTCAGATTATACCAAGGTCTACATGAATGATTTGAGTGATTTCCATAACTTTCATGAAATAGCAAACTCCAAATTGCATAGAATTTTTATTTCTCCTTATTTGAAGTCAGGCAAAAACTTGCCAGTTTCTGTGTTCCATGGAGTGTAGTTTCTTCTTAAGATCTCATGACATCGTGTGATAAACAGTTAAGTATATATATCTAAGAGTATAAGAACAACTGCTGTTTACTCTGAATCACCACTGGGTGTTTGGCTAATCGCCCCGTGCATAAGCACAAGGAAGGCTGCCGTGGAAAAGCCGAAGGACTGGAGCCTTAAGATTTAGATTTAAGTCTCCGTGACCTTGGATAAATTGCTGAACATCTTGAACATCAGTGACATGGTCTGTAAAATAGGAATATAATATTTGCCTTGCAGGGTTGTTAGGTATGAATATAGTAAGTGTACACTTTTCTGCTCCATTCCTTTCCTGTAGAAATACCATCATGGTCATCAGCGTTTTACTGTGTTTCCACAACGTTTCAGCAGTAGTGAACTTTTTGTGTGTCATTTTGCTGAGCACTCAATTAGTGTGGTTGTGGCTTTTCTTGTGGGATGCAGGAAGAAATGTCTCTCAAGAAATGGAGTGTTTGCCTGGGTGGCTCAGTGGGTTAAGCCGCTGCCTTCGGCTCAGGTCATGATCTCAGGGTCCTGGGATCGAGTCCCGCATCGGGCTCTCTGCTCAGCAGGGAGCCTGCTTCCTTCTCTCTCTCTCTCTCTCTCTCTGCCTGCCTCTCAGTGTACTTGTGATTTCTCTCTGTCAAATAAATAAATAAAATCTTTAAAAAAAAAAAAAAAAAAAAAAAAAAAAAAAAAAAAAAGAAATGGAGTGTTTGCGATCGCATTCACCCCTGCTGACAATGTAAAGAATATTGAGGAACAAAACTCTTTTTCAAGGATAATGCTTCTGAACAACAATTTGATCATTTATCTTTTGTTTAATTGATTGAAAACAAGTATGTTGAAGTCATTCCTTAATGTTTCTTCACTGTTAATATCTTCCCATCAGCTCCTACTTTTATAGCCTGGTTTTTTCCCCTTTGGGCTCAGGATGGTGCTGTTGCTTATGTATCTGAAAATGGAGGGGAGACGGGCTTTCCTGTTCTCCTCCCCCAGCACCCTGTTGCCTGTGTATTTCCTGTAGCCAGGTTTATAGGAAGGAAGATGAGTTCAGTATCAGCAATAGCTTGCAGCGTTTAAGTCTCATTCTCTCAAGAACGGGGAAGCACTGTTATCACCTAGAGGTGAATGTTAATCTCTTTCTTCCCCCTATTCTTTCCCAAACCTGGCAGGCAATATTGTTGCAGCTGATTCCAGAATCTGTTACAACAAACCTTTTCAGGGAAACACGGAGGCTGGTTTTTTCTTGTTGTTCATTTATTTGCCCACCTTTCTAGCAGAAGTTTTGTTTTTTTAGGAGCAATATGGTTTCTGGCTACCAAAATTTTTTATAAAATACTTTGGATGCCAGGGTGCCTGGATGGCTCAGTGGGTTAGGCTTCTGCCTTGTGCCCATGTCATGATCCTGGGGTCCTGGGCATGGCATTGGGCTCCCTGTTCACCGGGGCGGGGGGGGGGTCTGTTTCTCTCTCTGCCCCCCCGCCCCCCGCCGGCTTGTGCTCTCTCTTGCTCACTCCCATTCCTTCTCCCTTTCTCTCTCTTTCAATTAAATAAATAAAATCTTAAAAAAAAATACTTTGGATGTCATAGTCATATTCATACCAAGTTATTTTTATAGAAACCCAAATCCTTGTAACTTTGGCTTGCCGGGACAAGTCTGTAATAGGTAAAATTGGATTTGATTTTTAGAAAATTCAGTATTTAAAAATCTGCTCTAACTGACAGAGAATACAGGGGTTGGGTGGGGGATGGTGACTGTTCAAAGATTTTAGGATTCATTTCATCATGGGCTTCCTTTGACTAGTCCAACCTGGGATGACCATCTTCTCCTGGGGAGACAGTTTTAAAACAGAGATTGTAGCACAAAACCGGGAGCTACCGAATCAGATTCTTTTGGTCTGTTTCCTTTTTGTCTTTGAGGCATTGACAGGGAGCTGGTGGAGAGGTAGCAGGAAAAAAACTACTTTTTAAAGGCTCTCCCTCTGATTTTGATGAAAAGCTAGGTTTGGGACCCACTGATGTATCCATTGAGAATCTGATACCCACATACGATATTATTAAAATTATCAACTTTTTATAGAAACTTAAGATTTGGGGGCTAGAGAGAGGTATTGGAAACTATATCTACAAGCCATGCCCCCTCTTTTCACGAATGTGCGGCACAGGCTTGGTTGAGAACAGAGCCTCCTCCCCGAGTCTGTCCTTACTGTTCCCTAGGTTCTCTGTGCTGTCAGTCATTCTAAAGTACCTGTTGAAACTGAGTTTTTTGTTTGGTTGTTAACCTCCTCCCAGGCCCCTTCTTTTCTGGTCCCTGTCCCCTGCCACACCCCCAACTACCTTCAATTAAGTGCTTATGTACTTGCATGCTGTCATTCTAGGTCTCTAGTTTGAGCTAAGCCTGCATTCAAATGGAATATTTACTTTTGGAGCTACCAGAAACTTAACACAAAGAGACGAAAACCACTGTGTGTTTTTTTCCCCTAATTGAGGGAAATTGCCTTTACTAACAGCACGTTCCTGTTTGAAGTAGGTTACCCTTCAGTAGAGGGATCTTGTTTTGGATGATGTGGAGCCTGAGATTGGTCTGGAAGTAGAGAATTAAACAAATATTGGGGCAGCTCTCTGTTGCTACCCTCTTCCTCTACTCCAAGGCACCGCACACTAACTCAGAAGCAGGGGATGTTTTAGGCAGCAGCAGCAGACAGAGCAGCTGGCTGTGTTGTTATTTACCCTGGTACTTATTCCAGAATTGTGGTGGGATTTTTAAAATGCCACCAGTAGTGTCTTACAGACGTTCAGAGTTTCTTTTGACTAAACAGTGTGAGTTTAGTGTCTCGCTGTTGCGTGGATATTTGAATCGGTGACAACTGCAATGCCAAAAGTGAGGATAACTCCAAAATGAATGTATTTTAGGGATAAAATGGCAAGAAAGGAAAAAATGTAGAGGTGCCAATTGAAAAAATGGGCTGGCTGAGCGACAAAAGGGCTGAATTTAAGTTGTCAAAGCAGCAGCCTAAAGTTTCTGGTTTGGGGACAGGATAATTTGTAGTCTTTGATTCTCCTGCTCTGCGGTATAATCTTCTCCAGGGCTGTGCTGACTTTCATATTGTTCAAAGAGGAAAAGAAATAACCCATTTGAATTCATTAGCTTTCATTTGCATATACACAGAGCTGGTGGTAATAGTGGTAACAACCACCATTTATCAGGGCTTACTGTGTGCTAGCAAAGTGTCTTCCATGCATTATTTTGTTCATTCTATGAGAGTAGGTATTATTAATCTCATTTACAGTTAAGGAAGCTGAGGCTTCTAGAAGTGAAATAATTTTGCCCAAGGAGTCACAGGTAGTATGTAAGTAGAGAAAGAAACTCATTCCAAATGTCTGACTCCAAGGTGGGTGGTCTTCCCATAATACTGTTTCTACACAAGTGTAGCTGAAGTGGACGATCCAAAGAGTGTTATGAAAGAAACAACCATTCTCCTGTTCCTTGGCCCTGGGACCAGTGCTGCTTACTTACAGTAGCTTGAAATACAAATAATCATCTCTTCCATAGGCAACAGTTACTGTTATGGGTGCTAAAAATACATAGATGGGTAATACATTATCCCAGCCCCTCGGAAGTATAAGGCAAATATGCAATGGTCAGATCACTCTGCACTAAGTGCTAATAGAATTCCATGGAAAGTGCTGGAGAAGCAAATGTGACTGGCAAATTGATTCAGCCTGGTTAAGGAAGAGCCTGAGAAGGTGGCAGAGAAGTCATGACTTCTAAATAGCTTGGCTCATCTGGGATTTTGTTTTGGTTTTAAAAATTTCTGTAAGGGGACATCTGGGTGGCTCAGTCGGTTAAGCCTCTGCCTTTGGCTCAGGTCATGATCCTGGACTCCTGGGATCTAGTCCCACATCAGGCTCCAGCTCCATGGGGAGTCTGCTTCTCCCTCTGACCCTCTCCATCCTCATGCTCTCTCTCTCTCTCTCAAATAAATAAATAAAATCTTCTGAAAAATTTTTAAAAAATTCTGCAAGTTACATCATTTCATGCTTGTGCATTTCATTTGGATTCGGAGTCAACTTCCAAAATTTGCTAGATGCTTTTTAATTTTTTTTTTTAATTGTCTGATAAGCAGGTACTATGTGTCTTCTAGATAGGAGGTCCTGTTCTAGATGCTGAGGATAAAGTAGTGAAGAAAACAGGCAGAACTCCTCCAGTTCTCTTGGAATTCACATTTCTTTTCTAACTTAGCTGTCCCAGTCACCCTGTGAGGTCACTCTTTGTGCTGCATCTTACAAGAAGTTGAATGAGCTCCCCTGAATTGATCAGTATACCATGAGACTGGATTTCAAAGGCAATGCTAAATCTAAATCCAGATCATTTCCAGCGCAAGTCATGGTCTCTGCGTTGAGTTCCCTGAAGGAAAAACTGGTTTATTTATTTAAGGTGTTAGATGAACAGTACTTTGTGTGTGTACAGGTATGTAGTTGGTTTAGAAACCTTGAGACCAAGCACCGGATCCTTTATTTCATTTGCATCCCCTTGTCCCAGAGATCTTGACATTGAGACCTTGGTATTTGGAGTTTGATCCTCAATATCACGTTGGGCGACAGGGCATATCATATATGCCGTAGTTTTGTCCTACGCCGCGCAGATTTAAGAGAGAGATGTTGTACGTGTATATGTCTTTCGAAGTTGAACTGTTTTCGATTTGCTTCTGAAACTCCTATCAACTTCTGCTACCAGCTCTGAAATGCGTGGTGTTTCTCAAAAGCATGCAGAAAAGAATTATTTGGAGTCCGTTTACATTGAAGTATTTGGTTTGGCTCTGAATTTCATATTGTCGCATCATTGCTAATCAACCATATTAACTTATTTATGTCCCCAGGAGAGGCAGTGCATATCTAATGGCTCTTTAAGGGGAAAGATGAGTCTGCACGATAGAGGTTGTTTTTTAATTCAGATAAAAACTCTTTTTCCTGCAAATTTCATTAAAAATCTAAAACAGTTCAGATTAACCAACAATGTGATGCCAAGGATTCCTGTGTGTCTTAGTGGGTTCTAAGCTGTGTAGGATGTCAGGTCTTGTTTGATGTGGATAGTAAAGACTAGTTTTAGAGTCTGAGCAATTCTCTATTTATGTAAAAAAAAAAAAAAAAAGGCTGAGAAGTTCCCTGATTCAATACCTAAAATGCTTGAGGCCAGATGTGATTCTGATATTTTTTTTTATTATTCAAAAGTAATAGGGTGCGTATATTCTGTATTTTGTAACATGGCACCATTTTGAAGTAACAAACATTAAGAGTTTCTGAAGGGAAATATATGAATATTTACAATAAAAGGAATAAAGACTAAATAACCTCATGTCAATTTAAATCAGGAGTTTTATTTCTTTTTAACTGCTTTCTTGAGATATAATTCATATATCATAAAATTGAACCACTTAAAGTGGACAGTTTGCTTTTTTGAATATATTCATTGAGTTTCTGTAACTATTACTGTATATTTTTTTAATATTTTATTTATTTATTTGACAGAGAGAGAGAGAGATCACAAGTAGGCAGAGCAGGGGGGAGGAGGGAAGCAGGCTTCCTGCTGAGCAGAGCGCCCTCTGTGGGGCTCCATGTGGGGCTCCATCCCAGGACCCTGAGATCATGACCTGAGCTGAATGAAGGCAGAGGCTTAACCCACTGAGCCACCCAGGCGTCCCTATTACTGTATTCTTAAGCATATATTTTGAAGTTAAGGATAAGGAGCTTTAGACCTGTAGTGACTGTGTGTGTGTGTGTTTTGTTTGTTTTCAAGATGTATGTTTTTATTTTTTACTTTTCAAGTTTAAGATGATCTGTAGAGAAAAGTTACAACCTTAAACCATGTATGTCAATAAACCTGGTTAAAGACTTACTGAGACCCCTGTTCTCACCTCTTTAATATTGTTTGCACATCTTATTTACTGTTTAACAAATTGGTAATGAAGTTTGGGTAGTCGAGGTATCTTCTTCACTTTTATTTTTGGGTCATAGTGCTGGATCCTTCTTTCTTTCTTTCTTTCTTTTTTTTTTTTAAACCATGATAAATCTTTGGCTCCTACATAAATGCAGTTATCTGGAGTAAGAATCTGATGTCAGAATGGTTTTTTTTTTTGAAGTATGATGAATCATAGTCCCCTATATAAATGTGGTTTTCTGGAATAAGAATCTAACGTCAGAATTTGATTGCTTTTTTGGTTGTGTGTTTGGTACCTGCAACCCTTGATTCTTGAAAGAACAGTGGTAGGAATCTGGATACTTCTTATTCTTTCCCGTATCTTTGCCTCTCATTGCATTACACACGTCTGACACATGCGGAAGTAATTAAGTTGTGTTTAAGTACATATAATTGAGTTGTTTTTAGCTCTGACCAGGAGTTTTATCAAAGTGTAAAGGTGCTTGTCAAATCTAGAATAAAACCAATTTCCATTCCCTTACTTTTTTTTGGAAAAAAAAAAAAAGAAAAAAAGAGAAAACGTATTTTTAGACAAACTTAAATACATTTAAAAGATGGAGCTGAGTTTAAAGGTTTTTTTTGTTTTTGTTGCCATTTTTTATCCCTTTAACGGAATGGCCATCCTAAAATATGTCCCAAGTTGCTTCCTAAAGACAAATTCACTCCTGAGCAATTTTAAAAGAGCAATAACATAAACTTAATTATGGTAGAACCATTCTATAAAGATTTAATATGCCATTAAGACATTTGCTGATTTACATCAGATTTATATAAAGGTTGTTTGAACCTATACCTTTGCATCCAGCTGGTAGCCTTTTTCTAAGTTAATTACATGAAAGCCTCTGAAAAATGTTAGACATTTGAGAGAAGTTGTGATTTCAGAGATAAAGGGAGCATGCTGTGAAAAGTATGGCCGTATGGCATAATGACATCAATCCTGCAGTTCTAATCAGGAGGCCTGGGTTCTCACACAGTTTCTGCCACTAGCTAGTTGTGTAATTGTGGACAAGTCATTTAGCTTTTGCAGTGGGTTTTTTTTGTTTTTTTTTTTTTCCTAATATGAGAGTTTTGGGGGATGCTTAAAGAAACAAATTATTTGATACTATGTTTAATCATAATTAAAAATAATTTTATTGCTAAGTTTCAAAAAACTTTTGATAGCTTTCTTTGTCTTTGAAATAATCTGATTGGAAAGATGGATTAATTGTGCAGATATTAAGTTCTTCATTTATTCCCATGAACAAAAGATGAGATCCCAAAATACTTATAATAATGGTTTTTGAAGGCCAGGTATGTACTGCAAACTGAAATGGGCTGTGTGTGTTTTATTCCAACTTTCAGAGGAATCTATCTGTAGTAAAATACATCCATTCCTCCTTTATATCATGAGGGTATATATTTATCTTTTTCATGACCTTGTACACTTAAATACAGTTAACACTTGATTTTCTGAAATGGATTTTCTCAGAAGTAAATCATACGTTCTTAATTTCTTGTTCTAGTTACGTCATTATTTCCTTATGTCATTTTACATTAACTATGCTGTGATTTAATGTGTATTAGAAATGGACTCTGATCCAGTTTTCTGTGCAGGAAAAATAGCATGTTTTCCTTAAAAACCAAAATGAAGTTGCCATTCTCTCGAGGGAAATTAAAAAAAAAAATAAAGAAGAAGTAAAAGAAATAATATTATAAAGTGTCGAACTATGATCTGGATTGAGAACTCATCATACTTCATCCTCAGTCGCAGAGGTTGGCAAACATTCAGTATAAAGGGCAAGGTAGTTCATTTCCTTTGCTTTATAGGACCATGTAGACTCTATGACAACTATTCAGCTCTACTGACCTACTGCAAACAAATGGGTGTAGCTGTGTTCTAATAAAACTTTATCTAAAATCAAGCAGGTACCAGATTTGGCCCACAGGCTATAGTTGGCATTTCTCTATCTAGTAACTTAATTGGTAAACCCATGCTTATTACATCATACAAGTTCTCCAAGGAGATTAAGTCAAGAACAATGTATTTATAGTAGGGTGAATCATTCAATGTCATACAGGTTACCTACATTTTACAAAGGGCTTTTACATTCATTTTTATTTTTGAAGAGAAGTTGTGATTTCAGAGATAAAGGGGACAAGCTGTGAACTTCTGTCAAGACGATATTAACCTTCCTCTTTTACAGTTGAGAAAGCCCAGAGTTGCACTGTTTGCCCAAGGATACCCTGGGAGAACAAGATTTTACTCTGTTTCCCTGCTTTATATTTTATCAAAGTACTAGTGAACTCATTGAGAAGTTATCTCCAGTCTTGCTTTGTGTTACTTGGATATCCTGTACCCTAGAATTTTGAAAGTAAGTTCAGGTCCAAATTTAACACTGTGACTATTCTCTCTATACCAGATTCATTCAAAATAATCATAGAAAGTAAACTTTGGTAACAATTCCCCCCTACAGGAAGCCCAAGTAAGCAGAAGGTGGTTTCCAAGAATAACCAGCTCTAGAAGTTCATAGCAGCTGTAAAAATACATCTTCAGTTGAAATTTAGCTTGTAATATAAGGGTACTTGAATTTTGCTTTTTGCATATCTTCCTCAATTTCTTTTCTTCTTTTCTTTCTTTCTTTCTTTTTTCTTTTTTTTTGCAAGTGACTTAGAAAAATATATTGAGGCTATTTATTGATTACTCTTAATACAAAGGCCAGAATCTTTTATCATGAAGAAGAGCTGTCACTGGAAAAAAGTAGAAAAGTAAATACCAGTTTAATAATTTTTTTTCTTGGCCTAGAGCCGTTGTTGTTGGTGGAGTGATGGTGTGTTTTTTGTTGTGTTTACCTCCTGAGTAGGAATGAAGCAATTGGCTTTGGCAGTGATTTTTTTTTTTTTTTTTTTTTAATGTTTTGGTGATCAGTGCATTGGTGGTTGTGGCATAGTTCAGTTGGGAGCTAGCAGAAAGCCTGACAGCATTATGCTATTTACTGTTTTACTGCTCCTTGAAAAGCAGCCATTTTGCTCTGTCTGAATGAGGAACACTTAGGGCAGTCACACATCATTAGAATTATTGGTTCAGGTTTTAAAAATCTAAGATAAAATAAAACCTGCAATCAGTGTAAATTTCACATATGTTTTCCCCTTTAATTCCCCCAGCCAGGCTCACCAAGCCAAGATCTCAGATCCTGAATGTTTTGTAAATACATTTTATAACAAGTATTGTTTAATTGTTCCTTTTGAGTGCAATTTTAATTTGACCCTTTTCAGAATTATTTCATTCTTTTTTACAATGATTTGTAATATTTTCTTCCCATTCTTAATTAGGCAGTCAGCTGCATGAAGAAATATGCCTGCTGCTTTAATAGCAACATGGCCTGGGGATTCTGATTTTACCTCTTTGTACCTCCATACATCTCGAATCTAGGGTTTTTGAAGATCAAATGAGTGTGAATACATAGAAATATCAGAGTGTCCAACACATAGTAAATGCTCAATTAATCTGAGCCATTTTTATTTTAATCTGTTTTTAAGGTGGTCCTTTTCTCTGCGAATGGGCTATTTTAAAATATGTACCATACAGGTAACCTGGTTGTTCCCATTACCATTTGTTTTAGAAGTCAGAGTCCATTAGAGGAATTAGAATAAATGTGACTACTCTGATATTATTAGGTAATATTGCAAGGATATTATTTCATTTTTATCTGCATCAGTCTTTAAATTTTATTCTTCACTGCAACACTAAACTGTGAAGTGGCTATCTTTTTAACAGGGATATTTAGAAATGAGATAAAAATAACTTCCTCCCCGAGACCACAGGGTCCATACACTGGAAGTATGCAATTATGTAGAAGTTTCTCAAATGCCACAATAGCATCCTTTTGAAGGAACTGATGTTGTTCAAGAATATCCTAGCTCCCATATCCTCATCTCTCACGTTTGTCTAGGGGTTCATTGTTTACAAATCGGTATTCACCTCAAGTCACCTCCTAAAGACCTCAGCAAGTATTGAAGACTCTTCATTAAGGGCAAAGGATGACCAGAGATTATTACATAATTTGATTCCTTGCATCTTGTTAAGGAGAACTTGCAAGTCTAATCATTCAAAGTCTTGTCTTCCTGATTCTTGTCTTTGTGTCTCCATCGCCTTTGTCCCTTCTCTTCTTTATAAGATACTGTATCCTTCCTCTCCTCTTCACTAATTAAAAATAGCCCTAAGCATGAGGAACTTGACTGGGCCTCATAGGGCAGGGATATTTAAAACACAGTCTGGGACAGGCTTTGTTTGCCACAGGGACTTTAAATGCTTTAAATTGTTTCGAATCCCAAATCAGTGCAGTACCCACCAGGGGGGAAAAACTCAAATTGTTGAAGAAACTGTGGACACCAGCACAAATATGTATGTCAAAGAAATGAACAGCTGTAGTATCTCCCCTGACCGTGTAGACTTCAGAAAGTCTCAGGGTGAAGGGCCTTTTCTATATTTTATCTTATGTAGGTCCATTGACTAGAGAGAACAGACTGGACTGTATCAAGATCTGGTGTAACTAAAACTGCCCTCATATACTGTTCTCCTGCCCCCTTCTGGGCTCCTGTCATGTTTCATTGTCCTTTTATTCATTCATTCCATCATTTTCTCAGTCATTCATGCATTCATTCACCCATTCGGTACTAAGTGTTCTGTGGTGGGTGCTGACAGAATTGGTGTGGATCATATACTTTGTGACCACAACTTCTATGAGCTTGTGTTTGTGTAGGAGAGCTGTGAGAGTCATTTCAGAAGAGTGTGTTAATTAAGATTGCTTATGCTCAGTGCCACCTTGGGCCTTGGTGCCACGTTGGTGTAAGATTGTACGCTCTGAGGAGGCGGGGATTGATGTAGCCTGGAGAAATTGGGGAAGTCTTGTGGACGAACTGGAATTTCACCTGGAGGTGAGGGAGAACATTTCAGATAATGACAACATTAGATTGATGAATGAGTATTTGGTTTGTATCTAGAATAATCATGAGACTGGTATCATTGAGGGAATTTTGAAGTATCAATAAAGATATCAGTAATGCTTAAAGGACTTTGAACTTTAGATAGTAAAGACAGGCCAGATTTTGGACAGCTTTGAATCCTAGTCCAAGGACATAGGAGTCTAATTCTTATTTTATTATTGCCTGTTATTGAGAATTATTGTAGATATGTGATGAAGAGTAGTGACTAAAAGGATAAACAAAGGGATACGGTACTAAGCCATGAGTGCAGAGGAAGATGAAATTTCTGATCCTGAATGGCACCAAATAGCTCTGTGTCCTCGGGGAACATGTTTAAGCTCTTAGGACATCAGTTTCCTCACTGCAGAATACACATTGAGGAGATGCTTTCTAAAGTTCAGGGATTTTACAGGTAGGAACTGCTGAGCTCTGGATCTCTCTAGCATTTACCCATCTGTGGCTTTACAAACTTTCCTTGTGGAAGTTAATGGTCTTTTATGTCCAATGCCACCTTAAGGTTGAGGGATGTGGCTGGTGAAGAACTGGCAGTGGTGATTGCAAAGTGGACACTGTGTGGTTTGGGGAGAGTTAGGGCATAAAACCCTGGTCTTAGGGTAAAAAATAAAAATAGCTTTGAGTTCCAGTTCTTCTCATTAGCAATGGGATTCTGAGCAACGTGCTTCGCATCTCCAAGTCTCCCTATCCTTTTGTAAAGTACTGACTCACAGAGTTTGCAAACATCAGAGGGTTTTAGAAAGAATGACTTGAGATTGTATAAACATTGTAAAATGTTTAATAAACATGTATAATTAGTGTTACTACTACTATTACATGACTTCCCCCCACATTCCATAGTTGAATATAATGCCAGAAGAGAATGGTATTTTCTAGACAACTGCTCTCTCCACTAGAAGACAGGACCCCATCTGGGAGGTATAAAATGACTCAACAGGTGTTGGAATTCATTAGGCAATTATACACGATTCTCTCTTTGCTCATAATATCTGGTCTCTTATGGAAGAATACAATGGAGCTTAATTTGTACTCACTTTAGTATATCTTTCGGATGAACTGCATTTGTTTAGATCGTTGAAGCAACAAGACATGTGGGTTGATTGGCAATATGGTGTGGAATAGAACAAACGTGGATTTATTATGAAATATGATCCGCCCTGTAAAATTTCTGGAGTGTTTAGGAGTTATTATGGAACCTGTTCAAGAATGGAATTTCTTGGTATTACTTAAAAGGGAATGTTTGAGCTATGGAGGGTGAATAAAGACTAGCACACCCTGTCATTTTTATTTTCTTTTATTTTCTTATATTTCAACACGTCTAGCACGGGGTTAAGATATTTCATCTTTTGGTTTTATTAATGTTTGACTTGCCCACAGTATGAGCTCTGTGAGTTTTCTGCACTTCCGAGTATTGCTGGTGGTGACTGCTGTATTGAGGTGGGGAATGGGGTGTAGCATGAGGGGCCAGGGATCACCAGGGCATTTGAACAAGAGTGGTGTGAGGTGGGAGCAAGAAGCCAGAACGTTTCAGTCAGGTATTTTAGCCAATCCCTTCCACTTCCATTTGCTTAGTCCAGACTGACTGGGTGCGAGTCATGTCCCTGGTAAAAACTTCTTCCTTATCTCCCAGAAGGGTTCTCACGGCCAGGAGCCAGTCCAAAAAAAAAAAGATTGACAGTTAAGTCAGAACGTCTACTAAACCACAACTGTTAAAGCAGACAGAATCCCCATTAGGTGAATGCTTTTTGGACCTCATCCAATGATAATAATCTATTAAAACAAGTTGTCTAATCTTATGAGTTAACTTGAAAAAAGAAGTGGATGCAGGGTGATTTGCAAAATGTTTGCATGTGTAAGTTCAATTTATTTAATTTTAAATAATTAGGGCATGGCCATGATCAGTGCTAATTGGAACTATGTCGGGCTGAAAGAATTATCCAAATATGTTTTGAAGACTCATGAGAGATTTCTGCAGTAAATCGTATTTAACTGTAGGGTTTTTTTTTTTTTGTGTGTGTGTGTGTGTGTGGTAATGTTAAAAATCAAAGATACACATATTAATGAAAAAAATACCAGATTTTAACCCTGCCTGAAATGATTTGAAAACTAGGACTTTAATGATAGCTACAAAGGCTGGACAAACTTAAGAAGGAAAATTAATGGAGTTTTAATGGCCCTCAATATAGGTATTTAATAAATGCAGAAATCTTGTTTTTAACAATTTGAAGTGAGATCGAACTTTTGCATTGTACTGAAGATTTATTCATGTGGAAGACAAATGCTTTTATGGCTATATGGGTTTCACAGTTTTCACGTTCCATTCTGTTTCAGAATCTTCTTGTGCAAGGTTGCCTATGAACTACTGAGCACCTCCATTCCCATACGGATCTCTAAGAGTTACTAAATGATTAAAATTTAATTCCAAATCTAATAATAAAAGAACGAAAGAAAAAAAAATGAGGTGGGTTACAGTTACACAAAGATTTCATCTGTCTAGGTTGGTCGCCATCACCTTGAGGTTCCAAAAATTGCTTTTGCCAAGTTGCTTCTGGCAAGAAGCGACTCTTGGAGAGGCTATCAGAACAGTTCTGAACTTAAAAACTTCAGTATTTTTGTTTGTTCCCAAACATCTGGCTCTTGGCCATTTGGCAGCCATATCAATCATTTCTCTGTCTGCATAACATGAAACATGCAACTAGCTTATTATTATTCCTAAAGTAAGGTACAATTTGAGGGTCACTCTTTTGGTAATTAATTCCAGGTCATAAAGGTGTGCATTTTAAAAATGCTTATTTGGTGGTACAAATATTAATTGATGCTCATAGAAAAGTTATCCCATTTATAAGAAATATCGCCATCGGGGTTCACTCTTTTGTGTTTCAAAAAGGAATTCACTTCCGGAGTAGTAAGACATAGAGGTGTGGAAGATTTGAAATCCTCTTTTCATGAAACTAAAATAATGTCTTTCGGCTTTTCCCACATCACCCTTGCCTAGACTCCGTTTTTGTTTGTAAAGTATTTTCAGATAATTAGCTCTGGTTACTGCTGTAGCACTTGTTGGCTACTCCTTACATTTCTTCCTGCATTAAAGGGAATGAACCGAACAGCAACCAACGAAGACTGCTTTTTCTATAACAGATTCTAGTAACCGTAACCCCCTTTACTGCTCTAATGTGCTTGAAAATTTGGCATGGCTGTTCGTTTATTCTTTTTTCTTTTAGGAGAAGTAGGGAGAGAATAGGTAATGACTCCTTTGCCTGTTCAGTAAACTCAGAATGTTCTGCTCAACTGATTTTGTGAGGCTCCCACTTCTGTTTGATTCTGCTCTGAATGACTAATAATTATAATGCCTAAACAGGTGCCCCAGTGTTGTCTGAGAATTCCTGAATAGTTGTAATTACCTGATATTGAATTATGAAATTCAGTTACAGAGTCGCAGAATCGATGGCTGTTTTCTCAAGTGAAAATTCTCTTTCAAAACCCTCATGACGTCGCCTCAGTTTCCCAATCCAAAAAACAAGTGTTATTTTATAAATCAGTGTGGCATTTTGAGAATAAGGACAAAGCAACATGCAAAACATATAGATAAAGGGCCACATTTTTATCTGTGAGAAAAAGAAAAGAATCATCTGTCCGTTTGACATTGAATTTACCGTGTATTTAGTAGAAGACATGTGTCATTATAGGGGAAGCATATTCTCAGTGAAAAGCAGTAAGCATTGAAATTATGAGTATCAATGAACACCTACCTATGAGATATATATATTAAGTTGGATTTGTCTTGGTGAAGTCTTCTTCTTCTTACTGGTGTCTATTATATGTTCATAGGGAGGTCCTACACTCATTAAATAGCTGCCTATTATGATATCATTGAGAGAAGAGAGCTATATCTTGGCCTCCCCACTGAGTGAAGTCTCATTATAATTTGTCTCTTTAGGTTTCCAAAATGCTGGGCTCACATGCTTACCTCATTAATGAGACTGGAACACATCTCATAATGGCTGGTTTGTTGCGCTAAAGCCACACAGAGTTAAAAGAATGTTGCAGTTTAATCCATTGGCGCAGGAAATGCATTTGCAATGCAGTTGCCCACTTGAGGAGAGATGGATAGAAAGGAGTTCCTTGTCCAAATTCAATTAATTTTGAGCTGTTTTATTTTGATTCTCCCCTATTAGGTGTATTCTTAAAGTGCAGGGAAAAGAATCCAATAAAAACCTAAAGTGGTTTGATAGTCAGAAAGAGGTGTCTTCTTTTGTGCAAAGTATTTTTTGTGTCTCAGGTCACAAAAGGATATTTTCTTCACATATTTTCCTCATAAAGGCTGGATTGTTTTGTGGCTAACCCGATTTGACCATAGTGCACTGCCTGGTGGGAAGTGTTAAACCTCTTATTTTAAGCTAAACAAGATTACTCTGAAGACTGGCATTCAGGGGCTTGCTTTTAGTGTAATGGGTTAGGGGCTGTGGCACACCCCTTACAGTTCCAGTAATTGAACTCTTTGGGTACTTCAGTCCCTAATAGTTAGCTCTAGAAGGAGCCTGCCATGGGTGCGCAAGAAATTGCTAACTGCTTGATTTCCCCATGTTAGCTTAATGAGGAAGAATGGGTCACCATGCCAACAAAAACACCATAGCAATGGGTTTAGAAACATCCTTCCCTTGATGTTTGTTTCTCATTGGAGGTTTCTAGTATACTACCGTTGCTGTAGAGTGTCAGACAAAACCCAAACGGGATTTGAAATCAATGTTATCTCTCATATAATATGAGTAAGTTACTGAATTCTGGTTCACTCTTTTGTTCATCTTCTTAGATTCAGTCTGAAGGCAGTGAAAATGTTAATATGCACTTAATGCTGATGTTAATTTTCACTTGATATTTCTTGGCCCACAGCTTTTAGATATTGATCTATCAAAGCCCATCTAATTTCATTTGGTTTCTAAAAGCTTTTATTCTGGTTACAGCCATTCTTTGAATAGCCTTTGTTTTTTAGAATGGTTTCAGGATTACAGAAAATTTGCGTAGAACCAAAGTTCCCATGTATGTCACACTCTGTTCCATCTGTTTACTGACCTCACACATGAGTATAGTCATATGTTATAATCAATTAACCGATGCCGATATGTTACTATTAACTAATGTTCATACTTTACTCAGATTCCCTTCATTTTTACCTAATGTTTTTTTCCTGTTCTAGGATAACATCTAGGATGGCACATGACATTGATTTGTCATGTCTCCTTCGCTCCTCTTGGCTGTGACAGTTTCTCAGACTTTGTTTTTGATAACCTTGACAGTTTTGAGGATTCCTAGTCAGATATTGTATAAACATTCTCCGCTGGAATTTGCCTGATGTTTTTCTCATGATTAAACTGGGTTTATGGATTTTGAGAGGAAGAACACAGGTCAAGTGACATTTTTATCACATATTATCAAGGGATTAAGGGTGCATGCTGACAACATGACTTACCACCGTTAAGGTTGACCCTAACCACCTGGTGGAGATAGTGTTTTTCCGGTTTTATGTATTGTAAAGTTCCTCCGTCCCTTGTCCCTCCTTTCTGGAAGAAGGCACTATGCCCAGCCTGTATTTATGGAGTGAGGAGTTGTGCTCCCTCTCCTTGAAGGTGGAGTATATATCTAAATTATTTGACATTGTTTGGCAAGGGAGATTTGTGTCTTCTCCCTTATCTGTCTATGTATCTATCTATCCACCATATCATTTATTTATCAGTATGGATTCATGGATATTTTTATTTTTTATGCTTTAGTTTATAATTCAGTACTATTTATTTTGTTGCCCAAATTGTTCCAGCTTTGGCCATTGGGAGCTCTTGAAGGGGGCTCCCATGTGCTGTAGATCCTTTGACATATCCTTGTCTGTGTGTGTGTGTGTGTGTGTGTGTGTGTGCAAGTGTGTGTGTGTCCGTCTGGACCTCACTTTCTGGCACCATAAGATGTACTAGGTTCATCTTGTATATTTCCTGCCTCAGTCTTAAAATCAGTCCCATTTCTCCAAGGAACCTTAGTTCCTTTTATTGGAAAATGATACTAGAAATCAAGGCAATACCACTTAAGGAATGAATTTCTAAATGAAATTAAGAAGAATCTCTTTAAGTATGATTAAATGAAAGAATAAATGGTCATCTTAAGTTTCTTCACTTTGTTACATTTAAAAAATATTCTAAAAAGATGTCCATTTTTTACCAGTGTTAGCTAGTATCATATGTATGAAAAAAGATTATGAGGAATTTCAGGCTAATAGTTTTGATTGTAACTGAAATAAGGAAAACTGTTGTCTCTGGTGACCTTTTCCTACCACATCAAACCGATTATGTTTGGTTTTAAATTTTGGATAAATACCATGTCATTCATTATATCAGATTACATGAGATATGCTTTGACACTTTTGGATTTTTTATAATCATACTCTCCCTAATGCCAACCTTGTTTGGTAAATTGTAATCTGGCCTAAAACAGTGTGATTCTTCATCAGTGGATTTCAATCTATAACTGATTTATTGAGCTTTTATATATTTATCGGGATATATACAGATACTTTCTGATGTTTGAAATCAATGGACAATATTATGCTGTGGTATAGAGTTAGCTTGAACAAGTGAAAGAATTCCTTATAATCTTAAGTGCTGAAGAGATCACTAACATTTAAAAAAAATTTTTTTAAAGATTTTATTTATTTATTTGACAGAGAGAACCTCTTTATATCTTTTGAAATACTAAACATTAAAATTCTTTTGTTTATTTTGTTAGTATAGGAAAAAAAAGGTTTCTCATCTTGAATAAAGGATAATTATTAATAAGGAAACCCATTTTTGTTCTTTGAAGGGAAACAAATACTCTGACAACTTGATGTTGGCAAGACTTTGATAAATCATATGAATATGTTCTAGAAACAATTTCTAATTATACTTTAAACCCTGAATGCCTTCCTGTCACATTCAGAAATGTCAGAAATACATGCTTTTATATTTACTTTTTGGGGTAGTCTTCAATGAGAACTATTTTAGGAAGGAGGGCAACTAGGAGAAATCTTATATTATTGATATAAGGAAAGCTTATGACTTCATTGATGAATAGTGGATACAAAATAAAGGATGCTAGATTTTTGTTATGTCTGCATAGCCTTTTCTCTCAATTATTCTTAAAACTTTCAGATACTGATTTTTATCTGCTTTATTATTACGACTCTACTATCATTGCCAAGGGCTTAATTTGGAATTAAATGAGCCTTATGCTTAAGTAATTTATTTTCATTAGTTTGCCAAAAAGTGAGTCTCATGATGATTTTAATACTCTAAGGCAGAATGTTTACATTTTTCTTTCATTGAGTCTAAAATATTCCTTTTCAGTTTCCTCTATGTCCTACAGAATCTTGAGATCAGAAGGCAGTATTGAAGCTGCCACCACGAACGGCAGTTTTCCTTGAATAGTAGAGAGGGGAGCTGTTATAGTTGATTTTTGCTCTTTACTTGTGCTATTTCTTTAGGCAAAGACTCTCATAGAAGAGAATAATGCACTGCAAGGCTTCTATAAAGTCATCACTGCTAGTTAATATGACAGTTCTTCTCATCAGATTTGCCTTCATATTTCAGGTGATGTGTGGAAAAGATTTTGATGTTTTATGGTAAATTTCATTTACCATTTTCATATGGTAAATTTGCTCATTATAGCTATGTTCTTTTATTTTGTTCGTGGGTCCAAAGACTCGAGATGAAATTGCCAATCATGAACTTGATATTTCTAGTTGATTTTTATTCTATGATTTCTGTATCTGACAGTTCCAGAAAAATCCCTCTAAAATTTTGTAGTTAGGAATATGTGTATATATGTATATTCAGTGACATGGAAAGCTAGTTTCCCTTTTAATGTTAAAGAAGAACTTTTTAAAAATATAAAGAGCACATTTGAACTTTTAGAAAATTAGACTTTCATAAAGCTGATTTATATGATTTTACAGTGATTTAAAACATAAAGGAACCCTTTCTATTTAGTAATTGACATGAAATGTACCGGATAAGAATTCTTAGAGATGCAGTCATTTCCCCATTTTTAATTCTACTTTTGGAATGAAGTTGTAGTCAGGAATATGTTCCTCCAGACCATGTTACTGCCCTCATGTGTACTTTTCATGGAGAGGTATGGAGTTAGGCAGAAAATGTTGTTACATAAAGGTGATAAGGCCAAGTTTCTGTATATGATGACAGTCAAGCTGGCCTTGGTGTTGTGCAGTATTACTTCATTTGATCCTTTGTGTGGAGGATTGGGAGTAAGGATTTACCATAATAGGATTTAAAAATGTGTGGGGGGCACCTGGGTGTCTCAGTCTGTTAAGTGCCCAACTCTTGATTTCAGCTTAGGTCATGATCTCGGGGTCCTGAGATTGAGCTCCTGCCTTGGGCTCCCTGCTCAGCAGGGAATCCGCTGGAAATTCTTTCTCCCCACCCTCACCCTACCCTTTGCCCCCCTCCTGTTCATGCATGTGTATTCCCACTCTCTCAAACAAATCTCTCAAATAAATCTTAAAAAAAATGGGCAAGATAATGATAGGTTAAAAAAAATTGACTTTTGGTTTGAGGGTCAGAATTTAAGAATCATTTTCTTTTTTTTTTTTTTTTTAAGATTTTATTTATCTGTCAGAGAGAGAGAGGGAGGGAGAGCGAGCACAGGCAGACAGAATGGCAGGCAGAGGCAGAGGAAGAAGCAAGCTCCCTGCTGAGCAAGGAGCCCAATGTGGGACTCGATCCCAGGACGCTGGGATCATGACCAGAGCTGAGGGCAGCCGCTTAACCAACTGAGCCACCCAGGCATCCCTTAAGAATCATTTTCAAATGCCTAGGAATGTTAGGCTTTGTAGTAATCTCTGAGAATTCAAAGATGTGCCATTTGTTATATCCTAGTTTTAAAAGAGCATTTTGGGGTAATATTATCACAATTTTGTATCCCAACTGGGGTGCATTGTGTTTTTATCTAGTTTTCTTGTGTATTTAAGAGATCTTCTAGCAAAATTAAGGCAAGGATTATAAAATAATTTTAAATAGATTGAGTTGGGACATGGAAAATTATTTTTTAATATTGAAAAAACTTAAGTATAAAATAATAGCTACAATGAATACTAAATATGGAAAAGTATATAAACTAATGGATGCTTATGTGTCTATAACCAGAATTGGATTTGTTACCATTATTTGTATATATATTTGTTGCAAAATAATTATTTCCACCTGAGAAATGTAAGTTTAGACAGAAAAGATTGTCAAGACATTTTTGGTTTTTTTGGATACATATTTTGGGACTGTGAATAAATGGCAACCACTCATAAATATGAAGCCATCTTTATCTCTTCATCTCAATCTTTATCTCTTTCCTCATCATCTTTATCTCTTTATCTCTATCCATCCAGCTCCCTTCTATGCCCTGCTCTAGCAATTTCACATCATCTGATATTTGGTGTAATTGTTTCTAGACTTGGGGTGGGGTAGGAGGGAACAATTTTACAAACATATGTATATAGTTATAAAAAATATATGGAATTTTTTTCCTGAATGGAGTGTATGATTTTATAATATGCATATTTTGCAACCTGGGTTTTTATGTGTCATGTTACTGTCTAATGATTTGATTCATTTGCATTAATTTCTATATAGTATTTTTCATGTTAGTATATATGTATGCCTACATATGTAAATATATGTAGCTCTCCATATACTACATATGTAGTTTATATTGGTGGGTCATTCTTGTTACTTGCCTTATAGATTCAGAACATACAGGTATGCCATGATTTATTTTCCTATTGCTTTAGTGAAATTTTTAATGATGTATTTTTTTTCTTATAAACAATGCTACATTAAAAATCATATTTAGATCTAAGAGGTTTTGTCAGAGTCACTAATTCCAGATAACCAAATAATAGATGAAACAAATTATTAATTTTCCTAAGTACTTCCAAATTTCTCACCAAACTGTTTAATTTATATTTTCTTAGTACATGATAGTTCTTGTTACAACACAATTTTAGTGACTTTTATAGCCAATTCTTTTTCCCCCTAGTTTTCTTTTTTTTTCACTTAGATTCATTTGAACTCTGTTCTTTTTCATTTTTATTAACAAATGAATTATAATTGTTTATTATTGTCTTTTCTCTGAATTTCCGATCTATATTTTTAAATCTTTTCTGTTAGATTATTTGTCTTCTGTGATTCACGTTTAAGAGACTGTTGTTTTTTTTCCCCCCCTTGGAAAAAATCCTTTGTTTTCTGTATATTGCAACAAGACTTGAATATTTCGACTCTGAATTATACTTATTACAGAGATCTCAATTCCTTTGTAGCCTGACCTCATGACACTCATTTATTATCCTAAGAAGTCAATTTGTCCCTGAGCCTCAGAGAAAGCATTATTTATGTTTCATTATGATTTATTCATTTAGAATGAGGAAAATATGCCTTAAAACTTTGTGAAATGAAAGCCAGAGTCCCAGAGTATTTTCAGTGTCACTGTTAAGAATTAGTCTTGTACAAATATGGGATAATTTCAGCTTTGGCTGCATTAGAATCTCCTATGGAGCTATTAGTCAGACCAGGGCATTGGTATTTTTAGAAGCTCACAATTCATATTGTTGGTCCTTGAGGTTTGAAAGCTATCTTTTAAGGCACTATGATTTTTTGCCTCCCAAAGTGTTTTTCAAGACAGACTAGAACATGCAAACTCCACAAGCAGGGTCTGTCGTCTCTCTGCTTACATGTATACATCCGGTGACTAGTAGGAGAGTGCCTGCTGCATCCAGCTGTCTTAATGATATGCTCAATGGATTCATTATGTTTTCTCTATTAAATTGCAGTCATTTTCTAATGCTACCCATCAGAGTTTATCCTTCCATCAGGTTAAGCTTCCCAGACATTAGACTTCTCATTTTCTATGTGTGGATTTTTACCAGTTTTAACCTTCAAGTCTAGTGGTAATTCTTCAGAACTCTCATGCCTCATCTCAACAAATACCTGTGCTGAATCAATTTGAAACACTAAGCCAAGAACAGCAACAACAACAAAACGCTGAGGCAAATTATGTAACTTGACTCCTAGCTATTAACTCAGTAAAAATTTGTTCATCTCATTTAATCCACGAGTCAAAGCATACTATTTAAAAAAAAAATTTTTTTTAATATTTCATTTATTTATTTGAGAGTGAGAGAGAGATTGAGAGAGTGAGTGGGAGGAGGGGCAGAAGGAGAAGCAACCCCCACCCCTGCTGAGCAGGGAACCTGGTAAGGGACTGGATCCCAGGACCTTGGGATCATGACCTGAGCTGAAGGCAGACATTTAATGGACAGAGCCACCCAGGAACCCCTAGGGACTATGATTAATAAAAAAGCCTTTCCATGCTTTCTTTCCTTTCACCTTATTTTTAAGGCTGTTACCACAGAAAAAATGCATGAGGTTAGAAGAGAGTTTTGGTTTTATCAGAATCCCACTTTATAGGTGACCATTTTTAACAAAATTCTATGAGAAGGCATTAAAGAGATTGAAAGTTGTGATTTCAAAGAAATCGTAAAATACATAAAAAGTGGTAGCCAATCAGGAGGGCTTAGAAGCTCTTCCACTTTAAACATTTTAGCATCAATTTTCTTTTACCTGTTCATTCAATTTTCCTTTAACGGTGTCATTTATTTAGCCTGTATAGACCTTCCCGTTAAGTTAGAATGAGCATCTCAGTTCAGAACCTCAGTGTCTCTTGATCTTAGTTGTTCTACCAGTTGTTTAAATGGGAGCTGTATGTGGAAATATTTTAAAATATAAAATGTTTGTAAATTAATGTCAGCATTTGATTATTCTTTTTCATTTTTATTATTTGCTCAGCCTTTAGACGACTTTTATTTTATCACTGAATAGTTTTCATTAATCTTTATTTTGTAGTTTACTAAATTTAAATATTCAGTATACTCCAGGATATTTAAATATTCTTGGAGTATGATAAAAATGAAAATCATTCTGATCACATCTTCACTCTTAATGCTTCATTTTGATAATTTATTAAAATTTAATACATTGCTAAAGATGCCTTTATTAAAAATTAATAAGGTAGTTTTGCCTTACGATATTTCTATTTTAAGAATAAAGTTTAAGTTTAAGAATAAAGTAGAGTTATGGGGCACCTGGGTGGCTCAGTGGGTTAGGCCTCTGCCTTTGGCTCAGGTCATGATCTCAGGGTTCTGGGATCGAGTCCCACATTGGGCTCTCTGCTCGGCAGGGAGCCTGCTTCCTCCTCTCTCTCTCTGCCTGCCTCTCTGTCTACTTGTGATCTCTGTCAAATAAATAAATAAAATCTTTAAAAAAATTATAAAAAAAAAAAGAATAAAGTAGAGTTATACAATGATGAAGGCTAACTTCTTCCAAAATTTCATGACTAGCAAAGAGTACTGATTATAATTCCTGTCCCCATGTGGTTCTCTTACTCCTTTGCTTTTTCTTCTTGACTGATGAGAGTTTTCTGTACTGCCTGTCCCTTCTCTCTCCTCACTGGCACCGGAAGACATGGGAATAGAATGGTCTCAGGTATACTTTGTATACTTAGTTACACTTAGTGGCAAAGTGGACTTTTGGTACATATCTTAACGTTGAGCTGTTTTTTCAAGATCAGTCTTTGTCATCCATTTCATTTATCTTTGCCAAATGACATGTTTCTCTCTAATGTAATCAAAGCATACTCAGTTATGTGATTGGTCCGTCCAGTTATTACAACTCCTAATGTGCAGTTTTGTGTTTTGTTTTTTTTTTCTTAAAATCAATAAATTTTAGGATTTTTAATGGGTAAAATTTCAGAAGAGCAAAAGAATGGCATGCAAAACGTATTTTTAGATAATATGGGTTCTGAACCATTTTATTCTTCCAGAGAAGACCTGAAAGTGAGAAATTAGTGATGACTGAACATATTACTCCCCTCCCACTAAAAATCCCATGCAGCATTATGTGAAATACTTTGAGTAAAAGCCAGCCACAGATGTTTTAAAACACTCAGACAGTTAATTCTGTGAATTTAGCATTACTGTGATCTGATATTAACAATCCTACCACTTAAAATTGTCATAATCTCCATCTGTTTGCTGTTTCTCAATTTACTTATTTTGAATTTTAAATTCCTAACCTCCTCTTTTTTGCTTCATTTCTTTTATATCCAGACGTATCCCATCTTTAAATACTTAAAATATTTTTCAAAATAATTTTGAAATTTAAGACATATCACATATATTTGAATATAATGAATATAAAAGACATATCACACATATTGCACATGTGTGTGCACACGCACACACACACACACACACCCCTTATGAATTAGAATCTTCTCTATAGAAGTGGTAACTTCCAAGGTCTTAAAGTAAGATCCCATTAATGATTTTGAAAATTGGGAATGATGTGATTTGTGTTTAAAAGGGCTGGGTCACCAGTTAGGAGGAGACTATTGTGATATTCCAAGTGTGGGTATTTTGGATTCAAGTGGTGACAGAAGAGATGGCGAGAAATGGACAAATTTGGCTTATATTTTGAAGAGGAAGTGAGAAGAGTTTCTAATAGATAAAATGGGGAGGGAGGGAGGAGGGCTGGGAAGAAGAAACTGGTTACATAGTTTTACCATCTTTGGTGGTGTGATGACTAAAGGAGGAAGTGTTTAGTGTTGGGGGTATGAAATCAAGCTTTGTGTTGGGCATTTTGAATTTGAGATACCTAAGCAAATATGTCCAATAGGCAATTGAATAAATGGCTGTGGAGATAAAGGAAGGTTAAGGTGGAATCATTAGCATATATTAATATTTTTTAAAATCACAGACCTTGCTAAGATCATTAGATTAACAGTAGAGATGGAGTAGATGGTCCTTGGCCAGTTCTATGGCTTCCATCAATGAAAGGTGCGGGGAATGGGGAGTCAGAGAGCATCCAGTGGCAATTATATACAATACATAGAGACTATTTTCATAGAAATTGTACATGCTCGAGATAATATTGCTCTTTGGACTTTTTAAAATGGAGAACTAATTGACATTTAGCCTTTATTAGTTTCAGATGCAACATGATGATTTGGTGTATGTAGATATGTGAGATGATCATCATAGTAAGTGTAGTTGACATCCATGAACACACAAATAAATTTTCTTTTTTCTTGTGATAACAACTTTTAAGATATAATCTCTTAGCAACTTTCAAATATGTAATAGAGTATTGTTAACTACAGTCGGTATGATGTATATGACATTCACAGAACTTATAACTAGAAGTTTGTACCTTGTGGGAGGCCACGGTAAGGCTTGAGACGAGGACCAAACCAGGCCCTGACTTGTGCCTCCTTTAAAGTCCAAATAACCTAACAAAAGATTTAGAATGGGAAAAGTTGAGTAGCACTGAGAAAGGGTCTGTGCTGTATGTTGTGTGCTTGCCTACGTGACTTCCCACATACTTGCTAAACAAATAAGAACAATTGGGTTGGGGTCATAAGTTCGTGGCTGGTCCTTGCTGCTCTAGTACAGCCCATGAATTACTTTCAGGTTTGCTGCATCAATACAGAACAATTGTACTGGGATCAGCCATTGGCGTCATGAGGTCTGCTTATAGTCAATGGTGAAATTTATTATGGGCACTCGTGGTTGTTTAACTAGACACAGGTGTATTGCTTCTCCTATGGTAATATCACTATATATATGGCCTTAATGCTTTGAATAAACTTAGCACTGTTGGACATCCTCCTCAGTGCTCCTCCTCCTCTCTCTGCTTCTCGAGTTCTTTTCTTCATCCTCTTACCTTCACATTCCTGGTCAATTTGTTGCGCCGGCCGTGACAGTACCTTGAAGATCTTCACTTCTTCACCTATTTTGACAACTCTCCCATCCCTGTCTCTGGCAACCACCCATCTGTTTTCTTTATTTAGGAGTTCAGGGTTTATGTTTTTTAAGATCCCACCTACAAGTGAGATCATACAGTGTTTGTCTTTCTTCAGTTGGCTTATTTCACTTAATGTCATGTCCTCAAGGTTCATCCACATTGTTGTAAATGGCAAGATTTCTTTCTTTTTTTGGTGTAGACAAATAACATTCTATCAAAAATGTAAAATGTATAGCATATATTCTTTACCCTTCATCCATTGTGGACTCCTAGGTTGTCACTATGTCTTTGCTATTATAAATAAGAAATGCTGCAATAAATGTAGGGGTACAGGTATTTTTTTGAGATAGTGACTTTGTTTATTTTCAGATAAATACCAGAAGTGGAATTGCTGGATCATAGGGTCGTTCTATTTTTGAGGCAACTCCACACTGTTTTCCATAGTAGCTGTACCAATTTACCTTCCCACCAACAGTGCACGAGGTTTCCCTTTTCTCCACATCCCTGCCAGCACTTGTTATTTCTTATCTTTTTTGATTCTAGGTATACTAATAAGTGTGAGCGGATACCTCAGTGTGGTTTGGGTTTGCCTTTCCCTGATGATCAGTGATGTTAAGCACCTTTTCATGTACCTGTTTTTATGTCTTCCCTGGAAAAATGGCTCTTCAGATTCTATGTCCACTTTGTAATCAAATTATTATTTTTTTATTTTGAGTTGTATGAGTTTTTTAAAATTGTATTTTGGGTATTAATCCCTTATCAAACATTTAATTTGCAAATCTCGTTCAGCAGATTGCCTTTTCATTGTGTTGATAATTTCCTTTGCTGTATGGAACTTTTTTATTAGTTTGATAAGAGTTCCATTTATGTATTTGTGCTTTTGTTGCAGTCGTGTTTTTTTTTTTTTTTTTTTAAACTAAGTGATTGGTATATCGTTGAGGTTCCAAGCACCACTTTGAGTGTTACTAATGTATAATTCTATACAATGTCAATATGTACAGTCAGAGATCACATTACCAAGGAAGCATTAAAGTTAGGATATAGAATCCATCTCTCCCCCTTCCACTTGCCTCTTCAGGACTTAGATTGTTTGAGGTCACTCAGGTTGAAAGAGTTTGCCAGAAAATTCTCATTAACAGGAATGCCCTTTTGGCCTTCCTCTCATAATTTTTTGTCTCTCTCTTAAAATAAGTAAGCACATTATCAAAGTCATTTTATTTTTAAAAAGTCATCATCAGCGTGGAAAATTTGGGATTCACGAGGAGTGTTATTAAATGTTCGATGTCACTGATGTCACTGACAGCATGGGGTAGCAGATGAAAGCCTGGTTGATAAATTCTGCAAGAGTATTTGAGACAATGAAATGTGGACTGGCGTAGACATAGCTAAATGCTGTTACTTTGAGCCAAGCAGAATCCTGTCATACTCCATATTTTGGGGCATGCCTGATTTTGTTTTCCCTAGAATCTAAACCATGACGTGAAAGAAGATAGTTATTTGATGTCTTTTCTATCTTGTACAGAGTGCTAAGTACTTTTATACTGTGGTCTCAGTTTAACTTGACATCAGTTCTGAGGGGGAAATACATTCAGCCCATTTTACAGAGGTCAAGATATGGAAGCTGTTTTTCCTTGCTCTTTTAGAACAAGAAGAAAAAAATGCTCATCAAAAGTTATATACAAAAAAAAAAAGTTATATACAAAGTAGGCTTCCAGAGTCAATGGTTTTTGCTTTTGTTTTTAGGTTAAGTTTTCCCTAAGCATGTTTAAAAGGAGATAGAAATAAAGCCATGTATTTAAGACCTTTGTGGTTTTAACTGTTCCCTTCAAAAAGTGTCTTTTATCTCTAAATGTTAAGTGAAGTGTTCCCAGGCTGTATTGATGATGATCTTAATTTTTTCCCTTCTCTTTTGGTTTCAGAGGAAGAACTTGTCTCTTTTCCTCAGCATTAGTTTGTTAACTTTCTGGGGGACTTCCCTTTTGGGTGCCCGTTTGTACTGGATGGGAAACAAACCACCAAGCTTTTCCAACTCTGACAACCCAGCTGCAGATTCGGATAGCCTGTTGGCTCGAACGCTCACTTTCTTCTACTTGCCAACCAAGAACCTCTGGCTGTTGCTATGCCCAGACACCCTCAGTTTTGATTGGTCAATGGATGCTGTGCCTCTGCTCAAAACGGTTTTTGATTGGAGAAACCTACACACTGTGGCCTTCTACATTGGACTCCTCCTCCTTGCCTACTATGGCTTGAAGAGCCCAAGCGTGGAAAGAGAATGCAATGGGAAATTTGTAACAAATGGCAAGCAGAATGCAAATGGACATAGCTGCCATTCAGATGTGGAATACCGGAACTCAGAGATTAAGCCCAGCTTTGCATCCAAAGTAGAAAATGGCATTAAAAATCATGCATCACAGAGAACACAACTTCCTTCTACAGAGAACATTGTTGTTCTTTCTTTATCTTTGCTAATAATACCCTTTGTTCCTGCCACGAACCTGTTTTTCTATGTCGGCTTTGTAATTGCAGAGCGAGTATTGTATATTCCTAGTATGGGCTTCTGCCTCCTCATTACAGTGGGTGCCAGAGCCCTTTATGTCAAGGTCCAAAAGCGATTTCTCAAGAGCTTGATTTTTTATGCCACAGCTACGTTAATTGTTTTCTATGGACTCAAGACTGCGATCAGGAATGGAGACTGGCAGAATGAGGAAATGCTGTATAGGTCAGGGATAAAAGTTAACCCAGCTAAAGGTAATATTTTATTTTATACTTTTGCCTGGACAGTTTACTCATTGTGCCATTTTATATCCTTGCTTCTTGCCTTAAAACTAAGTATTCAGGAGGAAGACGTCTTTTTCTGTATTCCTCATATCTTTTTTTCATTTCATGTTTTAAGAGCTGAGCGGTACAACCAATTTAGAGATGTGCCCAGAATTCCATTTTTGGAACGTATATTCTGATGTTCCAGACTACATTTGTCCAGAGGAATTTAGACAGTTGTGCAAAAGCATTGACTGTCCTAAGAATTTGGAAAAATGCTTGGTTTCTGTCTTTTAAGAATGGACACACGTCATCTCTTTCATCATGTAATAAAAGTCAGGTATCCCACTTGATATTTTAGCTTTGCTGTTTTCCAAGCATCGCCTGAGGAAATACCGTGAGACTTACACTGACATCTTTAAAAAGATTTGGAGGTGACGCTACCTCTGAATCTTGGAATCGTGTCTCTAGGTGTCAGTGTGCGCGCATACAAGTGTGAGTCACCCTCGGCTTTGCAGAGCCCCGGTAAGCTGGATTTTACCCAGCCGTTAGCACTTCATATGTAAGAGTTCTTAAGTCACATAGGGAAATGCACTTCACTGTACAGTGAGATTGATCATGTATTTCATTACTGATTTTGATTTAGAAAACTACTTTAGCAAATCACAGAATCTATAGTCAGAACTGAAAGTCTCCCTTAAAGCTTAAATGAACAGGCAGAAGCTGTTAAGGTGATTTCTCTGGTTTAGACAGTAAAATGATGATAGAAACCAGGGAGCAATTAAGTGAAAGCAAGTGCACCTTTTAAGTGCAGAAATATATCATAGTAAATAGTGCCAGCTAGTCCTGTTCTTCATAAGCCTTTCCTTTTTCTTTTTTAAATTATTTTTTACATTGTGGTTGCTCGCACAGCATTTGAACTGGGCTGCTTCTGCTTTTTCCAACACAACTGTGCGCTGGTATCCAGATATGGGAAGTGTAAAACTGTTCCAAATGAATGGAGTGACCTACTGATGGATATTGGGGTATATGCATGAAGATCTAGATACCCGAAAAGCAACTCTGGTATCTTTCTCCAGTTACCAATTAAGAGTTCAGCGAGCAGCTACTTATTTCTTCAAGCTAAGGAACTGATCATTGGTACTTGTAACACTGAATAGATTTCAGGGATTTTAATGGGAGTAGAAACATTAAAATTGAGCTAATGCATAGCAAGGAATTCCTCAGTTCTTGTAGAAAAGATCTTTATCATGTGGCTTTTATAGGTAGTGACTGATCCACAGGTTAGTGAATTCATGAACCCCAATCTTGCTGTAAAAATGTTGCAATCAGTTCTCAGAGAATGCCTTTCAGCTGGTTTTTCTTCACTGGTAGATGAAAGTATGTAAAGCAAGGCTATGTTGCTAGTTTATTTTCCTAAATAAACTATTTAGGAAATTTGTCTCTATTTAAAACAGAGACATTGTAAAGAATTTAAAGGAAAAAAAAAATCCAGCATGTTAATTTCCTCACAAGGTGGTTCTGAGCATTTATTTAATTTATTGGTGAAGTTTCAGGTTAAGCTACTATAACACCCCCCCCCCCCATAATGGTGACTCAAGTAAGATAGAAGCTTTATTCTTTCATGTAACAATCTAAGTATGTGTAGCCCAGAGCTGATAAGATGGCGCCATGGGTTTTCAGGATCTGGCTCCTTTTCTTTTGTTCCCTTGCCATCTTGGTAGTGTCACCCTGCCCATATGGTCTGAGATGGCTTATTATCACATCAGCACTTCAGCTCACAGGAAAAGAGAAAAAGAGCAAATAGTGGGTGTACCCATTCTCTTTAAGAGCATATCACAGAAATTGCACACACCATGTTTGCTCACAGACTCTTGGCCACACCTAGCTGCAAAGAAGGCTGGGAAATTTTATCTTAATTCTGAGAAGCCAAGTACTCAGCCAAATTTCATTCCTCTTGAAAATAAGGGCAGATACTCAGATGCTAGAATATAAGTAGCAGAATCTGTCCTCACAGAGATAAGAAAGCATTTTGTAAACTCCTAGATACTGCCCAGATACGAATCTAGTTATACTTGGCTATGATACTTTCGGCAGTTATTATTCTGACTTTGATTCCGTTATTTTGCTGACATAGCTAAGATGCTTGATTCTTTCTTCATCCTTCCACTCAGCAAAACAATTATTAAGCATTTCTTTGGTTTCCGATATATTTTCATGTCTCCTTCCTAATACTTAAGGAGTGCTATAGTATCTAGATGCTGCAAGTATTATTAGTTAAATGAATATATGACTGACTAATACTGTTAAGTCCCCGAAACATCAAAAATTAGATTCTTGAATGCTGCCCCGCCCCCTCAACCCCATCAGCACCACCTGCACCCCTCCTGTATTTACAGCCTCTATTTACCATCTCAGTTGATGGCAACTCCATTTTCCTAGCAGCTCTGACCGTTACTTTGGAGTCATCAACCTTCCATTTTTCTTTAACACTTGGCATCCATTTCATCAGCAAGGCCCCTTGACTCAGTCTTCAGAAATAGGTCCAGAACTTGACCACTCTTTACCACCTCTAGTGCTACCACTAGGACCCATGGCACAGTCATCTTTTATGCGATTATTCCTAAAAGCCTCTCAGTTGGCTTCCCTGCTTCTGTTCTTTCTTGCCTGTTAAGAGAAGGCATGTAGTAATAAATACATTGAAAAATAAATGTCCAAGTCACAGTCTTTGTAAAGAGCTTGTAATCAGTTTAGGGATAAGATGTATATGCAATGAAGATGAGAGGGTAAAATATTAAGCTGTTGATATATCAGGAGCTGAGAGATACTTCATATTAAGAGGGATAGAATTGGAGATGGGGGTAGTTTGGGATCCCATGGCTGCCTTCTGTGCATGTGCTTCCCTTCTGATATGAGGCACAATTCTTAACATCTATGTTCCTTATTTTTTCTATTGGTAACATGTTAATAATAATTCTGGCTACAGTTGCTTTCTTAGCAATTATGAGGCTGGTAGTAATCTTCCTTAAGGTAAATTTTTCTTAGTCTGCTATGTTATTTGAGTCTAGCAAAAGATTAGAAAGCCTTTAAAGCCAGTTCTTTGTAAGGTTGTCTGAGATTACAGTTATTTCATTGAGTTAGGTTTTTTTTTTTTGTTTTGTTTTTTGTTTTTTCTTTTCCTCCCCTCCTTTGAAAGCCTCTGCAAATTCTGGAGTACTTCAGTCTACCATGTGCTTTACTGGAATATGATTTTAAGCCTCATGAAGCATTATACATTAAAGCTGCTGCCTTCAGTAATGGGTCCTGTAGACAGCTGCCAGTCATTAACTGATTGGATGCAAATGATGATGGGTAAAGCCTGTCATAGTGACTGTGCTGCTAATTTATGGTTTAAATCTGGATAGTAGAGAAATGATAGCTGATTTGGACTATGTAAACCACGAGTCCTATCTCATTATGTGGTTGATAATGTCAGGAAAATACTAGACATAGTTGATTACTATAGTTTGCTGATTTCACAATGACTCTCTGCATTTTTGTGCTTAGGAAAGAGGAAATTTTCTCTGATGACTGCTTTAATGAGCAAGCCACATAATATTTGAAAGTGTATGTGTGTGTTTAAAACAACATATTTTGTGAACCATATTGATTTTTATCTGCTTGAAAAAAAAAAGCATTTTTTAATTCATTAGAAGTGGTTAAATGTATGATCACCCTTCTGGCCTTTGGCTTTCTCTAAATCCCCACATCTTTGGCTCCCTGTAGAACTGAGTACCATTGATCTCTGCTATTCTGGCTTTCAAAGCACCTCACAATTTTCATTATCTTTCATTTTCCATAGCTCTCTCTTCTATAGGTTTGCCTCCTTTCTAAATTGATTCATTCTTCAAGGTTCTGTCCAAAGATTGCCTTTCCTTTCCTTTTTTTTTTTTTTTAAGACTTTATTTATTTATTTGACAGAGATCACAAGTAGGCAGAGAGGCAGGCAGAGAGAGAGAGGGGGAGGCAGACTCCCCGCCGAGCAGAAAGCCTGATGCGGGACTCGATCCCAGGACCCTGAGATCATGACCTGAGCCGAAGGCAGAGGCTTTAACCCACTGAGGTACCCAGGCGCCCCTTTATTTTCCTTTCTGTTAAGATTCTAAAACACTTCCTGGTATAGAGTGTGTGGGGGGGTTGTGTGTCAATAAACATGCTATTGAATTTCTACGTTATTTTCCCCCATGACCTGATACCTAATTGGAACTTCTCCACCTGGATGATTTGCCAGTATCTCAAACTCATCACCATCTTCCCTAAAACCAACTACTTGCCAACTTCCTTATGAATTAAGGTCATAAGCACAGACTAGCAAACTGATCATAGAGAAACAGATCAGTGAGCACATAAACATGAAAAAGAATGATAGCCTATAGGTGGCATATCTGGTATGCTGGAAGATATTTAAAATTTTTACAGTTACAGATTAAAAATCAAAGCATTTTTTAGAGTAGTTGGTTTATTAAATATCATTTTGCTTTAAGAACATATGACTGTGATGTTTAACTAAGCAGGGTTAATCTAAGGAAAACTTATTAAACAACAAAGTTTATTTTAATGCCTATTTCTAATATAAATATGTGATATGATACAAAAGATGTATATTTAATGATGCACATATTTGAAACTCTAAAGGGGATTGCCCAAGCATTCCACGTTCATTCCCTCCTTCTGCAAATGACAATTATGGCCCATTTTGATACAAAGAACAGAGAAAGTAGTTGTTGCAGGCACGCAAGACTTGGCAATTTTTCTTTCACCCCGGATTTGTGTAAAACTGATAGTTGTGTTTCAACCTCACATAGTTTCAGATTTCAAGAAACAAGTATGTTGAAGGAGTAGCATTTTATGTAGGAAACAACTCATAATTTAAGTGAAATCCAAACCTTCAAGTCATGTGAAACTTGACTAATTCGTTGTAGATTTTATGGTCTGAGTTTTTGTTTACCTCTAGTTGAGTGTCTTCAGCAGTGGTGAACTGCTAGCATTTAATTTAAGCAGCTAGCAATGAAATTGTATAGTAAGGTTCATTTTATTTCATAGATAACTCATTGTGTTGCTTCTAAAGTAAGATGACGAATTTTCAAAAGATGTTCAAATTTTTATAAAAAAATAGAATTTGGCAGTGAAGTCAGGAAGGGCAGCCAGTGTAGCATTTTACTAAGACTGGCTGGCCTGAGTTAAAAAGCTGTAAAATACGGACTTTTTTTTTTTTTTTTAAACAGAGAGATATGGTTGGAGTGAGGTAGCTAAAGACACCAGTCGAGGCTGATGGGAAGAAAAATCCTACAGAGTTGAATCAGCCCTCCATGGGGTAGACAGAAATTCTGTATTGCTTAATCTCAGATCATCTCTTGTCTTCTAATTAGAAAAATAAAATATAAAATAATGAGGCTGATGAGAATAAAATGAAAATGTCTCCTTAGCTGAACTAGACTCAAGTATTTAAAAAAATAAGTATGTTAAACTGTTCATTTAGGGGCCCACTTTAAACATTTGAGTTTAAAGAAATCAACTAAGGTTGCTTTTCAGTTGGTATGGAATACTCCCAGAAGTTCAAAAGCATCAGGTTTCCTTGACTCTATGAATGGAGTGGCATATAAATCTTTCCTTTTTGTTCTAGTTCTAATGAGTACAAATACAGTTGTTAGGGAAAAAGATACTGGACCACAACATGAAGCAGGTGACTTACTGCTTACCCTGTCTTTACAATTACCCATAACAAAACTTTTAGAATCTTTATGGGATTTTGAAAACCCTCAAACCTAAAATTAGCATTGTCTTAGATTGAATGTATTTACCAGTGGTTCTGTTTCAAAGAAATTCATACTTGCATATGATTAAAACAAAGATGACTTTAAATTATTCTGATTTCCATATTAGTTTTTGGGTTTGATTCTTAAAATGCTTAACATTTTTTTGCTTTTTTTTATTATATATATAAAGTATACAGGAGAAATATATATATATACATCATATTTCTACCATTTAAAGAATATCACTGAAACAAATAGACATTTTGCAGCTGAGGAAAAAATTATACCAGTATCTTTGAAGACCTTCCCTGATACCTCTCCTTATTTCAGTTTTGTTTCTTATAAATACTTGGTTTTATTTTATTCTAGAACCTCTGCTACAGTGTTAAAACAGCAGTGAGGACAGCAGATTTTTTTTTACCCCATTCTTGCCTTAAAAAGAAAGTTTTTAATATTTCACCATTAATTATGTACATTTTACAGGTTTTTCCATAGATGTTGTATCTGTAGAGTTTTCATCTTGATTCTAGTTTAAGATTTGTTTTCAGGAATTAATATTGATAGTGATACAGATTTTTTCCCCCACTCAATCTGTTGATTTGATGGTTTATATTAAGAGATTTCTTAATAGACCTACTTTGCATTCCTGGAGTAAACCCAGGAATTGCTTATAATGTATTATCATTTTTGTATATTTCTAAATTTGTTTTCACCCATATTTCTGAGTGAGATTGGCAGTTCTGATTTTGTGGTATCATATTCTAGTTTCAAAATCAATTAACCATTCAGACATAGTTTGGGAGTGTACCTCTTTTGTGTTTCCTGAAGGATTTTACATAAAATTAGAGTTACCTTTTTCTTCGATAATTAGTAGAATTCACCTGCAAACCTTGCTATATTTTTCTTTTTTTTTAATTTTTAATTTTTTATAAACATGTAACATATTTTTATCCCCAGAGGTACAGGTCTGTGAATCACCAGGTTTACATACTTCACAGCACTCACCATAGCACCATAGCACATACCCTCCCCAATGTCCATAACCCCACCCCCCTTCTCCCAACCCCCCTTCCCCCAGCAACCCTCAGTTTGTTTTGTGAGATTAAGAGTCACTTATGGTGTTGCATCACCACTTCCTCATATCAGGGAGATCATATGATAGTTGTCTTTCTCCACTTGACTTGTTTCGCTAAGCAATATATGCTCTAGTTCCATCCACGTTGTCGCAAATGGCAAGATTTCATTTCTTTTGATGGCTGCATAGTATCCCATTGTCTATATATACCACATATTCTTTATCCAGTCATCTATTGATGGACATCTAGGTTCTTTCCATAGTTTGGCTATTGTGGACATTGCTGCTATAAACATTCGGGTGCATGTGCCCCTTTGGATCACTATGTTTGTATCTTTAGGGTAAATACCCAGTAGTGCTATTGCTGGGTCATAGGGTAGTTCTACTTTCAACATTTTGAGGAACCTTCATGTTGTTTTCCAGAGAGGTTGCACCAGCTTGCATTCCCACCAACAGTGTAGGGGGTTTCCCCTTTCTCCGCATCCTTGCCAGCATCTTTCATTTCCTGACTTGTTAATTTTAGCCATTCTGACTGGTGTGAGGTGATATCTCATTGTGGTTTTGATTTGTATTTCCCTGATGCCGAGTGATGTGAAGCACTTTTTCATGTGTCTGTTGGCCATCTGGATGTCTTCTTTGCAGAAATGTCTGTTCATGTCCTCTGCCCATTTCTTGATTGGATTATTTGTTCTTTGAGTGTTGAGTTTGCTAAGTTCTTTATAGATTTTGGACACTAGTCCTTTATCTGACGTGTCATTTGCAAATATCTTCTTCCATTCTGTCAGTTGTCTTTTGGTTTTGTTAACTGTTTCCTTTGCTGTGCAAAAGCTTTTGATCTTGATAAAATCCCAATAGTTCATTTTTTCCCTTGATTCCCTTGCCTTTGGCAATGTTCCTAGGAAGATGTTGCTGCGGTTGAGGTTGAAGAGGTTGCTGCCTGTGTTCTCCTCAAGGATTTTGATGGAATCCTTTCTCACATTGAGGTCGTTCATCCATTTTGAGTCTATTTTTGTGTGTGGTGTAAGGAAATGGTCCAATTTCATTTTTCTGCATGTGGCTGTCCAATTTTCCCAGCACCATTTATTGAAGAGGCTGTCTTTTTTCCATTGGACATTCTTTCCTGCTTTGTCAAAGGTTAGTTGACCATAGAGTTAAGGGTCTATTTCTGGGCTTTCTATTCTGTTCCATTGATCTAGGTGTCTGTTTTTGTGCCAGTACCATGCTGTCTTGATTATGACAGCTTTGTAATAGAGCTTGAAGTCCAGAATTGTGATGCCACCAACTTTGGCTTTCTTTTTCAATATTCCTTTGGCTTTTCGAGGTCTTTTCTGGTTCCATATAAATTTTAGGATTATTTTTCCATTTCTTTGAAAAAGATGGATGGTACTTTGATAGGAATTACATTAAATGTGTAGATTGCTTTAGGTAGCATAGACATTTTCACAATATTTATTCTTCCAATCCAGGAGCATGGAACATTTTTCCATTTCTTTGTGTCTTCCTCAGTTTCTTTCATGAGTACTTTATAGTTTTCTGAGTATAGATTCTGTGCCTCTTTGGTTAGGTTTATTCCTAGGTATCTTATGGTTTTGGGTGCAATTGTAAATGGGATTGACTCCTTAATTTCTCTTTTTTCTGCCTTGTTGTTGGTGTAGAGAAATGCAACTGATTTCTGAATTAATTTTATATCCTGACACTTTATTGAATTCCTGTACAAGTTCTAGCAGTTTTGGAGTGGAGTCTTTTGGGTTTTGCACATATAGTATCATATCATCTGCGAAGAGTGATAGTTTGACTTCTTCTTTGCCGATTTGGATGCCTTTAATTTCCTTTTGTTGTCTGATTGCTGAGCCTAGGACTTCTAGTACTATGTTGAATAGCAGTGGTGATAATGGACATCCCTGCGGTGTTCCTGACCTTAGCGGAAAAGCTTTCAGTTTTTCTCCATTGAGAATGATTTTTTCATAGATGGCTTTGAGGATATTGAGGTATGTGCCCTCTATCTCTACACTTTGAATAGCTTTGATCAGGAAGGGATGCTGTACTTTGTCAAATGCTTTTTCAGCATCTATTCAGAATATCATATGGTTCTTGTTCTTTCTTTTATTGATGTGTTGTATCACATTGATTGATTTGCGGATGTTGAACCAAACTTGCAGCCCAGGAATAAATCCCACTTGGTCGTGGTGAATAATCCTTTTAATGTACTGTTGAATCCTATTGGCTAGTATTTTGGTGAGAATTTTCGCATCTGTGTTCATCAAGGATATTGGTCTGTAGCTCTCTTTTTTGATGGCATCCTTCTCTGGTTTGGGGATCAAGGTGATGCTGGCTTCATAAAAAGAGTTTGAAAGTTTTCCTTCCATTTCTATTTTTTGGAACAGTTTCAGGAGAATAGAAGTTAGTTCTTATTTAAATGATTGGTAGAATCCCCCCGGGAAGCCGTCTGGCCCTGGGCTTTTGTTTGATGGAGATCTTTAATGACTGTTTCAATCTTCCTACTGGTTATGGGTCTGTTTAGGCTTTCTATTTCTTCCTGTTTCAGTTGTGGTAGTTTATATGTTTCTAGGAATGCATCCATTTCTTCCAGATTGTCAAATTTGTTGGCGTAGAGTTGCTCATAGTATGTTTTTATAATAGTTTGAATTTCTTTGGTGTTAGTTGTGATCTCTCCTCTTTCATTCATGAATTTATTTATTTGAGTCCTTTCTCTTTTCTTTTTGATAAGTCTGGCCAGGGGTTTATCAATTTTATTAATTCTTTCAAAGAATCAGCTCCTAGTTTTGTTGATTTGTTCTATTGTTTTTTTGGTTTCTATTTCATTGATTTCTGCTCTGATCTTTATGATTTCTCTTCTCCTGCTGGGCTTAGGGTTTCTTTCTTGTTCTTTCTCCAGCTCCTTTACGTGTACGGTTAGGTAGTGTACCTGAGAACTTTCTTGTTTCTTGAGAAAGGCTTGTACCGCTATATATTTTCCTCTCAGGGCTTCCTTTGTTGTGTCCCACAGATTTTGAACCGTTGTGTTTTCATTATCATTTGTTTCCATGATTTTTTTCAATTCTTCTTTAATTTCCTGATTGACCCATTCATTTTTTAGAATGATGCTGTTTAGTCTCCATGTATTTGGGTTCTTTTACAAACTTCCTCTTGTGGTTGAGTTCTAGCTTCAGAGCATTGTGGTCTGAAAATATGCAGGGAATGATCCCAATCTTTTGATACCAGTTGAGTCCTGATTGAGGACCCAGGACTTGATCTATTTTGGAGAATGTTCCATGTGCACTAGAGAAGAATGTGTATTCTGTTGCTTTGGGATGAAATGTTCTGAATATATCTGTGATGTCCATCTGGTCCAGTGTGTCGTTTAAGGCCTTTATTTCCTTGTTGATCTTTTGCCTGGATGATCTGTCCATTTTAGTGAGGGGAGTGTTAAAGTCCCCTACTATTATTGTATTATTCTTGATGTGTTTCTTTGATTTAGTTATTAATTGGTTTATATAGTTGGCTGCTCCCACGTTGGGGGCATAGACATTTAAAATTGTTAGATCTTCTTGTTGGACAGACCCTTTGAGTATGATGTAGTGTCCTTCCTCATCTCTTATTATAGTCTTTGGATTATAATCTAATTGATCTGATATAAGGATGGCCACTCCTGCTTTCTTCACATGTCCATTAGCATGGTAAATTCTTTTCCACCCCCTCACTTTGTATTTGGGTTTAAAATGAGTTTCTTGTAGGCAACGTATAGATGGGTTTTGTTTTTTTATCCATTTTGGTACCCTCTGTCTTTTGATTGGGGCATTTAGTCCATTAGCATTCAGGGTAACTATTGAGAGATATGAATTTAGTGCCATGGTATTGCCTGTAAGGTGACTGTTACTGTATATTGTCTCTGTTCCTTTCTGGTTTACCACTTGTAGGCTCTCTCTTTTCTTATTGGACCCCTTTCAATATTTCCTGTAGAGCTGGTTTGGTGTTTGCAAATTCTTTCAGTTTTTGTTTGTCCTGGAAGCTTTTAATCTCTCCTTCTATTTTCAATGATAGCCTAGCTGGATATAGTATTCTTGGCTGCATGTTTTTCTCATTTAGTGCTCTGAATATATCATGCCAGCTCTTTCTGGCCTGCCAGGTCTCTGTGGATAAGTCTGCTGCCAATCTAATATTATTACCATTGTATGTTACAGACTTTCAGGATTTTCTCTTTGTCACTAAGAATTGTAAATTTTACTATTAGGTGACGGGGTGTGGGCCTATTCTTATTGATATTGAGGTATGTTCTTTGCACCTCCTGAATTTTGATGCTTGTTCCCTTTGCCATATTGGGGAAATTCTCCCCAATAATTCTCTCCAGTATACTTTCTGCTCTCTTCTCTCTTTTTTCTTCTTCTGGAATCCCAATTATTCTAATGCTGTTTCGTCTTATGGTGTCACTTATCTCTCGAATTCTCCCCTCATGGTCCGGTAGCTGTTTGTCCTTCTTTTGCTCAGCTTCTTTTTTCTCTGTCATTTGGTCTTCTATATCACTAATTCTTTCTTTTGCCTCATTTATCCTAGCAGTGAGAGCCTCCATTTTTGATTACACCTCATTAATACCTTTTTTGATTTCAACTTGGTTAGATTTTAGTTCTTTTATTTCTCCAGAAAGGGCTTTTATATCTCCCGAGAGGGTTTCTCTAATATCTTCCATGCCTTTTTCAAGCCCGGCTAGAACCTTGAGAATTGTCATTCTGAACTCTAGATCTAACATATTACCAATGTCTGTATTGATTAGGTCCCTAGCCTTCGGTATTGCCTCTTGTTCTTTTTTTTGTGGTGAATTTTTCCATCTTGTCATTTTGTCCAGATGAGTATATGAAGGAGCAAGTAAAATACTAAAAGGGTGGCAGCAACCCCAGGATAATATGCTTTAACCAAATCAGAAGAGATCCCAAATCGTGAG
>NC_081562.1:35543721-35721677 GCF_022355385.1 Mustela nigripes | reverse complement strand
CGAGGGTTGCTGGGGGGAGGGGGTTTGGGAGAAGGGGGTGGTATTATGGACATTGGGGAGGGTAAGTGCTTTGGTGAGTGCTGTGAAGTGTGTAAACCTGGTGATTCACAGACCTGTACCACTGGGGATAAAAATACATGTTTATAAAAAATAAAAAATCATATCAAAATAAATAAATAAATAAATAAATGTGTCATTGAGGAAAAAAAAAAAACAGATAAGAAAATGCCAACAATCTGAAATACCTGAAACAGAGGTAATTGTTATTATATCAGTTAGCATTATTTTTGGCTACAAGTGCCAGAATGTCTCAAAATAGTAGACAAAAATTCAGTTTTTTTCCTCACATAAAGGAGTGACACAATAATCAATCAGGGTCATCAGTAATTACTTAAAATATTGGTTGGTAATTTCACTATCTTTAGGAGTCCATGGTCCTTTCCTTGAGTTGCTCTGTTGTCTTCCACATGTGACTTCCTAGTGTCCAAGATGGTGACTCCTGTTCTGGGGATCATATTCCATATTCAAACCCATAGGAAGGGAAAGGAGAAGAGATGGGCAGTTTCCTTTACTTAGCGGGCATTTGCTATATGTCATAGACCAAATTTCTGCTTACATCTCATTGGCCAGAAAGTTGACACATGACTACACCAAACTTCTCTTAAGACTTAGAAATATAAATTTTAGTATTGTTTGTTCCAGCACTTTGAAAAATGCCGTTGGTATTTTGATTGAGATGGCATTGAAAGTATAGATTGCTCTGAGCAGCACACACATTTTAATGATTTTTTTCTTCCAATCCATGAGCATGGAATCTTTTCCCATCTTTTTATGTCTTCTTCAATTTCTTTTGTAAGTGTTGTGTAGTTTCTAGAGTATAGATCCTTCATCTTTTTGGTTAGGTTGATTCTAAGGTATCTTATAGTTTTTGATGCTATTGTAAATGGAATTGACTCCCTAATTTTTCTTTCTACAGTAATATTGTTAGTGTATAGGAAAGCAACTGATTTATGTACATTGATTTCATTTCCTGTCACATCACTGAATTGCTATATGAGTTCTAGTAATTTAGGGGTGGAGTCTTTTGGGTTTTCCACATAAAGTATCATGTCATCTGTGAAGAGAGAGAGTTTGACTTCTTTGCCAATTTGAATACCTTTATTTCTTTTTGTTGTCTGATTGCTGTTGCTAGGACTTCTAGTACTATGTCAAACAATAGTGATAAAAGTAGGCATCCTTGTTGTGTTCCTGATCTTAAGGGAAAGGCTCTCAGCTTTTCTCGATTGAGAATGATATTCACTGTGGGCTTTTCATAGATGGTTTTTATGAAGTTGAAGAATGTTCCTTCTATCCCTACACTCTGAAGAGTTTTAATCAGGAAAGATGATGTATTTTGTCAAATGCTTTTTTCTGCATCAATTGAGAGGACCATATTTTTCTTCTTTCTCCTTTTATTAATGTGTTCTCTCACACTGATTGATTTGCAAAGGTTGAACTCCCTTGCGTACCAGGGATAAATCCTACCTGGTCATGATGGATTATCCTTTTAATGTACTGTTGGCTCCTATTAGCTAGGATCTTGTTGGGAATTTTGGCATCCATATTCATGAGAGACATTGGTCTGAAATTCTCCTTTTTATTGGGGTCTTTGCCTGGTTTTAGGATCAAGGTAATACTGGCCTCATAGTGAATCTGGGCATTTTCCTTCCATTGCTGTTTTTTGAAACTGCTTCAGAAGAATAGGTATTATTTCTTCTTTGAATGTTTGGTAGAATTCTCCAGGGAATCCATCAGGTCCTGGATTCTTGTTTTTTGGGAGGTTTTTGATCACTGCTTCAATCTCGTTACTAGTTATTAGTCTATTCAGGTTGTTAATTTCTTCCTATTTCAGTCTTGGTAGTTTAGAGGTTTCCAGGAAGATACCAGTTTATTCCAGGTTGCTTAACTTATTGGTATATAGTTGATAATAACTTCTGATTATTGTTTCTATTTCCTTTGTGTTAGTTGTGATCTCTCCCTTTTCATTCATAATTTTATTAATTTGGATCCTTTCTCTTTTCGTTTGGATAAGTCTGTCCAGTGTTTTATCAATATTCAAATCACCTAGGAAATATTGAAAAAGAAAAACAAAGCTGGGGCATCATATTGACTCATTTCAAGCTGTATTACAAAGTTGTGATCACCAAGACAGCTTGGTATGGGTACAAAAACAGACACATAGATCAAGAGAACAGAATAGAGAGCCCAAGTATGGGCTCTTGACTCTATGGTCAACTAATCTTTGACAAAACAGGAAAAAGTATCCAAAGAAAAAAGACAGTCTCTTCAATAAATGGTGCTGGGAAAATTGGACAGCTATATGCAGAAGAATGAAACTCGACCATTCGCTTACACCATACACAAAGATAAACTCTAAATGGCTGAAAGGCCTCAGTGTAAGACATGAATCCATCAAAGCCCTAGAGGAGAACATAGGCAATAACCTCTTAGACATCAGCCATAGCAACTTCTTTCAAGACATGTCTCTAAAGGCAAGGGAAACAAAAGTGAAAATGAACTTCCGGAACTTCACCAAGATAAAAAGCTTTTGCACAGCAAAGGAAACACAACAAAACAAAGAGCCCACAGAATGGGAGAAGATATTTGCAAATGATGCTATAGATCCTGGTAGCCAAGATCTATAAAGAACTTCTCAAACTCAACACCCAAAATCACAAATAATCAAGTCAAAAAAATGGGCAGAAGGGCGCCTGGGTGGCTCAGTGGGTTAAGCCGCTGCCTTCGGCTCAGGTCATGATCTCAGGGTCCTGGGATCGAGTCCCACATCGGGCTCTCTGCTCAGCAGGGAGCTTGCTTCCTCCTCTCTCTCTCTGCCTGCCTCTCTACCTACTTGTAATCTCTCTCTGTCAAATAAATAAATAAAATCTTTAAAAAAAAAATGGGCAGAAGACAGGAACAAACACTTCTCCAAAGAAGACATACAAAGGGCTAATGAACACATGAAAAAAATGTTCATTTTCACTAGTCATCAGGAAAATTCAAACCAAAACCACATTGAGATATCCCCTTACACCAGTTAGAATGGCAAAAATTGACAAGGTGAGAAAGAAAAAATGTTGGAGAGGTTGTGGAGAAAGGGGAATCCTCTTACACTGTTGGAAGGGATGTAAGTTGGTACAGCTACTTTGGAAAACAGTGTGGAGTTTCCTCAAAAAGTGAAAAATAAAGCTACCCTTGGGACGCCTGAGTGAGTCAGTGGGTTAAGCCGTTGCCTTGGGCTCAGGTCATGATCCTAGGGTCCTGGGATCGAATCCCGTGTCAGGCTCCTTGCTTAGTGGGGAGCCTGCTTCTCTCTTTCCCTCTGCCTGCCACTCTGCTTGCTTGTGCACTCTCTCTCTCTGACAAATAAATAAATAAAATCTTTAAAAAAAATAAATAAAGCTACCCTTGACCCAGCAATTCCATTGCTGGGTATTTACCCTAAAGATACAGATGTAGTGAAAGGAAGGGCCACATGCTCCCCAATGTTCATAGAAGCAATGTGCACAAGAGCCAAACTGTGGAAAGAGCTGAGATGCCCTTCAGCAGATCCATGGATAAAAGAGATGTGGTCCGTATATACGATGGTATATTACTCAGCCATCAGAAAGGATGAATACCCAACTTTTGCATCAACATGGATGGAACTGGAGGAGATTATGCTAAGTGAAATAAGTCAAGCAGAAAAAGTCAATTATCATATGGTTTCAATTATTTGTGGAAAAAAGGAATAGAATGGAGAACATTAGGAGAAGGAAGGGAAAAATGAAGGAGGGTAATCAGAGGGGCAGATGAACCATGAGAGACTATGGACTCTGGGAAACAAACTGAAGATTTTAGAGAGGTGGGGGTGGGGGATGGGTTAGCCTGGTTATGAGTATTAAGGATGGCATGTTGCATGGAGCCCTGGGTGTTATATGTAAACAATGAATCATGGAACACTGCATCAAAAACTAATGATGTACTATATGGTGACTAACACAATTTTTTTAAATTTATTTTTTACTTATTTTAAGCATAACAGTATTCATTGTTTTTGTACCACACCCAGTGCTCCATGCAATCTGTGCCCTCTCTAATACCCACCACTTGGTTCCCCCAACCTCCCACCCCACCCTCCACTTAGACTATGGACTCTGAAAAACAATCTGAGGAGTTTTAACATAATGTTAAAAGAAAAAAAAAAAAGACTTGGAAATAAAATCTTGGCGTTGGGTAGCCATGTGCCCAACTACAAATAGAGAGTTCTTTTTCTAGAGAAGTCAGCTATGGGCTGTCCCCTAGGAGGCTCTGCTAAAGCCATAAACAAAAACTTCACCAAAAGGGAAACTCAGAAAGGTCATACATATTTTAAAAGATTCTCAATTTTTTGAAAAATCAGGGGGCACCTACGTGGCTCAGTGGGTTATGCCTCTGCCTTCGGCTCAGGTTATGGTCTCAGGGTCCTGGGATCAAGCCCCACATTGGTCTCTCTGCTTGGTGGGGAGCCTGCTTCCCCCTTTCCCTCTGCCTGCCTCTCTGCCTACTTGTGATCTCTCTCTATATATCAAATAAATAAATAAATAATCTTTAAAAAAAGGAAAGAAAAAAATCAGGAATTGGAAATGAAACTAAGTTGACATATCATTTCACACATATTAGGTCAGAAAAAGCTTTGACTCCTGAAGTAGTTGTGTAGATATAGAGCAATATAAATTCTTATTATGCTATTTATGGAACTGGTCTAAATTGGTAAAAACCAATTGGCAAGCAATTTGGCAATATTTATCATAGAGATATATATACTTTTCAAACAAGCATTTCCATTTTTAGGTATATAACCTAAAGAAAACCTGGGGTGTGCTCAAGAAAACATGCTTAAGAATGCCATGGCAACATGCAACATGTATGTGGTGAATGAGAAAGAGGAGAGAGAGAGACTGACTAGTATAGTTTATGTAGAGACTAAGTAGAGGGACACCTGGGTGGCCCATTTGGTTAAGCTTCTGCCTTTGGCTCAGGTCATGATCCCTAGGTCCTGGGATTGAGTCCCACATCAGAATCCTTGCTCAATAGGGAGCCTGCTTCTCCCTCTGTCTGCCACTCTCACTGCTTATGTGCGCACTCTCTCTCTGAAAAATAAATCTTAAAAAAAAATAAAATAAGTAGAAATAGGTAGAAATTTAATTTCATTATCAGGAGAACAAACACATCTTTTGTGGCATATCTATAAAATAAAATACAATATAATTGTAAATAAATTAATTAGAATTAACTGTATTAATAAATATAATCTCCCAAACAATGCTCAGTGGAAAAAGGAGTTGTGAAAGGGTACATTTATTGTGATACAACTTATATGAGGCTATTGATTATAGATCCACACAGATGTAATGAAAGTATTTACAAGTACATGGGAATGAAAAAACAAAGGATATGAGGATGACAAATACCAGGTGAAAGCTAGTGGTTACTACCTTCCAAAGCAAGAGGGAATGGATTGAGGAAGAGGACATAGTGTCTTCCATTTTATTTGTAATATTTTGTTTTCTAGGCCAACTAGTGAGTTTGTGAAATTCATTCTATTTTCCTTATACCTTTGTGTGACTGAACTATCTCATAATAATAATAAATCAGAAAAAGGGATAGCTTCAGGCAATCATTAGGGAGGCAACAGATATAGGGAGAAGAGGGAAGGAATGATCCAACTATCTAACTCCCAGGTCATCTTCTCAAGTTAGAAGAAATCAGGAGATTAGCAATGAGGTGAATTCAAGGAAAACATAAATCTCTCTCTCTTTTCCTGTTTGAGCACCACAGATTCCTGTTTCAGCTTGTCCTTAAAGTGCTCAGCAAAGTGGCAATCATTGGAACAGATAACCACATTTAAGAATTTATAGACATTGGGGAGGGTATGTGCATATGGTGAGTGCTGTGAAATGTGTAAGGTTGACGATTCACAGACCTGTACCCCTGGGGCAATTAAATTAATTAATTAATTAATTAATTAATTTAAAAGAAATGGAAGAAGAAGTTCCTAACATACAGGGTTCCTCAAGGAAGTATCTAATAGTGAACATGTTGATTGCTATATGTGATATTTGCTCTACCTTCTTGGGGAAAGAAGTTTTTGGTAATGTGTAGGATTGTTGTTTGCTTATCATTACTGAAAGGGGAACAGTATTGTCATTTAGTGTGTAGGGATCAGAGAAGCTTAATGCAGTAGCGTTCAGTAATGCTAAAAATGCTGGAGAGCTCCTCTGCTGGGGGTGGGGTGGAGGGAAGATACTGGTGGAGCTATTCTTCAATGATACAGAAAAGTGTGTGTGTGTGTTTATGAATCATCACAAATTCATCACCTTAGAACTTGGATGGTGACAAGAACATAAAGGAATAAAGAAAAAAAAACCTATTCATCAACTCAAGGAAATTATTCCATTCCCTCTATTAGATGTACTAATAGGTTTTATAGACTGGTTTCACGTTGAGTTTGTTCACCTGACTTCTTGTTCTATCCCTGTAAGCTTACAGTTTCTAAAGAACTAGTTGTCACTCTTATTCCAAAGAAAAGATAAAAACAATCAAGAAGGAATATCCACATAAACCACAGATTAAATGAAACTGTGCGGAACTGATTCTATGTTTGTTAACCCCTCAGTGACCCCTTACATTTGCTGTCACTCTCACTTTTTATATGACAAATGATCTTGCGATATTAACGTTTAGACCCAGTGTTTAAAAAACACTCTTTCAGAGAAGCAAGAGATATTTGATTTGGAAACTGTATTTCCTGAGCATAGCCAGGAAGTGATCTGTATGGTTGAAAGCCTATTGTTGTTGCCAGAGAACTTTAAATCTGCACATGGAGCAATTTTCATTCACTGTGGCTGCTACCAGAGTGGCTGATTCTTAAATTATTTATGCAAAGAAGCGAACTGTTCTGTTCTTTATCTCAAATTATGCCAATTGCATGCTTAACATGGCTAAACTTTTCACTGAAAATTCGGCTTCTTTTTCAAGCTCGTATTTTTTATCTTGTCACTAACTGTTCACACTGGGGAAGATGAATTGTGATCACGTAGTACAAATGCTTTGCCAGGCTCTTGAGAGAGTAATAACTAGAAGCTGTGATAACAGATTCCATAAGTGAAACCTAACAGGTTTATACTTTAGTTGGTAAGCTATTAAAGCTTCTTGAAGTTATACTGCTGAATAAACAAGTTTAGGGCATTATTATTTTTATTCAGCAGAATATATTCTTAGTCAAAAAATTTGGAGGTTAGGAGATTGTCATCCAAAATCTGTTTGCTATAAAACTAATGAACTTCACATGCCAAAGAAAACTCAGGCATATCAGAGTTGAGATTTGGTTTATTAAGGAAATGGAAAAGAACATAGTCTAATTCATTTATGGAAAACATCAAATTTTAGAAAATCAGAATTATTCTGGACATTTATCAGCATGCCCAAAGCAAATCAACACACAGAACATTCATGTTTGCTAGGTATTGTGCTCAGTGTCTTACATAAACTGTTGCATTTATTGCTAACAACTCTCTGTAGGAGGCGTGACTGTCCAGACTCAGACTTTTGAAATGCTTCAGTCATAGCTAATAATTGAATGGTCACAGAACAGAACTGGATCTCTAAGCTTTACTTTGGTACAAGGGGCCCTTGACATATAACCTGATAATTTAAGATTTCTGAAGTTTTCGGCAGTACAGAAAGGAAGTTTGAGATCCTCTTTTGCATTTTTTCTTAACAAGATACTAATTGGAACAGATTTTTTTCCTTTGGTTACTCAAACTGGAAATGTGGCTATCTCTTTGCCATACACTGCATGATATTTCAACACAGTAACTCTAAGTTTACATCAGGGAGCAACATTCTCTGGAGAGAAAACAAACCAGAATTATGGGTATGACTGAGCAGGCCTATCTTCATTAGTTTTTTGTCTCCTTCTCTTCCTGTGCCAGTACCCACCCATTTTTTACAAAGTGCTGTACTCTAAAGCAACTTACTTTCAGCTTTCCCTCTATTTTCTTTTTTATTCCTGCTGAATATCCTAGCCATTTTTGTTCATTTTATTCTCCTATGTTAAATTGAATATTTTTCTAGTACTAAACACGAGCTAGTAAACATGCCTCAGGTTTGATATTGCATAACAAAAGGAAAAAAGTTATGCCCGGTTGAGATGAGAAAACACATTTAGAATTTTGGGGTAGTTTGGACTATTGTTCACAAAATATAGGCACAGTGCACGAGAGTCCCTCCAGTCTCTGTTTTTGTTGTAGAAAGCCTTTTGATTTATGAAGATCAACTTCATAGAATGTACAACATATTTTGGCCAGTGGAAAAATTATGTTTACATATCTAAAACTCAACGCAACATTGTAATACATTGTATGTGCACTAAGTAGAATGTGCCTGTATATCAATTTTTCTTCCCTTAGGGATCTTCCTCTGTGGTGTCTCCATCCTGTGGGAGGATACCCCAGCCCCACTGAGCAATGGAGTGGTCATGTGACTTTCTCCAGCCAAAGAAATATGGGTGGGAGTGACCTGTGTAAGTTTCAGGCAGACGCTTTAAGGTCCTCTGTGTGGTTTTCCATATTGTTGTTGTTATTATTTTCTCTCTACCAAAGATCATCAATATTCCAGACAGAAAATTATATCCTAGAAAAAGACAACATGTAACTGAGCCTTAACAGTCCTTGGCAAATATAAAGCTTGAGTGAAAATTAATTGCTGATGTCATAATGCACGGAGATTTGGGGTCACTTGTGACCTAACTTGTTCTAGCTGATTCTAATAGTTATAATGTTTTGATGCTACAGTTCTGCATTAAAATCAGTTTTTATGTCATTAGTGAGAATATTTTTGAGATAATTCTAACTTCGGTGACCCCATTTCTGAGTGTATTTTTGCTCAATTAAATAGGTTTTGTTTAGCCCACAACTGGTATTGCCGAGATGATGAAATCTTCCGAAGGGACATGTTTATATTGTCTCACATTTCTAGTCTTTTATACTTTTACTTTGTCAAAGAAACTTTAAATCTATTTCATTTCCACATTTGTTTCTGGTAGGAGATAAAATCATTGTTGATAAAGTTTTCTATAAAAATTTAAGTGTATTCACACATCTTGTTTTATTCACTATCTCAATACCATAACTTGTCTCACTTTATTCCCAGAAGCAAAAATTTTTGATGAAGAATTAACTAAAACTCATACATTTAGACATGAAATTATATAATTTCTGGGAAATTCACAAATATTTGATCACCAGCTGTCTCCCCATTGTTTACAGGAATCATCATTCACTGTTTGAGTTTATAAAATTTCATTGCTATTAACTTCCGAGGGGCAACCAAGAGTTCCCATGTGGGAAAGATTTTGATAGCAAGTTATTCCTAATTTTAAATGTCTGCCCTTATAATTTTGACTTGATTCTTAAAATTGAAAACTATCTTATATTCTCTGACTTAGAATGTGTGAGAAGTTTATCTTAATTGGTAGTTCACATGGACTGCTTTTGATATACCTAAGTGCCCTGAAAAACTGTCTACCTTTTTGGGGTTGTCTAACATGGACATCCCAAAAGAATTTTGTGTGTGCTGAAGAGATTATATTTTCAGACCTCAAAACTCCAATTTGGGTAAAAAAAAAAAATCTGTGTAGGTTTTTCGGCTGTGAAGTAAAAGATCAATCAAGATATAACTTTCATTTTTTAATAATGTGGATATAGAGATATAGAGATGATAGATAGATGACAGATAGATAGAAATCTATTACAAGTGGATTTATATCGCCTTGTTAAAAATTTTCAGTTAGGACCATCAGTTTAGAATGACTTAGGATGTTTATCTTGATTTATACTCTAGGTTAGATAAGCTGGTGATGAAAACTTGTAATTGATAAATGAAGTGACAAGAGACAGAATTCCAATCTGGGGATCATATTTTTTATTAATGACACCCTACATTTTACTAATGTAGACTCTATGTTGTCTCTTCTTATTGTTACACATTAGAGGTAGATAACCCTTGTATTCTATAAGCAATTGTTTTTCATTTTGAACAATTATAAAATGTTAAAGCTAGAAGAGTTAGTGTTTATCTGGCTGGATGCCCTCTGAAATTGAGATATTGAGTGACTTGTCAAGAGTCACAGAGCCAATTAGAGGTAGAACTAGGAGGCCTGGCTCTCAGTTCAGTGCTCGTTCTCCTCTGCTATTAACCTGTGCCCCTGTACAGGTTGAGGAATTTAAAAATAATTATTGTTTGCATTTGGGTAGGTGCAGGAGAAATGTGTTTGGAGGAAAATAGCGTATATAGGGAAATAGTGAGGAAATTTGTTGTTGCACTTGTTTTTCAATGACAAAAGCAGTTTGGCAGTGGGATGTAAGAAATTATATTATACATAGGCAGATATGACTTGTAAGAGATAGAAGGGACAGGGCCAGAAGGGCCAGGGTAGTCTCTTGACCACAAAAGGGCAGAGACTCTTTGAGAGAAAACATAAATTGGAATGTGTATGCCTGTGTCTAGGTCTGCCTATCCAAAAATATTAGGATGTACACAGATTAAAAAGAAGCAAGTTGGGCTAGATATGTTGATCTGACCACAAATAGAAAAAAGACTGTAATTTTTTAAAAGTAACTATAGATCCCAAGGTAAATCATATTTAAAAAATCTCAAATCCAAAATAATAGGAATCCTTGCACCTAGAATGAATCTAGACATACAGTGAAGTGTTATTTTTTATACTCAAACGCTGACTAAATTGTCCCATCTAGAGAGTTATAAGTTGGTTTGTTTGCTAACCTTTAACACTGGAATGAAAATACACACTTTATGTACTTTCCAGGGCCCTCGGGAGGTCAGGATGAGCTAATATCTGAGATGGTTAGGAAAAAGGTAAAGGCACATGTAAATTTTACATCCCCATTTTGTAAATAACTGAATATGGAGTAGTTTATTACTTTTATAAGGACTCACAGTAGCTCTACCAGGAATAGAAAGCACCACTGGCAGGTTATTTATGGTTATCTCAGTAAAGGACATTTTTGTATATGGTGTAGCCCTTGACAAGAAAGCAAAAATTACCTCTGAAAAATGCTATGAGGTTTTTTTAAATTAATATTTTACATAAATCTATAAATATTTTTAGAAAATAGTTCAATATGGCAAGACAAAACCTAAAGTCCCAGTAGTTAAATTTAATAAGGAAACACTTCTTCTTAATCCGGAACTTCATTATTATCCCCTGCCAACAGAAGAGAAGATGGTCTAAAATAACAATTGGTGCCCATTTAAGAGACACGGTTTGGGGGTCATATTTATAGCTAGTTTTTATAAATTTATGGAGATCATATGCTGTTGGATGTGATCTTCTGGGCTCAATTGCTGCTTTAATAATTTGTTATTAGTTGTTTTTTGATTATTAGTAATCTCACTTGGGAATATATTTATAACCCAGTGTATCTATCCGATCTATAATATTAAATTTGGGAAATGTTTGGATAAGATTCTATAAGCTTTTATGCTGCTCTTTTGAGATATGTTCATGAGATAAAAACAATTTGATAGCAAGCCTCCTGATGATATGAAAAATGTAAATTCTTCCAGTTGTTTTGTGGCTATAAAACAATCACTAACACATTATTTTTTCTATTTCTATGAGATATTGATTCATGTGATTAGAAACCTCTATATATTCTTGTCATAGTATTTAAACAGGCACTTAAAAAATTAAAATTGATATCTTGGGTGTAGAACAGTCACAAATATCAGACATTTTTCACTGTGAAAAAAGTTATTTATTAAATTGTGACAGTTTTCATGAAGTAGTTGAATATTTAATATAGATGATGGGCATGTTTATTATATAGTACACACCATTTTTTTAGGACAGTTCAAGTAATTTTATTAGAGCCACCAATAAAATATGCATCACATATATTCTGTCTTTCATCACACACACGTACATATAATATTGTAAGAAAAAATTATTTTTAATAATCTGATGCCATTTATTCATCCATTTATTCGTTCACTGATTTGTTTACTCATTAAATATATATTGATTAAACCTGGATGTTTGCTCTATAATTTCTAAATTTTATTTGTTTTTATTTTTCTGAAGTTTTGAATTAAGAAACAATTTGTTTTCTCCCTGTCTATTCACACTTGTATCACGTCTATTCATGTCTGTATCACTTCCCAAATAATAAAACATGTGAATTCTAATACATGTGAATTATCATTATGATAACATATTAAGTTTTGGATTATTAACTCTTTGCTGGGTCCTCCCAAATCACTTTTTATGGGTGGTGGGTTAGGGGAAATCAGACTCAGTAAAAATGAAAAATGTGGATGTTTTTCTGGAGAGGAAAGAAACCCCGCAAGATATACATGTAGTATTCATCCACTGTGTTATAAAGCAGCTTCTTCTTTTTTTTAAAAAAAGATTTTATTTATTTATTTGACAGACAGAGATCACAAGTAGGCAGAGAGGTAGGCAGAGAGAGAGGAGGAAGCAGGCTACCCACTGAGCAGAGAGAGCCTGATGCAGGGCTCAATCCCGGGACCCTGGGATCATTTCCCGAGCCGAAGGCAGAGGCTTAAACCACTGAGCCACCTAGGCACCCCTAAAAAGCAGCTTCTTAATGAAGCCCACTAAACAATCATTTTAGAACTTAATCTAGGATTAACATCTCTCATGAAAAATATACATTTTAAAATTACTTCCTTATATTTGACATCCCCCAAAGACAATATAAATGTATTTCATTTTCTACTTAACTTCTTTTTACAGATTTTGGTTTGAAATTTGATGCTTCGTAATGTCCTAAGAGATTTACTGACAAATCAGTTAACTTCCAGGGCCATTTACTGTAGGCTACTTACCCCCACTCTTTTCTGTAGGGCTGTTATATATAACTCATTTTTATAATTAATGCTTATTGAATGGATTCTTCTTTCAATAGGCAGATATTCCAGACACACTTCTACTCTGAAAATAGAAGGCAGGTTTATTGAGATGACTGTGGAAATATCCATGAAGAAATTCAGCTCTTAAGCATTATTGAGGTGTCTCAAATTTTCTAGGAGATAGGATAAGAAAGGACTGAGAGAATCATGGAATTTAAAAGGTAGGATTAATTGAAATTCTAGTAGGAGTCAGCAGGGCTGAGTGTCATTCATCACACTGATTTGATATGAGGCATGTGAGACTTCAAGGTTAGACAAGGTGAGCTGGGAATTTCATGGGAAGGACGACTTTTCTTTATTCTCTTCTGAATGGAGATTATCAACCCATAATAGTCAGAAGAAAAGAAAGCAAGTATTTAAAGAGGCTACCCTCTATGATACCAAATCCTGTCCTTGGTTCATCTTCTAAATTCATTCTTGTTACTTTATTTAAATGTTTTTGAACTTTTCAGCAAGAAAAACTGGATTAGAAAAAGAAAATTATGTAAATATTTTGAAGTCAAGAAGGAAATATGCAAATATTTTTTAATCCAACTGCCATACCATTTATCAAATTGAAAGGAAAATTGATGGAGTTGTTAGCATCTATGTAGGTCAAGGGAGAACACAACTTTCTCTGTGCTTGTATTGGAAGCCCCTGAGAAACAGACAAGAATTGTGTCTGGAAATCATACTTGGAAAAATATGGCTTTGCCTGTAGCAAAGAATATCTGTGATTATTTCATGTGTGAATTTAACCTACCTGCAAAGGCACAGGCATTACCTAAACAGCCACTGACCTCCCATTTGGGCACCTGATTGTGTAAAATTTAGGGCAAGGAGGGGCATAGACTATGTGCTTTCTGTCGATAGCTGCTTCTCACAAAGAGAAGGGAAAGACGAAGAACATTGGACTCCTTTTTCCAAATGCACCAAGCAGATGAGCGATTTTTCCAACAGGCAGACAAGTGAATAAAGGTACAACTAAAGGCCATGAATTCACTCCAGCAAAGTCTTTCCACGTGGAAATCTGGGGGATGAAAAGTATTTGTATGTCTTTAATATTTTGAAGTCTTGGAGATCTGAAATCAATTCAAACCCATTTAGCAATTAACTAGTGTGTTATAGTGTGCTAAGTAATTAGAGGCACAAGTAAAATTATCAATTTAATTTCTGTCACAAGAGGTCTAGAATTAACTTCCTTTGATTAATATAAAAGATATAGCAAAAGTTTCAAAAAGGTAGAATTTGTGAGCGGATTCCTCTTTGCTTGATTTTCTGGGGGAGAATAAAATACTTGCATTAATAGTTCTTAATGTGGAGGGAAAATTTACCAAAAGGAAAAAGTCCAAATATTTCAGATGCTATAATTCTACCAAGTACTAGTCTCTTTAATTCTTACCCTTAGGCTTTATTTCCCATAATTTTGGACTGGGCATTTCAAGTATATATTTGTTATGAGGACATGGAGACATGTTCGATGTATTCCTTGCTTAAAAAAAAAAAAAAAATCAGGGGCTCCTGAGTGGCTCAGTGGGTTAAAGCCTCTGCCTTCAGCTCAGGTCATGATCCCAGGGTCTTGGGATGGAGCCCCACATGGGGCTGTCTGCTCAGCAGGGAGCCTGCTTCCTCCTCTCTCTGCCTGTCTCTCTGCCTACTTGTGATCCCTGTCTGTCAAATAAATAAAGAAAAATCTTAAAAAAAAAAAAAAAGAATCATTAGATACCAGAAAAAAATCTCTCACCTCCAAGGAACTTACATATTAGTAGGAAGGACACAGATAAACCTAAATGCATGTATCAAGTCGTGACAAGTATGGATAAAGCTAAGTCGTAACGAGTGTTGTGAGGACCCGAAGATGGCAGTCGGTGCTATTATAGGTAGTTGGATTGACGAGCCCTTCCCAAGGTAGAGCTTTAGAACAAAGACCTGAGCAAAGCTATGTGAATATCTTTGTGGAAGAGCATTCTAACTAAGGGAAGAGGAAGGGCAAAGGCACTGAAATGGTGTCAAATATGCTGGGTGTGCTCAAAAGGCAGCAAACAGCTTACTTGATTGACATGGAACAAAAAAAAGGAATAGTAGAAGGTAATTACATTAGTGGCCAAGGGCTAGGTCCTATAGAATGTCATAACACTGCAAGCAGTTGTTAAAAGGTTTTAAACTCTAACTGCTTGATTTAAATTTAGAGATACCATTCTGGTTGCTGTATTTAGCCTGGACTTTTGGACAGTATGGAAGGAAGTGGGGAGAAAAATTCATTCAAAACATTTCCTTAGACTCAGCCCCCTTCAGGAAGGGACTCACTGCCCAGCAGGGAAGAGGGTTGACAGTATCTGGTTGTAAGCTTCATCACGGGTTTGCCTCAGTTGCTAGAGTGGCTCCACCTGATCACTGAGCATTGTGATGGTACAAGAGCACAGCTGTTTCTACCCAATTCAGGACTCCTCTAACGGGGCAGCTTTGCACCAGAGCCCGTTGCTGGGCTGGAAGAGGCTTTGCCAGGTTGGCATCACTGTCCATCACAAAACTCTGCCAAACCCCATTTCCTTGGTTTTCCTTTCACAGTTGTTACCACTCCCTGCCCCCAGCCAGTACTTTTTGCACTCCTAACTCCATCTCAGTGACTGCTCCCTGAAGAACTCAAACTTCAACAGATGGAAAAAGGGCAATGAATTAAGAAGCTATGGTGATAATTCAGGCAAAAGATGTTGGGAATCTTAGGTAGGTTAGTGAGAGTGGAAATCCTGAGAAGAATCTGGTGGATATATGTTGCAAGTGGAATGAACAGTAATTGCTGGAGAGTTGAATGGAGATGTGATTCATTCAAGCTGGACTTCAGGTTTTTGACTTAAAAAATTGGAAAGGAGGTGTTTTTCTTTGCTGAAATAGAGAAAATGGTAAAAAAAAAAAAAAGAGGGGGAGGGTGGTCAGGGTAGGGAGCTTAGAAAAAAATTTAGAGTTCAATTGTAGCATGAAGTTTTCCATTTTAAGTTGGGTTTACAAGTCTGAGATGATCATTGAGGAAGATATGCATTTGGAAGTACCAGCCTATTGCAGTATCTTAGCTACAAGAGTGGTTGGCTCCCCTAGGAGATGAGGGTAGATGGAGAAGCACTACAAAGTTTCTAGGTCAAAAAAATAGGCAAAGCCAGTTAAGAAGTCTGAGAAGTTATACTCACTGAATTAGTAAGAAGCAAGAGTGCAAATACTGGGGGCTCACTGAAGAAAGTCTTCAAAAAAGAAGAAAAGATCATTTGATTCAAATGTTGCTGAAAGTTACAGCACAGTGAAGACAGAAATCACTACTGCACTTGAAAACATGGAGGAGTTGATGGCCTTGGGATGGATGGTATTGGTGAGGTGGTGAACACTGAAGCCTGAGTGATGGGAGTTCAAGAGAAATGCTGTGCAGGAGAGTGAAGACAGTGCAAGCCACAGCACAGTGCTTTAGGTAAAGTGAGCGGTAGCTGGAGCCAGTTCACTATAGCGAGATTTATTACATGATTATGATTATTTTAATAAACGCATTTATCAGTTACAATATGCCAGGCACCTTCATACATGCAATATAAACATCTTATTTAATACTCCAGCAACTCTAGGGTGGAAACACTCTTGTTATTTCTGTTTTGGTGGAAATTTGAGGACAGAGATATTAACTATATTGCTTGAGATCACACATCTGGTAAAGTGTGCAGATGGTCATTCAACCCAGGTCATCAGAATCAATAGCATTCTCCAGAATCAATCCTTCCAGCCCTGTTTTTACCCATGGTGCAGGATATCTGTGTGTTGGAGTTTATATACTGATGGGAATGTTAGTATAAAGAAAATCTGCTGATATAACAGGGGGAAAGATAATTATAGAAGCAAATTCCTTGAGCATGCAGGAAGGGATCTAAATTCAGTGCATAGGTAGAGAATTTGGCTTTAGATAGGAAAAGGGATGGTTTCTACGTTGAGATAGGACAGAATGCTAAATATTTGCATGCAAAATAGGTAGGATTTTAGCTTTGGTACTAAGAGAGTGAGGAAGTTCTCTTCTGATTGCTTCTATTTTCTATGAATCATGAATCTAGGCCTTCATTTGAAAGTGAGAAAAGGAATAAAAGTGATGGAAGATTGAAGAGAAAAAAGAAGGTACAAAATAGTGGGGGATGGTGATTTTTTTAATGTGTGAGGGTCAAATTTAGACATTTGAAAATAATAACTGTAATAATTATATGTAATATTAAGCACTTATATATATGCCTTAAGTATATTAATATATTAACTCATTTATTCCTCTCAGCAGTAATATTGGAATTATTATACCAATTTTGCAGATGAGAGAGTGAAGACATAGAAAGCCATGGAAGAGTTTATTGGTTAGGACAAAAACCAAACTCACTCAGAAGCTTATTGGCTCATAGTGTGAGAGAGCCCAGGGAATGCCTAGCATGGCTGAGTTCATGCTTTTCAATGAAGTCATATCATTAGTTTCTTCTCTTTGGTTCCCTCGGAGTTGGATTTATTCTCAGCATGGCTCTTCCCCAACACTCCCATCTCCCCAGCTTTTCTTGTGGTGGTAGCTTCTGATAGCTTTAGATTCACATCCTTAGAACTCATTAACCTCAGAGGAAAGAGACTTTCTCTTTCCCAGTAGCTGCCACACAAATCTTAGGATGATATCAAGAGATCTATCTTCAATTTTGGAGATTCCCCCTTTTGCCTGCTATTGAGTTTTACTATTATATTTTTAATTTTATTTACTGGATTCTTCAGATCCAGAATTTGTTGTGTGTGTGTGTGTGTGTGTGTGTGCGTGTGTATGTGTGTGTGTTTAAAATGACTTCTGTTTACTGAACTTCTTGTTTTGCTCATGCATTGTTTCCCTGTTTATTGAGTTGTCTGTGGCCTCTTGAATTTCATTGAAGTTCCTTAATTATTTTGAGTTCTTTTTCAGGCAACTAACAGGTTGCCATTTTTTGGTGATTAGTTACTGAAAAATTATTATGTTGCTTGGTAGTATCATGTTTCTCCATACATGTTGTTGATAAATTTCTAAGTATAAACTAGGTACTGTTAAGTAACAAAAATACTTCAAAAATGTAGACCAATTTTTTTCTTTTTTCAAATATATTTTGAACATTTACTATACACCAAGCATTATTAATTGTTCTTGCAAGTAGAATTGTGCCCACCCCCCCCCCGCCCCCACCAAATATAAGTTGAAGTCCAAACCCATTCTTACCTGTAGAATGTGGCCTTACTTGGAAATAGGGTATTTGCAGATATGGCCAAGTTAAGAGGAGGTCAGTAGGGTGGAGTTTGATTCTATATGACTGTTGTCCTTAAAGTAAGAGAGGAATTTGGACATGCTCACACACAGAAAGGAGCCAACAGCCCTAGTGAAGACAAAACAGACCAGGGGAAAGCCACGTGACAACAGAGGCAGAGATTGGAGTAAAGCCATTGCCAACCCAGCAAGTCCAAGGATAGATGGCCTTCACCAGAAGCTAGGAGAGGAAGGAGTTCTCCATTCCATATATCAGAGAAAGAATGGCCCAGCTGACTCCTTGTCTTTGGAATTTTTTCCAGAACTGTGAGAGAATAAAATTCTGTTCTTCTGAGCCATCCAGTTGGTGGTACTTAGGCATAGTGGCCCTAGAAAACGCATACAGAATTCTGTATTCTAACACTGAAGTATAGGTATATATTTTAACGGGCTCTGGAAAAAGCTCAATGATTTGATCAATTTGGGAAGTAAGATGATGCCGCAGCTTGTTCAGCTCTGTGTATATAGTTCGTATATTTAAAATAGGATTATAAGTATGACTAATGTAGGACACTTTATTTACTAGTGAAACAAGACTCTGTTGCAATAAAGACATGTAAGGAACTTACAACACTACTGAGAGAGGAAGGCATATACCATCCCCACCCCGCAAAATAAGTCCAATCAATATAAAAGGATTTTTCCAGTTGGTGAAACTGGTACAGGTATGATGCCCTACTATTTTCTAGTGAAGGAGAGGCTATATTTGATTGGAAACACTTCAGGGCAGAGGCATGAGCTTAGGATTGTTTGGATTTGATAGTTTAAAACACAGAATTAAGGGGAAGGGCTTGCCTAGGTAACCATATGGACAGAGCCCCAGAGGCAAAGAGCACATGAAAGTGGGATATTAAAGGATGGAATTAACGGATTGGCCAAACCTACACCATGGAAAGAGTAGTATTTGTTCCAACTGACCTTCATGGGCTGAAAGCTGAGGAGGGGTTGATTCTTGAAGTAGATTTAAGATGTTCTTATTACTGGAAGGGGAAATGGATGTAAGGCAAGGGAAAAATGAAAATCTATCATTATTATTGATTACTTCAATAATCTCATGAGATCCTAAGGTCGCCTAAACCAACCTAATGAAAGATCATTGAAGGATTGTCAAAACCAAGAGTCAGCAATAGGTACATGCTAAATGAGCAACATTATCAGAATTTTGACTTGTTCATCCAGTACATTTTAGTCATCTCCTGAATATGTGCTAATCTACTTTTGGTCAGTTTGCTTTAGCAAATTGTATTTCACTTTTGTTTATAAAACTATAACTTACACTTATATAATGATGCCACTGGAGAAAGAATTTTGAGTGGTGTTTGGAATAAATAATAACTATAATTTGATGCATGGGGAGACTGTTCTCAAAGGTTAAATAATTCAAGATTCACATGGGCTGAGATGAAATAAAAAGTCTGTTTTGACTTCTTAGTTTGCTTATTCTTCCCTATTCCTATTTTCCCTTCAGTGATTAATTTTTTCTAGGGAAAAGTTGAAATTTGATTTACTAATATGAATGACCAGGATGCCATTAGAATTCCAAATGGAAATAAAAAATACCTGCTTCTGTTTGACTCTTCGCAAAGATTTTAACATTAATATATATCTGAGAAACACTGTCTGTAATGTGAAATTGTTAGTATCTCATACCATAGTTGTAACATAGTTTTGAAATTACTTTTTTAGAAAAATGTCATATACACAAGTACTGATTATTTTTTAATGAACTCTGATTTACTTACCACTCGGCTTCAAAAATTGTCTGTTCATGGCCATTTCTTTCTTCTATGTTATGACTGAGTTTGCACTTTATAAAAGTAACCTTTTTTTTAGTGACAGTAACACTGGTTAAAAAAAAAAAGAAGAAACTGTTTGACTTACAGTGAGGCTGGTGTCAGAAAACCAGTTAGGTAGCTATTGTGTTCATCTAGGTGAGAACCTGAATTTAATTAAGTGAGAGATTGGATCTTAAAAATATGTATGTAAAAGATACAAGATGTATAATCTGGCCATTGGTTGAACAAGTAATGCTCTGAAAGAGTCCGACAAGGGAAATATTGGTGTCATTTTATTTTTTCCTCATCGGTTTAAGCATCACCAACATGCTACTAAACTATTTTGAGTGCTCAATGGAGCTATAACTTCCTTTTGTAGTTAGTACCTGAAACCATGATAATAGATTTATGTAACTTTCTTCTTCTATTAGATATATATACATATATTTTGAGATTTTATTTATTTATTTGACAGACAGAAATCACAAGTAGGCAGAGAGGCAGGCAGAGAGAGAGGAGGAAGCAGGCTCCCCACCGAGCAGAGAGCCCGATGTGGAGCTCGATCTCAGGACCCTGGGATCCTGACCTGAGCCGAGGCAGAGGCTTTAACCCACTGAGCTACCCCGGTGCCCTTTATTAACTATATTTTAAAATATTCATTTATTTTAGAAACAGAGCACATGTGGGGAGGGCCAGAGGGTGAGAGGGGAGAGAGAGTCTCAAGCAGTCTTCACACACAGGACAGAACTCCACGTGGGGCTTGATCTCATGACCCCGAGATCATGACCTGATCCCAAACCAAGAGTTGGATGCTGAACCAACTGCACTACCCAAGCACCCCTATTTATGTACATTCTGATTAAAATTTATACTCAGATTAAAATTTGTTACAGAGTTTTGTGGAATGAGAAAATTATTTTTGATCTCTTAGTTTTTGAGAGAGGAAGGAGACCATGTAGGGATGTACCCGAGACAAAATAGAATCTTAATAAATATGACTGTGGAAATAAGTAAATATATTCTTCAAAAAATAGTTTAGAAATGATTCTTTAATTTTTGTTTTAAAAATCTCACCTAATTCTAGAAATTGCCCAGGTATGTCTGTAGTAGGAATATGATAGAATATTTTGTCAATTATACTTCAATAAAGCTATAAGAGTATACCATAGAATAAGATTGTAAAAGTGTAAATTAAAGAAGGAAAAACTCAACAGTAAAAAGAGAAGGAAGCAAGTAGATAACCATTTGCTGTTGTTGGTTTAGTTATGTACCTATGAAAATCACGGGACTGGTCTGGTTCTATGATCCTGTGAGTAAAATAAATTGTTTTTATTAAATGTATTTATATACAAATGTATATATTCTATATATACTCACACATACACATACAACCAGTATTTAGTACTCAGGAGGTTAACTTGCAGCAATATTTTGTTTAATGTGTAGATAGCACAAACAAAAGATAAACATGACTTTGATTTCTAAATTTTTTATTGGAGTTTATATTGACATTTTAGCACAACAAACCATGAAAGGTGACTCTGTTCCTACTCTGACTTCACCACTTGTAACAAGATCAGGGAGGAAGACAAATTCTGTGCTTTGATCATCAAAATACACTGTCTACATAAACTGAGCACTTATAGGATGGCATTATGGGGGTTGATACGTATGAAAACACAGTGGAGTAAAGTGGATAAAGTTGCACTTTATCTTTTCACCTTGGACCTTTATAATTCCCATTGTAAGAAAACCTTTCCCTAGCCATCCCCTCTTGCCCTCACCCCAACACTTCCAAGGAACTTACAGTACTTCCCGTAACATGTTTGGTCACCAAACTGCCAGATATTGGAGTGCAATACTCTTTATATACAAATCTGTTTAGTTTTCTCTGGAGAGTATTCACTTCATTGGTTCTACTCTGTCTGAGAGCAGATGGAGCCCTGAAGTGAGACCATTCTTATTTTTCAAAACCATAACCTCTTCTGGAAGCTGTTCTCTTTTTAATGAAGTGAGCTATCAGGATGGAAAAAAAAATCTTGTCTAATGTCTAGTATACATGGATAACTACTTTCTAATATGAAACACATACTTCTGAAATAATGTTTTCTTTAAACTGTGCAATAATTTACTTTAGACTTTAAAAATATCATCAGTTATTGTTTCTTTTTAAATTTAAATTGTGTTAAGATTTTATGAGTCCTTTCACTTGGGACACTCCACTCCCTCTGGGTTGATTATTTTTTTGTGCTTTTTGGCATCAAAAGAAAGGAATTAAAATGAAAACTTAATAAATAAAAAAGTTAAAAAGGCAACGTGGGTAAATCATGGAAAGAATCTTTTAAATTAGTGGTCCCATCCAATGAAAAGTCCAATTCCAAGAAATCAGTAAAACTTTGAGATTTCCTGTATCCTTAAAATCTTTTCAAAAGTCATGAGAATAGTAGCCACATAGCAATGTGATTTCTCACTTATATTTGCAGATGTTAACAAAAATAGCCATATGATGACAGCTTTTCAGTTTGGTTAAATACAGAAATTGGTTAATTTCTAATTAAGAAATCAGAGCTCTGGGAGAGACACAGCATTTATTGGTTCATTCCTTCATTATTTAATTCAATAAGTATTACCAATAATCTGTTATGCTCTGTATAAGATGCTAGAATTTATTTATTCTTTAAAAATTTTATTTATTTATTTGACAGAGACACAGCAAAAGAGGGAACACAAGCAGGGGGAGTGGGAGAAGGAGAAGCAGACTCCCCGGTGAGCAGGGAGTCCCATGTGGGGCTTGATCCCAGGGACCTGAGCTGAAGGCAGACGCTTAATGACTGAGCCATCCGGGTGTCCATTATGTTAGAATTTAAAGTATGAATAAGATGCGTCCGTACTTTATGCCATACATATACTATTACTAAGTCTGAAATATGCATGTCATGATAATCAAGGATTTATTTTTGTGCTTAAACAAGAACTCCCCCCAAAATGGAGGCCAATGGACTTAAGGAAACATGGCATTAGTAAAGTTTCTGCAATAGTTTGATAAAAGTGGTGAGTGCTCCAAGCATACTGGACTCAAAAAGATCCTGTGACAGTACCGTACTCAGCTTTTCAACAACTGTCTTATCATGTTCTATTTCTGTATATACTTTTTTTTTTTTGCAGTAGTTCTATTACCTATAACAGTGACTGACACTCAATAAATATTTGTTAGATGGTTGAATGAAGCAGTAAATTACCATCGTCAATCACACTCATCAGAAAAAATTTTCATTAAGCGGCATTTGTATTTTGGATAAATGGCCTCTCTTGCCCCAAATTAAAGAATCAAGTTGACAGGCAACCAATTAAACTCATAAATACACCTTTCTATTTTGAAATTCAAAATTGGCAATGTAGTGTCAGGAATATAACATGATCTATGATATTAAGTGATGTTATTAACTGAATTTTAATGGTTACAGTCTTTTCCAAACTTAATTTATGAGTTTGTTTTGGTTTCATAGTTATATAAGGATTAGCATAAAGCATTTATAAGTTGCTGTGGTTGTTAGATCTTGTTCTCCATGAAGGAATGAGGAAGCTAACCTGTCTAGACTCCCTCTTGGAGGTCCCTGCAGATTGTAAAGGGCAAAGAGTGACATTTATTGAGCACATGAATGCACTGGCGCAGCCTTCAGAGGTGGGAATGAGGACGGAGAACACTCAATAAACCATTTTGCTGTTTACATGATCTACTTCTGCTTTCTGAAAATCATTGGAAAATTCTTTTTTACTTTCTAGTTTTCAGAGATTGCAGAGACTGAAAGCCGCAGAGCACTTTTCCTTATTGTTTGAATATGACCAGAAATATCAATTTTGAAATGAAAATTGAAGCATTAAAAGCATGGCTTAAAGACAAAATACTCCAAAATACAGTCTTTCAGTACTGTACAGCACAAGTCTGTAATCCAGAGCATTTTTTCAAGCATCAAATATGAGCCTGCCACGATTGTAGGCCCTTGGATTCAGCCAGGTAGAGAAAACAAAGCCCCTGAACTTAGGGGCTGATATTTTTCCTACTTGAGGACGGAGAGAAGAGTAGAAAAAAATACTGAAATGGTGATTTGGAATTGCAGTGCAAAGTCAGATGCTATTTAGCTTTTTGTCACTGGCAGGCATTTTGCTTTTGATTCCTTGTCCACAAAATGTGAAGTAGGGCTTTTTTTTTTTTTTTAATCATTTTAAACTGATAGAGAAGTTCTAAGAATAGTACAGAATGCTCCCATGACATGTTGATTCATAAAACAGTTTCAGTACCCATTACAATAATGTCTCTTAGAACAAAAGGGTCCAATCTAGTATCATATGTTGTGTGTAGTCCTCATATCTCCTCAGTTCCCTTTCATCCGGAATTGTTCCTGAGTCTCTCTTTGACCTTCATGATCTTAAGTTATTTAAAAACTACAGACTAGGGGAACCCAGGTGGCTCAGTGGGTTAAGCCTCTGCCTTTGGCTCGGGTCATGAGCCCAGGGTCCTAGGATCAAGCCCCACATCAGGCTCTCTGCTCGGCAGGGAGTCTGCTTCCTCCTCTCTCTCTCTGCCTGCCTCTCTGCCTACCTGTGATCTCTGTCTGTCAAATAAATAAATAAAATCTTTAAAAAAAAAAACTAAAAAACTACAGACTGCTCTGTAGGATTTAGATTATCTGGTGTTTTTTATTTATTTATTTTGTTTTGTTTTGTTTTGTTTTTTATTAGATTCAGGCCGTTAGTATCATAGTACTGATCACATGCCTTTTTCACTGTCTCCCATCAGATGGCACTTTGTGTTGTTTAGTCCCATCATCGGTAATGTTAACTTTGATCACTTGAGTAAGTGGTATCTTCCAGATTTCTTCACTGTAAAGCTATTCTTTTCTCTTTCATAATTAATGTGTACTTTGTGAGGAGATACTTTACACAATATAAATCCCAGTCTTTTCATTCACTAGTTTTGTTGATGTTTTTTGCCTGAATTAATTATTATGACTATGGTTGACAAATAATTAATTTTCAAATTCTATCATTGCTTCTACATTTGTAAGTTGTCATTTTACTGCAAAGCATACATTACTATTTATTTCAGTGCAGATGTATGGATCCCCATTTTATTTGGTAGGATATAATCTATCACTAGGTCTTTGGATGCTAACTTGTCTCAGTTTTGGTCAGTGGGGCCCCCTTCAAGCTAACATCTCAGTCTGTCTGACATGGTTTCATCATTTTTCGGTGTCCATTTCCTTAATTTCTGGATTAACACATTCCAGGCTGATTCTGTAATGTTTTTGCTCCGTCCTAGAATTAGCTTTCAATCCAAGGAGCCCTGGTAAATCTTAGTGATGCATACACGGATTTCTATTGGGGTTTCACTGTTCCCAAGAACTTCTCAGTGCTCAGAGCAAGTGTGTATATATATATATCATCTAGGTTTTCCCCTTTTGCATATTTGTAACTTCTTTCTCTTTCTGTGAGAAATCTCTATTTGTTAATTTGTTCTATTTCCCAATCCCAAGAGACAGGCTATCCCACTTGGAAGCTTCCCTGACCTCACCCCCCCCTGCCAGGCCTTTCTCTTTCCTTGATTGGGATCTTCTAATGGCTCTTTGAATCATTAAGATTCAAAGAAGGATTTAAGGAAAGAAGGAAGGAAGGAAAGAAAGAAAGAAGGAAGAAAGGAGATATTAATTTTGAACAAAGGAAAATAGTGGCTGTGCAGATTATTTTAAAACCAGAGTAAATGCGTAATAATTTCTCAGGGTACTATAGCAGTTGGATTGGGTTATGTGACATTTAATAACAAAGCAAAATACAGGTTATATTTTTAAGTTCCATATCTGCTGGCTTTTCCCTTCAAATCTAATATTCTTCTCTCACGGCAATAGTAGCATCTTTTGACTCTACGTTTGCTGTTTACACTGTTTTTCAGTCTTCACTAGGGAAAGGAATGGATACATGGATTTCTTGATTTCATCTGGCTAACGACTGAGAGATATCCTGTCCAATTTTCTGAAAAAAGTATGAGCATTTTTAATTGAAACAATATGAGTAAATTAAAAATAAACTCACTGAAGGAGAAAAGAATCCAGAAACTTCCAATAGTTTGTGAGTCTTGAAAGAAGTTAAAAATGGAAATGTCTTGACATTCTTCTTTTGAAAGGTTGAGTTTAAAAATAAAAGTGACCTGACAAACACAAACCTTGATTAGACATTGAACCATAACATTACAAAAAAAAAAAAAAATAGCCTGAGAACAAATAAGTCTGAAAAAGAGCCCTGCTAAGGGGCAGGCAATATTCTTCCATGGAAAAAATAATAAATGATAGCTAAATGTATTTCAGAAGGAATTTATGATTAAATAATACTCTGGGGAGGTACATGGCATATTTAGCGAGTGTTCTAACAAACAAAACAACCACACCTTGAAAAATTTGCTTCTTTGAATGTCTTGGTTATTATTCAAAATTCCTGTAATCTTTTTAACACTTGGAAACACACCACTTTTTGATTTACAGAGGCATTTCATTTTCAGTTTTTCCATGGCCATTTCTAAATCTTTAAATTCTGGTTCTTCTCAAAGAAGCTAGCTTTTAAATACGTAATGAGTTTCTTTGGCTATTTTCCTGCATCTCTGCTCCTGATTCCCCCCCGCCCCCGCCATGATGAAGATGTGTCACAGACTTGTTACTATACTGGCTGGTGGTTATCAAGTTTCCTGAATGACAAAATTTTTTTGATCTCTAAAAGGCTGCTTTTAGAGCACCTACTATGTGCAATGACTCCCTTTGACATTACTGCCTCATAAAACATGCTTGTAGTCACATGGAAAAGGTTAGAAAATGCATAATAATTATAATATTCCAGAATTGTCCTTGTGGATTTGGCTACTTTAATAAGGTTCCTAGTTGCAAGTAACAGAAATTAATTCAGCTTAACCTGGAAAAGGAAGAATCCTGGGAAGAATCTTTAGAGGTTCTGAAAACCGAGCTGAAGAAATCAGAAAACAAGATCAGCTGCAGGATACACAACCAGGATCTGGGTGGAGATGATCTGGATTGTGGGTAGTTTATACAGAGAAAACTGGATTAATGTAAGGAGGCAATAGTGTGATTATAAGCATCTAGCATATCAACAGTCCCAGGTTGCCTGGGATAATCATGGTTTCAGCACTGGAAACCCCTGTTTTAGCAGACCCTTTAGTCCCAGGGAAACTGGAATGGCTGGTCACCCTTCTTGTAACATTTGGCTAAAATTCTATCCTTGTATAAAAATGTGATTTAAATATTTCAGTTAAAATCATGGAAAAGTTTGCTTCATAGTCAATAGCCAAAACCCTGAAATTGAGGTAAATTGTAATAAAATAGCAATTTACCAGGTGCTTTAACTTAATTGGTCACTATAGTTAGCTTTATTGATCCATCAATCTAGGTGTAGACACGCTACAGTTAAATTTATAGAAAACTCCTCCACGTGCTTTGTGATCCATAATTAAGCTCCCCACTCACCTTAACAGACTTTACTGGAAGTCTGTCCTCTCTCTGTCCACAGTATAAACATTATACTGTCTCTAATTTGCAGGTTAATGCCTTCTGGTAGGTAGCTTTGCTGAGTTCTACCTATGTGATTTCATTTAATTCTCGCAACAGCTCCATACAATTGACTCTGAGAAATTTAGACTTGCTCTTGGTCACATATCTAGTAAGCAGCAGAGCCAAAAATTGAACGCGTATTTCTTTGACTCCAGAGTGCATTCTTTAACAAGCAGATTGTCTCTCAGTGGTCATGGACATTTTTTAAAAAAAGTTCTTATCTCTTCAGAGAGATAACTCCCTTGTGGGCCTGTCCTATATGCTGCAAGAGCTGTATATTGGATAGAGTAGCGGTTCTCAAATCCAGGAGCTATTAAAAATATTGGTATCTAGATTTCCCCTAAAGAAACTCTGATTTAGCTGATTTGGCATGGGTTCTGACCACTTAACATATATTTTTAAAAACCTGCTCAGGTGACTCTTGGCTCAGCAAAACTTGAGAAACCTCTGGTGTAGTGTACAAACTGGTATCATACCATGGAGGTATGAACCAGTAAGAACAAGAAGCTGATCTGAGAGAGGTTGAGGCAGGTTTGAAGGATCAGGTAGGGATACTATGGAAGATTTAAATATCAATGAACAAACAGCAATTGACTATATCACAGTTACCCGAAGAATGATCATCTTTCTTTTCACAGCAACGCTAGTACTGTATTTACTGCAACTGTCCTCACACTTCATTGCCTCCATCCGCTTGGTTACCCACAGTTAAAATAAAAATGCACAGAAACAAACATCAAACAACTGAAACCAAATGACTTATTAGCAAGCCACGGTGGTGCTCCCTTAAGTTAGATATCATCCCTAAACGAAACTGTGTTGTATCGGATAATGAGTGAGCCCAGGGCACATCGTATCCCTAACTTTCATTTCCAAAATACCAGTTCTAGTTTTGAACTCTTCCTAGGTAAGAGAAAAGTAACTATTAAGAAATAGAATAGGGAGAGGATTCTAAGTCTTGACAGCTGGGAATCGGGAGAGAAATAAAAATTCCAGGCAGATACACCAGTGACAGGTAGGTGCTGAGATATAAAGCAAGATAAATAACCAGAAATGCAGCCAGTATAACCTGAAGATTTTTCATAACTAGTGCTCTGTCCCAGTGCTGTAACATTTCTGGAATCCTGTTAAGGCAGGACCTGATGATTAGTTTAGCTTGTTTGATTATTAGATTGGGTACTTGAGTGTTGTGGTCTGAAAGACAGTAGGAGAGAAGTGACACCCTAATGGATGACCTTAAATTGTTTTGATTGAATTATGTCATAGTTACAGATAGGACCATTATATTCTCTTACAACAATTAGCCAACTTGCACTACATTATTTGCATGGCCATTGATGCAAAGCAGTTTTTTATTTTTATTTTTATTTATTTATTTTTTTTCCTAAAGATTTTACTTATTTGTCAGAGAGAGCGAGCGAGAGCGAGCACAGGCAGACAGAGTGGAAGGCAGAGTCAGACGGAGAAGCAGGCTCCCTGCGGAGCAAGGAGCCCGATATGGGACTCGATCCCAGAATGCCGGGATCACGACCCAAGCCGAAGGCAGCTGCCCAACCAACTGAGCCACCCAGGCGTCCCGCAAAGCAGTTTTTTAAAAAAAATATTTTATTTATTTATTAGAGAGAGCGAGGTCACAAGTAGGCAGAGAGGCAGGCAGAGAGAGAGGGGGAAACAAGCTCTCCACTGAGCAGAGAGCCCGATGCAGGGCTTGATCCCAGGACCCTGAGATCATGACCTGAGCTGAAAGCAGAGTCTTAACCCACTGAGCCACCCAGGTGCCCCTGCAAAGCAGTTTTTAGTAGTAAAAGACAGCACACTGAATTCTTCCAATGTTTTCCTTCCAGATTTGAAATGACTACAATGAAGTCTGAGTTGAAAATGCTTTCTGGTGTAAGACTATATATATCATTTATAGGAAAAACACAACCTCAGTATGAAAGCAGTTGTGGTACTTCGGAATAACACCAACAGGGTAATATAGTTGTTAAACTGGCCCCAAATACCAGAACATACACTTTTTTAAAAAAAAGGTTGACAGGGAAAACATATCTCTTGGGAGTGTAGGCTAGACTATCTGTCAAAGGGAAAATTGAAACCATATTTCCATTAGAGGTGGACATTGATCATTTGGTGAAGATTTCTGTAGACAAATTGTATAGACTATGTCATCTGCCACTATCTTATCTTACATATACAGACGTCAGACATTCTTCAAGGAAAGGCAATTTGGCACTCAGAATTTGCGCAGGATTGTTTAAAAATGTGATTCCAGGAAAGGAGCTCTATAGACCAGTTGGAGAAAAAGTAGTTTGAGAAAACAGAGGCTGTGTGTTGAATCTGAACACCAATAAATCAGCAGTAGAATACTCCAAGTCTGAAGTAGAAATAACTCCAATTTTTTTTAAAAAATTAATAATTTAAAAAAATTAAAATTAATTTTAAAATTATTTTAAATTAATTTTAAAAATTTTTAAAAATTAAGAATTTTTTAAAAATTAAGAATTTGATTTATTTATTTGGTAGATAAGGGGGCAAAGAAAAAAAAAAAACCTGTAAATGAATTAACTGAAAAATAGAAAAAAGATCTCTCTCTCTCTTTTTGGTGGAGGGTCCTAGAATAAACATTACTACATTAATAGAACTATCTTGAATCATCTAATGGCACTCTCAGATACGAATATGCATATAGGTAGTATATGAGTAACTTGAATGCTGACAGTAAGAGACAGAAAATGTATATATTTCTTTACAGAAAATGGAGTTACCTGTTAATTTTTATAATAACTTTGGGGCAATTGTTTGGAACAAATGACTTAAGTCCTTAAAAAAATTTTATTTTACATTTTAAATCTCCTGTGTGTATAATATCTATTATAGTGTCTACATAGTATACATTTCAGGTTTCTACAGATCCAATAAGAGATGCTGTTTATATTCATTATTATTGATCTATGATGGCTATTTCATTTTCCCCATGGACATAGATTTGTTTTCTTGTTTCCTTAAGAAGATGGAAAACTCTTTGAAGATGTGGATTGTATGATCTACTCCCACATATTCTCTGTTGCTTTTAATACAGTGTTATGCCTCTAGTCGATATGCATGGCTAGGTGTTAATAATCCATAATATTCATATGAAAAATATATAGGAAACAGACTAAAGAAATTTAAGTATTTAAAGAATATAAAATACCACCTCTTCTGCTATAGCCAGTGCCCTTGAGTTATTAATAAACTAAAGATAACATAAAGTACTTAGTAAGTATTAGTTTTTATTTGTCTGACTAGTTGTCTCAAAAAGAAAAAAGAAATTGCAAAGCGTGTAATGCCTGTATCTTATTGCCAGTGTACCTGCAGCCCAATATATATAAAGGAAAGCAACTTTTTACCTGAAAACAATATAACTTGCTGACTCCTGATCCTCATGGAGAGTGGACACAAGTATGTTGTTTTGTGGGTCTTCAGTCCGAACAATGTACATTAACCTGCATCTCCATGTACAAGAGCAAATGGGGGTCTTGAGTAAGGCAGGAGGTAAGGGTGAAGACAGGTGGGATGAAAAGAGGGAAAGAACAGAATGAAAAAGGAACATTAGAGCATCTTCTGTAATGCTGGCTAGGTGCCCTCTTCCTTTTTCTACCTCTCTGGGTTGTGACTGACAGGGTTTTAACTGTGTTACACATGTTTTTAATCTTTGCCATGGTAAAGAATCTTGAAGATAAATGGTTCCTGGTTGGCTCTCAGTGACCAGTCTTGCTTGTATATATTCATTATGTCTCCATGCCTTGGTGAATCACAGGGTGTTAGCTGAGGAGGAAGATAAGGAGAGTACATTTGGGGTCAAATACAATGGTAATTTAGAAACACTTACCTGATCAGAGCTTTGACCTGGAGTGTCAGTGGAGGAGGTTTCAAATTATTCAAAGTCAAATAGATTTTAGCTCGTGATTATTTTCACAAATCCTATAATATGGACTATTTCTTCATTCCATTCTATATAACTGTTTAGCCATCTGGATACATATGAAAACTAAGTTTTCAAAAGTGTTCATATTTTTTAGATTAGGAAAATTTGGGCAATCACAGTGTTGAGTACTCTTACTGTGGTCATTTTCTATTTAATTATCAAATCTTTTTTCATACTTGAGTATTTATGAAATGGGAAAACTGATCTTAAAAATTATAAAAAAATTTCCAGTGCATATCTATGTTCAGCACAGACTTTAATGCTAAAAAAAAAAAAAAACTTGTGACAATGTGATCATTTCCATTGTTCCAAAATTTTTATAATTAATGATAAACTTTAGTGAGCAATTGTAGTATTTTTCAAGTTTGTTCTGATTATAAGGTTACTCCTTTCTGTGAAATAAAACTCAGATATCATTAATATTCCCCCCAAAATGCTTAATTTTTTCCATCTTATTAAGAAGAACATGTTTTATGTTATCTTTAAAAATTCCTTTTAGCACATTGATTCCTATTTCTTACTTTTACCATTGGTTTTTAAATAAAATTTTATTTCCTACCACATTTTTCCAACATATTATAATGCCAGAATATCATGTTTAATGTCTGTTTTAAGCTCAAGGATATATTTTACATGGGAATAGTTTTTAGTTTTTGTTGAGAATGACTTCCCTACAGTTTTAATCAAATCTGACTCAAAGAATAGAATCTCCCTGATGATGAGTTAATACAGGTAAGATGAATGAAAGTCCATCTATGAATTTCATTTACATTTTCATCCAGCCACTCAAAACTATACAGAGTGATGGCAAGATAATTTAAAGAGCCAAGGATTTTAAAGTTTTCAAAAGTAAGTTATGGAAGAGAGTCATTCTCTAAGATACTTAAAAACAAAATCATTACACTTCTATTTGAGAGCTCTCCTGAACACAGTCAGTTGTGAAGAAAAGGCTTTAGGAAAACAAAGCATTGTTATTGTTATTTCCACTCTAAAAATGCCAGACCTAAGGATATATATTCACATAGTCAATCCAAGCAGCATTTCACTGAATGAACAAAGGCAAGCCTGTCACGACTTTGCTCTTTGGGAGAAGTCCTTTCCACTGCACAGGCAAATGTATCACACTTTGAAAGGCTAGATCGTGAGGATAGAAGAGAGCAATAAAACATTATGAGGAAGAGACTTTCTCATGCTGTTATTAACATCCATCAAAAACCCAGAGTCTTTTTGAATACTACTTTCAAACTGACTCCTTCCCATCAAACAAAATTACTTATGACTTCATTCATGAAAACAGGCTTTTGGTTTCCTGTCAATAAGCGGCAACACGTTTTTGCCAACCCAACCAACAAGGCGGTCTATTTTACTTCTGATACACGGTTTCAGTCAGTGAAATCATTTATAGGTATAGAACAAGAGAAGAAAGCTTCGAATAGGCAGAGACTAACTATATTTAATCCACCATGTATTTCGGGCCATCCCAATGGAATCAGACATAACTATTTCCCTAAGTAAGCCTTCCTTCACTGTTTCAAATGGAGCTATGAAGTATGTTTATTATGAACTTTTGAACTGTCTGAACTTATTCTATCCACTGAAATAGTGCCTTGAAAATGCTCATGTCAGCTAGTAACATGACAGCTAAAGCTGTTGTGCTCTGTATCATTCAGCTGGAAGGTATTACTCTGAGAATTACATCGACTAGCGTAGCCTGGGTTCCTTGAAAATGGGCAAGCTGCATGGTGAATAATTAATATTGGCAGAGTCATGATAAACCTCTGCAGATAGACTCTAATGTACGCGCCTGCAGTACATCCCAAGTACAAAGCAGCTTTGATTTAATTCATTGTCCATTCCAGATTTGTTTTTCTTTTACTAGCCTGCCCTTTATGCAAGACATCATATAAATAAAATTACTGTTTCTGGCTTGAATCAGCGCTAGACTTGAGTTAGTGGTTGCATGAAAGGCTAATTTAAACAACAGCAGGGCCACTGCCTTATATAGAAGACGACCATCTCTAGCAGTAATGTTCTGTCCAATTAAAATGAATCATATTCATGTTATATGTAAAATATATCATAGTAAGGTAAACTAAGAATTTGCTCTCATAGAGTCAAGAATGAAAGAGAGCTTCAAAGGTCATTAGCCTGTCTTCTGGCTTTCTGAGGGCTACAATTAAAAAGTCCTCAAGAATTATCTGCCAAGTCCTCAAAATTATTCAGACAAGTAGGCACCGCAGTCTCCTTCTGTAAGTCATTACCAGGTCTGCCAGCCTTTATTGTCAGTAAGGTCTGCTTGCTATTTAACCCAACCCTGAAAATAGTCTCTGGCCCCCATAGAGGGGTCCCAGAGAAAGATAGGCAGTGGATCTAATTTTTAAAATGGGATGGGAATAAAACAATTTAATTTTTTCTCTCTCTACTTTCCAGAACTTTTCTTTTTGGCTTTCCTGGTAATCAGCCTTTTTGAAAAACCTCAGCCTATTAAACTGGTGGGACAGACTCTAATATTACTATGTGGAACTTTGGCTGGACTCAACTATGCCCCAAATCAAAATATATTCCCTGAAGAAGAGTTTACAGGGAAGAGCAGTCATAGCTTTTAACATAAACCCCTGTCCTATCCCCCAGAGACTGCAAAATAATAATAATTTACATTTACCGAGAGATCACAATGTATTAAGCACAGATTCAAGACCCTCCAATGTATTAAATCCTCACAATCTCCTATGAGATTATTCTTCCCATTTGACAAATGAAAGCACGAGGTTCTGAGGAGGTCCGTAACCTGCGTAAGTCACCCACTAGTTAATGGCAGAACTTGGGTCTGAACTCAGGCATTTTGGAATCAAAGACTGTATTTAACTCTAATGAAGTAAAACCATTTGATAATTAAGGGTTTATATAGCCTTTGGGTAAAAAACTGAGCTAAAAAGCACAGAGCAAAGTGGAGAGGGTCATAGCAAATACTAGAATTTTTTTACTTATTAAAATTATTTATTGGGAAGAGAGTGAGGCAGGTGAGAGAGAGGTAGAGGGAGAGGAGGAGAGAGAGAGAGAGAGAGAATCGTCAAGCAGACTGCCTGCTGAGCATGTGCCCAATGTGGGCCTCGATCTCATGACCCAGCAATTATAACCTGAGCTGAAATCAAGAGTTGGATACTTACCTGACTGAGCTAGCTAGCCCCCAATACTAGAAATTTGTGAAGAAAAATAATTAATTGTCTCTATATTTCTAATAGAATTATGAGAGATCTTTTGAGATGGTGGGAAGCCTGTTGTCCTGTAGAGGCAGAAGAATTCCAAGGAGGGGTTTTGATACACTGTAATTTGCCATTTACTTCATCACAAATCCTTTATCACAAATCCTGAGCTATATAATTGATTGAAATGGACTGTACCAATGTAAGATTTTTAAAATATGATAATGGGACTCTTCATGGTGCCAAGAAGGAATATTCCAACAGGGGATGACTCGTTCCTGACTTTAATAAACCCTCTACTCCCTAAACCCAGCAGTGGGTTACTTTACCTGTTTCCAAACATTTTTGTTTACCTATTTGTTTCTCAAGTCAGCAATCTTCTCCCTGATTATTGCAAAATATGATTTCCAATTTTCATTCTCCTGATACCTCTGACCCTTCATCCTCCCCTTCAGTTTTGGTGATAGCTAGATATCCCATTTTCATGAGAACAAGATAATGTAAAATTGCAACTTTCTCTTCTCCACACTGAAATGACAAATATGCTCAACTTCTCTGAAGTTCACTCCTCCTTTCCAAGTCTTCCACCTGTCCTAGGAACAAGATCTTTAGATTCCTCTCTCTCTCTTTTTCCTTTTCTCCCTTTGCTTTTTTTTTCTTTGCATTAATCTGTATATAAGACTGTCTCTCTTATTCTAAAACTAAATAAACTAAGCAAAATAAAATAACATTATCCTTTGACCTACTGTCTACCTCCAGTCACCTCTGTATTTCTCTTTTTGCATGTAAATTTCTTGAAAGACTTAACTATTTACCTTCTCAGTTTGCTAACTTCCCAAAGCATTTCTCCTTGAATGCTATCTGATTTCTTTCCCACAGTTTCATGAGTATTTCTATTGTAAAAGTTACCACCTCTGTTTTAGAAAACCAGTGGATATTTCTCAAGTCTCTTCTGGCATCATTTACTACTGTTGAGTATGCCCTTTGTGAAACACTTCTCTGGGCTTCCATGACACCTCACTAGCTTGGTTTGTTTTTTTTTTTTTGCTCTTACTCGGTGTCCTTAGGTGTCCTTACACGTTCTTCTTCCTCTTGAAATACAGTGTTTATGCTCCGTTCTCTTCTCTCTCAGGGAGGGGGATTCCCCTGAAAAATTGCATTTGACTTTTTGACTCCAATTCTCAACTATATGCTAATGATTTCCAGATAAATAATTCCAACCAGACACTTGCTACTAGCATCAGATATACTCATATTTTCATCCAATTTCCTATAGGACACTACATGCAATTATTCTGTTCAACTCTTAAATTTAACACACAACAAAACAGATTCATAGTTTTTCTCTGCATTTCTCTCTGTGTTTTCTACCTCAGTCAATAGCAAATCCTTTACTCACTTCCCAACCATGAACTCTTATTCATGTTATTCTTGATATTATGTTATTCTTGATTTCCCTCTTTTTCATCCCTCAAAACAATTCAGTCTCCATGTCCTAGTTTTTTAGTCTCTTACAAATCTTCAAACTGGTCAGTTTTTGGCTGCCTGGGTGGCTTCGTAGGTTGAGTCTCTACCTTCTGCTCAGATCATGATCTCAGGGTCCTGGGATCAAGTCTCAAGTTGGACTCCCTACTAGAGCTCCCTACTCCCTGCTTCTTCCTCTCCTGTTTTCCCTGCTTGTGTGCACTCTCTCTGTCAAATAAATAAAATCTTAAAAACAGACAGTTTCTCACCATAGCTGTGACTGACTCAACCTACTACCATTTCTCATCTCGATTCCTGCAGCACTATCCTCAGTATTTTCTCAACCTTTAATGTGGCCCCATCCCATTTTCTGGATCATATTGTCCCCAAAGCCATACCTGATCATATCATACTTCTGCGTAGCATTCTTCAGCAACAACCATTGTTTTTACACTAAACCTAAGTTAACAGAATTTATGAAACAACCCTAATCAAGCCTTTGCTTAGTTCTCTAGCCTTGCCTTGTGCCAGACCAAAGTGCTTTCAATTTCTTGAACACATCATATTTCTAGGAACTCTAGGTTTTTCATCCATTGTTTTCTTCAACACTCATTTCTCCAAGCTTCTTTGCCTTTCTTTTACAAATTCCTCACATCACTTTTTCCTTGTGAGATTTTCCCTCAACTATTAAATATGGGTTAGTCATTGTTGCTATGGATTTTCAGCAGCATTCAAGCCTTCCTTTGTCAGAATTATCCTCCCACCATGCACAGTATTTATTTATAGTTATTTCATTTTAAATGATAAACTTAATGAAGGCAAGACATTTACCTGGGTTCTTTGTGTTAAGTTTAGCTTAACACTTTAACATAACATAACACTTTAACATAAGCTTATGCACTTCCAGATTATCTGTACTTAAATCTACTTGCTGAATATAAAACTAGATAATAAAAGAAATTTGTCTTTGGGCAAAAAGTTTATTATAGGAAATGTGTGTATATTTTGCTATATTTCTTTTTAGAAATTGATTTAGTGATACTTTATAATATGATATGTGGATTTGGACTATAGTCATTTGAAATTCCTCATTTGTGCCATCATTATATGATCCTGTGATTTTATTTTATTTTTAAAGCTTTTTAGTATTTTTATTTATTTATTTGACAGACAGAGATCACAAGTAGGCAGAGAGGCAGGCAGAGAGAGAGGGGGAAGCAGGCTCCTGGCTGAGCAGAGAGCCTGACATGGGACCTGATCTCAGAACCCTGAGACCATGACCTGAGCCTAAGGCAGAGGCTCTAACCCACTGAGCCACCCAGGCGCCACTGATCGTGTGACTTTAAAGTTTAAGTCTCAGCAAGCTTGAGATGGGAATTTTTCCTTTCTTTTTTTTATTTTAAAGATTTATTTATTTATTTATTTATTTGTGCATGTGTGTGTGAGTGAGAGAGAGAGAGAGAGAGAGCAAGAGAACACAAGCAGGGAGTTCAGGCAAGGCAGGCAGAGGGAGAAGCAGTTACCCTGCTGGGCAAGGAGCCAGCCCAACTTTTTTTTTTTTTTTTTAATATTTTTTAAGAGATGGGAATTTTTCATGAGTGATTTAATTTTGTATATTTGGGGGTACTTGCAATATGTGGCTGGGTCCCTGAGAGAAGGATAGTAAGGTAGTTGGGCTGTTATCCATTCACTTCCTTTCCCAGGGAACAAAAAGGAGTCCCAGCCATGTGGTCTGCTGGCTCTCTGGGTAAACAGACTAATGATATTTGCTTGGAAGAGGAGACTTCATATCTGAAATGTCTTTTGCAAGATGTCCCTGTGCAAAAAACTACTTATAAGAAATAGAGTTCAAGATTTAAAAGACACAGGTCCCTGGGGAATGCTATGTAAGACATGTAAATTGTTTGGGGGGTAGAGAAGGAAGATGTTTTATAACTGAAATCTAAGTGAAATACCCCTCGTTGTATGAGGAACCCAAGAAACTCATTTAGAGATCACATTTGTTGTGGGCCAAAAGAAAACATCTGATGAGAAACTGTTTTCAATATCCTAAACCTCCCACTCTTTGCTCCTTCTGAGCATTTTTATATTATTTTGTATGGATAAGATCTGATTCTTTTTTTTTTTTTTTAAAGATTTTATTTATTTATTTGACAGAGAGAGACAGCGAGAGAAGGAACACAAGCAGGGGGAGTGGGAAAAGGAGAAGCAGGCTTCCCCGCTAAGGGGGCTGGATCCCAGGACCCTGGGATTATGACCTGAGCCAAAGGAAGACGGTTAATCAACTGAGCCACCCAGGAGCCCCAAGACCTCTCATTCTTGTCTGATAGGACAACCTGATCCTATGTGGCAGTTTGGATTAAATGCTAACCAGAAATAATTTGATAATTTTCTGTTGATATTTATAATAAGTGTATGACTTTTATCAAGGTAGCTGGATTCATCATTCCTCCCCCGATAAACTTCCTTAAACAGAATCTTTAGTTTTCCCATTTGATTATAAAGTATTTGGAGGAAAAGTCAAGCTCTTTTGTGCATTTTAAGCAGATTTAAATTGCATTAATTTTATTTCAGAAAGCATATATATTCTTTCAGAGAACAAAGCTAAGGCCAGAAATGGGTAAGAGCTGAACCAAGTTTTGCAGATGGATAATTTCATTAGATGCTTTAATTGAATATCTGTGAATAAACTCCATCACACATTGTACTTGGCCTTATAGTTTCAAAAAACTAAGTATCCATTTATTACAAATGGACTGTGGTGACATTAGCTGTTCTGGGAGTTCCTGGAAATGCAGTTATTCTATCTACCTCTTAAAGGGAACAATTGATATTTATTGCCTCAGAGGCTCTGATGAGTGGACGGGGGAAGGGATGGAAGAGGGGGAGCAGGAGCGAGTTATGAGAACAAGATGTATTGCCATGTTTGCAACAAAGGCAGATTGAACACAATGAGTCTCAGAAGATAGCATATAAATCAGGATATTCTGACATAACAATATAGGAGAGGTCTTTTAATGGAACTGATTTCATAGTCTTGGTGAGTCATAAAAAGTCTATTTGAAAAACTGCAATAATAATTAGACATCTGCCAGGTTTCCTGTATCAGTGTTTGCTGGAGGACTGAAAATTTGCCTGAAAAAAAAATTTTAAGACATTTTCTGGATTAATCACAAAAGGTGTTTTTTGTTTTTTTGTTTTGTTTGGCTTTCCTCAGAATTTCCTGTGTAAATTGTCAAATGAAAAAAATAAACACTCTAAGAAGGAAGGGGAAATGCGGCATGGCTCCCTCTTGGAATTTCAGCTCAGTTAAAGAAGCCAGGAGAGATTTCAACTCTGTTGAAATGCTGTTATAATTTTAAAATAGCCAAATTGCTACAAGTACTTTGAAGTTCTTAGCCATCTCTAAAATTGTGCTTTGTAACGATCAAATTGGAATTTGAATCTTGCAGAAGTAGCTTCTAAGGAGTTAGCAAGCAAGGGTGAAAAGAAGCATATTTCCTCAATTCAACACAACACAGAAAAATTTATGTTAAAAACATTAAGTTTTGAGAAGTGTGAAAATTCCATTTTTGCCATCCCATCAGCAGAATTTTTTTATTCATTGCTTTAAAAAAATGAATAAATTGGACTTTTCTTAATTATACTCAAGGAATGATCTCATGAATTAGATTCCTGTGAAGGAAATTTTTTCCCTGCCCACTCACAAGCAATTACCATTTTATTTTAGCAGCATGTTTTGATTTGTTTTTGTGTGTGTGTACAACACATTCAGAGATGGTAAAAGACATGCCTTTTAATAGTATATGAAAATTCCATGAATTTAAGAACATTTCTCTACTTCCAACCAAAATGCTTGAGAAGTAAGTATGCAAAACTAATGTGTTTGGGGCTATAAGTGAGTTCTCAGGTGCTTCTTGAGTATAGTATATCTGTTGAGTTTCTATTCTTCTATTAGTCTGAAAGAGAAAGTCTGAAACACGAGCCATTTAATCCTCTCAGAATGAGGTCTAGGCAGGTAATTAAAACAAGTGAAGGTGGCCAGATGAGAGAAAAGGGGACAGCTCCAAGTAGTATCTAAATAGTATAGTCTCTACTCATCTCCAACTGATAGTGGTGATGCAGGTGTACTGGCTCAATTGGGTAGAACCTTTTGTTTTCAAGAGCATTTGTGAATCACTGCTGATATGTGAAGTTTCTCAATTTTAAACATTGGCCAGACAAATCATGATTGTATTTATTTGTGGCTCAAGAGCTGCTAGTTTCCCCATATTTAGTATTAGGAAGTATACATTCTACATCCCTCACAACTGAAAAAACTCCTAAGGGCCTGCTGGGTGGTGCAGTTAGTTAAGAGATTGACTTGGCTTCTTCGCAGGCCATCATCTCTGGTCCTGATATCCAGTCTGCACTGGGCTCCAAACTTAGGGAGGAGTCTGCTCTTTCTTTCTCCCTCTCCCTCTGCCCCTACCTGTGTTCACTCTCTTTCTCTTTCAAATCAATAAATCCTAAAAAACAAAACAAAACACCCTGATATGTATAAACCAAAAGTTATTTAGCTTATCTTCTTAAAGTAACATCTTCACTGAGTTGTATTTAATGTTTAATATTTGGTTCTCATTGGGAATTGATACATAAAACACTATGACAACTACACCTAAATATGTATAAAGGTATATAAAAATATATCTTTATATGCTATCGAATAGACATGGCCTATTAGGTGTTAAATGTTACTTGTGTAAGGATTCATAAAACACATTCATTTTAGATTTCAATACCACTAATTTTTTTAAGATAATAATAGCATTACATAATAACATAATCTCCTGGGGTGCCTGGGTGGCTCTATGGGTTAAAGCCTCTGCCTTCGGCTCAGGTCATGATCCCAGGGTCCTGGGATGGAGCCCCTCATTGGGCTCTCTGTTCAGCGGGAGCCTGCTTCCTCTTCTCTCTCTCTCTGCCTACCTCTCTGCCTACTTGTGATCTCTGTCAAATAAGTAAATAAAATCTTAAAAAAAAAAAAAAACCTCTTAAGAAAAAAAAAAACATAATCTCCTTTAAGAATGAGGAAATAAATAAGGAAGTACATTCAAAATTTAGTCTTAATCATGGTAATTATATGACTTCAAGACAGTGATCTTTTGCGTTCATCTTGTGTATAGAATTTTAAATTTCTTGTTCTCCCTTAAAAGCTTGGTGTGGCTCTATTGTTACACATGTATGTATGTGTACATAAAATATAGATCAAACTGTGTTACACATTTGTATATTTTAAGTGCTTTAAATCATTCTTTAGAAAACAAGATATAATTTTATTTTATTTTTACTTATTTATTAAGATTTTTTCATTTACCTTAGAGAGAGAGAGAGAATGTACAAGTTGGCAAGGGGCAGAAGGAAAGGAAGACAAGCCGACTTCCTGCTGAGCAGGAAGCCAGACATGGGACTTGGTCCCAGGACCCCAGGATCATAACCTGAGCCTCAGTCATGAGCAGACACTCAACTAGGTGCCGCAGGATACAATTTTGAATAGAAATTTTTAAAAAGCAGTTCGGGATCTTTCTGTTATAGTGTCTGTGAAATGTTGATACTCCATCGAAATCTCAAGACATTTGGATAAGAACATAAATAATAACATTGGAAAGAAGCCAAATTGTTTTTTAAGTGCCCTTCCTTTTCTTAACTAATCTATACTATTTGATGAAGAGAGGATAATGGTTTGATATTATTTCTTTGGAAAAGACTTGTATTTTATTAAGTATATTTACTTCAAATTCTGAAGAATATGAAGAAGTAACAGTATACACCATTCGAGTATGAAATGCTTACAGATATGTAAATGCTGGTTTTACTCCGTGTTCTTACCTATATACTTTCTCTCTTTTAGATAGAACAGCATATGTTTAGGAAAATTGTATTTATTATTGAAGATAATTATGCTGGGCAACTTTAGCCAGAAAATGTGTATCTCAAAGGAAACTTTAGAAGTTTCTAGATTGAATTTGTTTTAAAATGAGATTTTTTTTTTCTTTAAATTCAGCAGGTGCAAGTTTTTCACCAGGATTACATTTTGGGGGTGGGGGCCAATTTTGTGTGTAATTATAGGCATGCTTAAACTTTGTGTTTGAGAACAGCTTCAATATCTTTTTAATCTTCATATCCTTTGTACCTTAAGGACAATAAAAGGCATAGTGTTTGTTTTCTATAAAGGCTTATTGAACTCTATTAAGAGTATGCTTATACAAATAATTTTGACAATATAGTCACATCAAAAAATATTTTATGCATTACTGAATACTTTGGAGCTAAGTCTGACATTTTACTGATAGTTTATTTCACATTAGAAATAAAGTTTCTAAATGGTTATTGACTAATTGCCTCCCTCCTGTATTTCCTACATTTTGATAATAATCAATGGTATTAGATAAATAAATATTAACTTTTCATATTTAGTATGACCAATATTGCTTAAATACTGAGATGTTCATAAAATATAATTAGAATGCTATAAACTGGTCTTGAAGAATATTAAAAAGGTGCACATTTCCAAATTTGGATCCGGATGTGTACATTTAAGTGCATTTACATACAAAAAGCACATTTATATATGTAAAGTACATTTTTGTTATTTTTGCAGATGCTTCTGCCATAATCGCACTAATTGACTTTTCGTTGACTCCAGAAGGAATATTTTCTTTCAGTGATTCCGAGAAAATCTTTTTCCTAGTAACACTAATCTAGCACAGTAAGATAGGGCTTTTTTTTTTTAAATTTTTCCCTAAAAGAAGCTTTATGTTCTCTAAGGTTTTATCCCTGTCCTGAGTGAATAATGGATTAAAAGATGTAGTTGCCAGTCTCCCTTCCTTTTTCCCTTCCCTAGTTGCTAAGCTTCACAGTAAGAAGATATGTACTCAGGGAAAAAGCTCAGTAGTCATAAGTTTGCATTACTTTTCAGAAAGTTAATGTGAATTATATTTTTAGATTTCCAAATGGCTTCAAATTGAGTATTCCTAGGGAAGGGGAGAGTGCATATTAATTAATTTGTCCCAAATGCTACTTGTAATTAAGAACAGTTGAGAGGAAACCCTCTCTTCATATAATGATTTGCATTGTTCTTTCATCAGTTTGCCTTGCTGCTGAGTCCTTTACTTATCTTCACATATGATTTATAAAGAATATTGCTCTTCCAGTTCTTGATTCAATTTCGTGTTTCTCTGCCAAGTCTCATCTACGCATCTGACATGTATCAAGCAGCTACATAATTGTACAGACTAATAGCTAATGAATAATTACTTTTTTTCTTCATTCAGTTTAAGGAACTTTTTTGTAGTAAAAGTATGTTGCTGTTGTCAGAATATAATAACATTGCATAGGGGAAGGGAATCAAATGTGTGAATTCATCTTTAATATCTGGGGATTATTTTCCAGCCAAACTGAATTAAAAGCTGGATGATGAATTTCTAATTTAATGTTTATTTAGGATTCTTCTCTGTATAGGTCTACCATGGACAAACATGTGTACAAAATGTTCACATTTCCATGTGTCACAGTGAAAAAGTCAAATCGTTCACTGAAGATCTGTATTTTCATTTTGACTTTGCTATTATTTGCATATTTGAGACTTTGAAGAACTCACCTGACTGCCATAAGCTTTTGTTTCCTTGGTCATGCCAGCCTTCTTTCATAGAATAACAGAAGATTCAAATGTGATTGTATATATACACATATATACAAAACATTATTTTTTAGCCTAAAAATGTAATATATAAATGTCAGGCATTTGATTATCTAGAGATAATCAAGACAGATTCATTCATTTATTAAACAAATAATTGTTATTCACCCACAGTGCTTTCAAGTACTGATATCAATGATAAATCAATGGTGATTAAATTAAACAGGGGGCTTCTGCCCCCTTAGAGCTTATACCCTCCTGTCAAAAATAGACAGTGTCTAGTTAAACCCATCCTTAAATGATGATCTTTCAGTCCCCTGTATATGTAATGATGAGAATAAGATAGGGTGATGGGTTCATGACTGCCTAAGGTGTGGATTTAGAATATTCACTCTGAAGAATAGACATTAAGTGAGATTGCAGCCAGGAGCCAGTTACCAGAAGAACTGGAGTAAGAATAGTTTAACAAAGGAAAGCCAGAGTGATCAAGGACTAGGAGGAAGGCCTGTGGAGTTGAACATCGTGAGCTGGGGGAAGGATGGCAGAAGATCTTCCTCTGTGCAATTGTCCTTGCAGCCCGTCTCCTGGACCTTCCTGGGCATCCTCACTGTGCATTCCTACCATGGCCCCTTTTTCTTGTATAATATCACATCTGACTATAATTACGTTTTTCTTTTCATCTGTGGAAGTTTTGTTTTACCTTTAAAAGAAAAAATGTAATTGTTTGTCTGTTACTTTCAGACTCTGGGCTGGGAGAAAAGCCAGGAGTATATTTTCTTGCTCATCATTGTATCCCTAGCACCCAGAATAACTTAGTCCCTAGTGAATGCAGAAAATTATTTGATGAAATCGAAAAAAATATACAATCAGCTAATGAAGTATTATCCAGGGCAGCTAAATTCATTGTCCTCAGAGCATTTAGGCCAGTATTCTTTCCTCTATTCCTTACTACCTTTCCTAGGTGGAAGCGGTCTCTGTCTTTAAGGTCTGACAAAGGTCTTCCATTTTCTAATTTAATATAGACTAGTAAAGGTATACAATTATTAGTGAAATCCTGAAATAAAGCAAAGGCTTATTCCAGTAAGGGTGTCATTTGTGGAGAACTTCTGTGGGATAAAATATGAGAGATTTACAGGGTTTGTGTGAACTAACACTTACTATTTGGAGTGGCTATTTCTATGTGTTATATAACTTCAAGTGCACAACCCCCCCTTCCTGGAAATATGCCTATTTAAAAGAAGGATTGCAGTCTTTGAGTCATTCATTCAAAATTATAAAGCTATAAATTGCCCAGTGTTTTCACACCCAGGTTATTTTTACCTCTCTTGTTATGTTGCACTTTGTATATGCATAACAGTGTTGCTATGAAACTTTATCAGAGTCACATGGTTTTGTTTTGCATCTATCCGTTTTTTTTTTTTTTTTTTTTTCAGTTTCACTTGTTTTTTTTTTGCTTTTTTCCTTTTTTTTTTTTTTTTTTTTTTAGATTCCAGATGTGTTGATGTTGATTTATCCACTTCCACTCTTTTGTTGGTTTCCCTGTTGAGGATGCATGTGGCAAGATGACTGGGTCCAATGAACTCTTCTAGTCATAAATGCAAACAAATTTCAGTGGAAATTGGCCCTATGATCTTAGACTTTGTAACATCCAATCTCATTAAAGAAAATGGGAAAGAAAATTTAAAGTGCATGTAGGTGGAGATAAAAAATTGACTTCTATAATTCTTCAAATAAATAAGAAGTGGTACTGAGATTTTGAAAGAAATGCAAAAAGGAATATGCTACTAATTTGTTTTCTGGCTATCACCAGGACACCAGTTTAGTGCTAATCCTTTAATAATATACCATAAATGTAATTACCTAAATAACAATAATTTATTATTTTTAGCAATGACCTTTTAATCTCTTTTTTTGGTACATGTTCATTAAAACTAATTTGAATAAGTTAGAAAAAAATTTTGTTAACTACAACTGTTTAATTATAAGTGTTTTTCACTTTTGCATCATCTTTATTTCTGGAGAATTCATTCCTTATATAATAGTCAACTAGAAGAAGGAAAATTGATATTAGAGCATGAGTCTTAAAACTTGGAAAAACACAGATGTGGAACTCAGAAACATGATATATGATTAATATTATAGCCTACTCTCATTAGGCTTTAGAAACTAAAAAGAAAAAATACATATACAGTAGCTAACAATAAAAGTATGAACCCCCTTTTTTTTTTTAAGTTTTTATTTATTTGACAGAGATCACAAGTAGGCAGAGCGGCAAGCAGGGAGAGAGAGGAAGGGAAGCAGGCTCCCTGCTGAGCAGAGAGCTCTCTGTAAGGCTCGATCCCAGGACCTGAGACCAGAGACCATGACCTGAGCCGAAGGCAGAGGCTCAACCCACTGAGCCACCCAGGCACGCCTATGAAACCCTTTTAATAAAACTTTTAATGTAAATGTTACCTTTCTTTATAATGCAATTTATCAAAGTATTACAGAATAATAACTTGGTCTTTATAGTTTTTAGACAAGTAATTTTATTTAGAAAAAAATTGGTGTAACATTATATGTGAAGTATAATAACTTAATAATTTAGAATTCTTGAAATTCTTTTAGATAATGAAACTATTATCAAATGACTAGAATTATGACTCAATAAAAAGTTTTTCTAAAATTTCTGCTAAATATACTTTCAGTCCAAAATATGAATCACAAATAATGAGGAAGGAGAAAAGATGAAAGTCCTACTAACCATCTTGGATGAGACAAGGAAATCACACAGTAAACATTAAAGAGATGGAAACACAATGAATGGGAATTTTTCAATTCATATCACTGATTTTACTTCAAGACAACCACAAAGTATTTCTTCTAATTTAAATTATAGTCACAACTTATAAGCTATCTTCTTGATTTTGTTTAAAGTTAGCTATAGAAGAGGGGGGAAAAAGAAAACCAGAAGAATTTTGAAAAAAATTTAGGTAGTCTAAGTTAGCAAAGAAGGTCTTAAACTTGTTTTGCAACTAAGTGCAGACTTTCTAGTTTTTCTGTCATAAGACCTGGATGTTCTGAGTGATATATCCTCTATCCAATAAACATGTCTTCATTTTTTCTTTTCTCATCTCCTCTATGACAGTTTAGATGAGATAGAATCATTACTTGACTGAGAAAACTCATCTTCCAAATCATTGAGTTTAGTTGTCACAGGCCTTCTTGATTGGATCCTGTTCTCAGACTTAATAACCTTATCATCTCTCCAATTGCATCTTGCCTCTTGTCTCTGTATCAGTGTCTTCCCTGAAACCAGAGTTACAGGTCAGAGATATTCTATCTGTCAATATTGGACCTTCAGGTCGTCACTGACTGACCAACTGCATCTGTGAAGATTAATTTTATGCATTACTTTGTGTCACCTAAGGGATGCCTAGATAGGTGGCAAAATATTATTTCTAGGTGTATCTGTGAGGGTATCTCCAAAAGAGATTAGCATTTGAATCAGTAGACTGAGTAAGGAAGATTGTTGTGCCTTAGACAGATGGACCTTATCCAATCCACTGAGGGCTTGAATAGAGCAAAAAGTAGAAGGGTGAATTCACTTTCTCTGCTTAGACTGGGGCATCCATCTTCCCCTGCCCTTGGAGATTGGGATTTTTACCTTTGAATTGCCTTGTTCTCAGACCTTCAGACTTGGAATGAGTTCTATCACTGGCTTTCACGGTTCTTTTCTTGCAAACGTCATTTCCTGGGCTTCTTGGGCTCCATTATAACATGAGCATTTTTAAAAAATTAATTTATTTATTTATTTTGGAGGGGCACAAAGGGAGTGGGGAAGGAAAATCTCAAACAGACTCGCACTGAATGTGGTGCCCAATGTAGGGCTTGATCCCACAACCCTCAGGTCACAAGCTGTCAAAACCAAGAGTTGAGCACTTAACTGACTGCACTATCTAAGTGCCCTATCAAGTGAGCCAATTCTTATAATCTCTGAATATGTATATTTATATCTATCCTATTGGTTCTGTTTCTATAGAGAATGCTGACCGATTCAGCAATCATAGACAGTCATGAGTTCTTCCCCAAGAAAGAGATGAGGCAGAGGAGACTGATGTGTTACTATGCACTGATAATGACACATCAGCAAATGTTCAATAACTTGCTCTCTAAAAACCAAAGTCCCGATTTATAATATTTTCCGCTTTCTGTGGTGTAAACAGTCCCACAATGGCTGATTTCAGACATTATTTAATGCAGAATTGGAAGACATATGCTGCAGTCTTTCATTATATTGTATTTCCACTCTACAGATACATAGATGTAAATAAACTCAAGACCATAGGAAATACTAAAAGGTAGCAAAGTAAGAGGTCGTAAGATATGGAAATTTATTACCTTTATTTTAAAAATTATTTAAGATCATGTACGTTTATGTATTTTGATTTTTAATAATTGCTTTGTTCAAAAACAGCTAGCACAACTCCTGTAAAGTTGATAAACTGCTCTCATAAACTGTTACAAATTAGCCTCAACACACAACTAGGGAGGGTGAATGATAAGGACACCATCTAGGAGGTTGTTGTCTTAATCTAGACACAGAAAATTGAGAGCATGGATCTTAATGGTGACTGAAGCATAGAAATGAAGGAAAGCTCAGGAGATGATACAAGAGTGGAACAAGAAGCCACTCAAGGGAGGGGAGGTCTCTTTGGGAGAAAGCACATTTTAAGAGATGGTGAAGTATAACCAAGTGCAAAGAAAAGATCTGGGATTGGAAACAAAGTTAGAAATTCCACTTGTTTTAGATAAAAGTGCCTTTACATTTCCAAGAGTTTTGGCAGAATGATAACATAAAATTGGAAAATAGCGGTTTAGAAAGGGAGTCAAGACTGATCCCTTAACCACATTGGGAGTCAAGACTATGAGAAGGGAGTTAAGGAATAGAGACCAGTCTTTCAGAATAATGCATATGTTTAAACAGAGAGAAGAGTATGAATGTATTTTAAGAAAAAAAGAAAGGGAGAAAAAAAACAGGGCAGGGAGTGATGTTGAGGTACCACTCTTGTAGACTGGTGTGATTTACTGTGTACTGAATCTAATTTTCCTATTAAGAACTCAGGAGATAAAATCAGTGATAAAATGAGTTCTTGTGAGTATGATGTTGTATCATTTGAAAATACAATAGTAATTTCTTATTAAAAAGGACAAAAATTAATGCCTAAAGAGACTGGAAAAGCTGGCCTAGTGAGCAATTAATTTTTTCCTCTTCTTTTTTCTTCATACTTTAAAAATATCTTATTAGGCTCACCAGGTTAATGTGGGATCAATTAAATTTACTGGTTGTTAATTTATAATCTGTTCATTATTACACTATTTCTTCCTTAAGAGAGTCCTAATATTTTAGCTGGTTTTGAGATTTAAGAGAATTAAAAAAGAACTGCAGAGTCATTTATTGACCAGCACTACAAAACCAAAATGCAATTTCTTTTGATACCCTATTGTTGAGGAGCCCTGGAGGCCTGGTGTGTTGTGAGGTCATCTGTCTTCCTTTAAGGACTGATACTCCACATCTTCAAGACTGAGCAAGAAAGTGACAGCAGGCGTGTTGTAAATTTACAGGTCAAAAGAAGCTCAGTGGCATAAATTACATTATTTTGAAGTCTACATCTATTGCCAATCCCTTTGGAAATCTAATTTTACTCAACAAATTCCTTCCATCATACAAGTATTATTTTCAAGTAAAAGATGACATGGTTTTAGAAAACAAGTGTCCACAGTAGGATACAACAAAGGAAAAAAATTAACTTCATTCTAACTCTGTATTTAAGGGCCTACATCTCTGTTGGGACCACTAAATAATCCATACCCAAGTGAGTTATTCATTTTGTTCAACATGAATCCTGGGGTTCAATATAGTGCAAGAGACTACATACAGTTAGAGATTCCATTAGAATGTGGAATAGAAATCATCACTTAGCAATTAATATCAAGAAATTACTGATTGAAGGTGCCTGGTGACTCAGTCATTAAGTGTCTGCCTTTGGCTCAGGTCATGATCTCAGGGTCCTGGGATGGAGGCCCACATCAGGCCCACATCAGGCTCCTTGCTCAGCGGGAAGTCTGCTTCTCCATCTCCCACTCCCCCTGCTTGTATCCCCTCTCTTACTCTCTCTCTCTCTCTCTCTGTCAAATAAATAAATAAAACCCTTAAAAAAAAAAGAAGAAATTTCTTATTGAGATAGTTGTATATACTCAGATTCTATCTTTTTTTCTTTATGCAATGATTGTCATTTAAAAGTGGTATGGTACAATGCTAAATGATGTGTATCTTAGTGGTGAGTGTCCTAAAAAAAAAAAAAACACACAAAAAAACCAGTTAGCTTCATGATAATTTCCATTGTGGAAAAGAAGAGGTAGAAGAGTTTATAGACTATACTCTAAAAAGTCCTTCTGGGTAGTTCTTGCAAACTGCAGGGAGAGACAGCAGGAACATTGAGAAGGCTAGAGAATATGGTAGGCAGCTTCTAAGATGTGTCCTAGTGAAGTCTGCTTTCTGATCTTCATGTCAGTGTACAATTCCCTTGCTTTGACTGTGGGCTGGATCCAGTGACTTGCTTTTAATGAATACAGTATGGCAAAAATGATAAGATATTGCTTTAGAGACTGGATTCAAAAATATTCTTCTTCTGTCTTATTTGTCCTCTTCTAGTCCCTCACTTGCTCCTCTGTTATAAGCTGTATTAAAAGGCCAATATGACAAGAACCTGAAGGTGGCCTCTGACTAACATATGAGTGAGCTTGGAAGCATATCTTCTGCTAGTCAAGCGTTAAGATGACCTGCAGCTTTGGTTAACACTTGGACTGTAGCCTTTTAGAGACCCTGAGCCAAAAAAATAATAATAATAATAATAACAATAAAATCTATATTATACCCAGATACCTTCCATACAGAAATACTAAATAAATACTCTGAGAAATACTATATTTTTAAGCAACTAAAATTATACATACAATAGATAACTGAGACTATTTCTTTTTATTTCTATTATGAATCCCATACTGACACAAATAGGTACCCTGTAATTATATGTTGAACCAAATTAAGTCCACAGAATGATTGTATCATTTGGAGGCAAGGTATGAAATAGATGACACCTCAGAGAGTTTAAACACTTTCACGAAAGAACTTTTTATAGAAGGGTGGGAATGATTATGAGAACCAACAAAAGATAGTGAAGCAATAAGAAACTAACCTTAGAGGGAAGCTGTTAACAACCAAAAGTTTGAAGGGGTCAAGAAATAGAAAGGTGTTCTTAGAGTCCAGAGAGGGACTGAAGCTTTGGAAAACTGGTCATTCTCTAGGAACTCTTGCCTGAGAATGAAGCTGCTAGAGCAGCAGCAAGGCTGGGAGAGTGTTCGGGTGGGAGGGAATCTAAACATTGACCTCTTTCTTCCAACCTTTAGATCTTCTCTGTCAGAAGCCAGACCCAATCAGAAACCAGAGGGTAAGCAAGCTTGGAGGATACAGCCCTAAGGTCAGTCTGTCATGGCACAGACCGGGACAGATAATGATGTATTGTAGATACAGGAGTATCTACAGATACAGGAGTATCTTCAGAAGAGCCTGAACAGCACATGTGATAGTCACATTTGAAGATTCAATGTAGCCTAACAATGGGAAGGTGTTGTTTGGTAAAACATTGGTAGAGTGTAGGGTGCCTGGGTGGCTCAGTGCATTAAGCATCCCACATGGGGCTCCCTGATCAGTGAGGAGTCACCTTCTCCCTCTGCCCCTCCCCACTGCTTGTGTACATTAGCTCACACATTCACTCTCTCTTTCTCACAAAATAAGTAAATAAAATCTTAAAAAAAAAAGTTGGCAGAGTATATTGGAAGGAAATTAGATGCTACTTTTTAGGAAAACATGGCTTCTTCATTTGGGGCACAAACTATGCTACTATTCCTACCTTTTTTTTACATTTAGGTATACCCATATTACAGAGTTCTGGCAATGGAAAAGGAGTAAACTCAGATCGCTCCAGATATGGCCCATATGTACCTTGTATGCACTTTGTCCTATGCTGTTTTCTACTGTTTGCTGTGTTGGATAGTGCTCCTACAAGAATACTTTGGGGGGTGCCTGGGTGGCTCAGTTGTTATGTGTCTGCCTTTGGCTTGGATTGTGATCCTAGGGTCCTGGGATTGAGCCCATGTTGGGCTCTCTGCTCAGTGGGAGGCCGGCTTCTCCCTCTCCTACTCCCCCTGGCTTGTGTTCCCTCTCTCACTGTGTCTCTCTCTGTCAAATAAATAAATAATAAATAAATAAATACATACTTTGTAATTTGACTGTTGAAGTTGGTAGACTGCACTTAGAGGCATGGGTCCCAGAATGACTATGGAACAGAGCTAACAATGGAAACCACCCAATCACTCAAGAGTTGTTAAGAAAACATGAAATAAATGATTATGTCTTAGACATTACATTTTTTGAGAGTTTTTTTCTCCTTTATCTTAGTTTATCTTTACTAATACAAGAGGATAGGGGTAAAATTTTTGTTTTGTTCTGTTTTGAATAGAGCTTCCTATTAGGAAGCTTGTACAGGAAGTCACTGGCCACTTTGCCTCTAGGTAGACCTGCCTCTATACCCACATTTGCTTAGTATTAGCCAATCTGGATTAAGATTCTGAAGATCCAGTAAAACCATTAAGTCTAAAATGGCCAAACAAATCCCCCAAATGCCCTGTATGGCTGATCATATTTTCCCCAAATGCCTAAAACATTATGTTCAATCCCACAGACTCTTCTTAAAATTTGTCTTTAACACTTTCTCTCTTGAGAGGTAGGGTCTATGATGTTCCTTCTTCTAACATCTGGAGAACTTTTGTCCACAAACAAAAAATGCCATGCAATTTCCAAGGCTGGGTTATAAAAAACAATGCAGTTTCTACCTTTTTTTCTTGAAATATTCTTAGAACCTAGTTACTATGCTATGAGGAAGGAGGCTAAGATGACTGATTCATCTCTTATAGAGGACTAATAGAAAACTTATAGAAATTTATAGGAAAGGAAGAAGGAAGGAAGGAAGACTTGGAAGGCAATAAGAGCCCAGAAAGTGAATCCAGAGCTTAGTGGTAAGAGCCAAGGACTGCAGAGAGCAACACTCAGGGAGCAGGACTTAGTTTAACTAAGAGTTAACTAAGAAACATGCTAGATTTCAAAGTTGCCATTGGAGCAATATTTGTTATGTGTCTCCTCTTTTCGCCTTTTTTTTTTTTTTTTTAAATGAGAAGATGAGAGAGGGAAGTGGGGAGAAGGAGAGAGAATCTTAAGCTGACTCCACACCCAGCATGGAACCCAAAACAAGGCTCAGTCTCACAACCCTGAGATCATGATCTGAGTTGAAATCGAGAGTCCAGCACTTCACCTACTGAACCAACCAGGCATTGCTCCCATTCTTAACTTTTGAATAGGAATGTCTATAGGAGTTATTCAATAAATATATCCCACCTTTGTTTGTGGGCTGTGCATGGGGCACATAACTTTATTCTCAGATCTTTAGTTTGACAGAAACTGTACTGAAGGTGCTATATCCAAGTAATCTCTTTTAAAATTTTTAGCCCCACCTGCTCTTGAGCCTGATTTAGATAATAAGATTCTTAATATGAGACTGGTGCTACAACTGGATTAGATTTAGGGATTTTGGAGAGGGATCAAGAATATGTTTTCCATAAGAATATATGAATTTTGGGAGCCAGAGGGTGTACAGTGAGAAATGGTATTTCTCAAAAATAGTTCCAAATGTATTTCTTTCTTAACATGATCTTCTTATGACATGTCCCCAGTATTCCTCCCCTTGAGAAATAGGGGCATCTCTGTGGTGTCCCTCTGGAATTTGAGAGTACTTGTGATTATAGCAGAAGTCATGGGCATGTCACTTCTGAGTCTAGCGTATAAAAAAAGCAAGAAAGCTTGGTCTTTTGGGGACTGATACTTTTAAGACTTAGGCAAAATTGCCCTAGCCAAGATTGGATACTGCTGATTGTATTTCCTAACAGATATATAAGTTAGCAAGCCTTTAAGCCTGCAGATGATTTCAGTTCCCAGACATTTTGTTATTTCTAGCCTTTGAATTTTCCTAGCCAAAGCACCAGACATTGTGGGGGTGGGAGTGGGGGACAAGAAAATTGTCCTGGCTCTGCCCTCTCTGAATGCCTGACCAACAGAATCTGGGAGCATAACTAAATGGTAGTTTACACCACTAAGCTTGCAGTTTTGTTCTGCTGCTGTAGTAACTGGAAAACCCTGTTTTCCATTCATACCCCGATAGCACAATTATTTAATAGACTGATTTCTGAAGTATCCAAAAGTAGAGATCTTAGAAATTTCTGCAACTTAATTATCTTTTGGTCATTCTTTAGCCATCTGTCTACTAATTCTGGGTAACTGGATGACTGATCACTAAGACCATTATCTTAATTATTTTACTCTGACCACTTTATCAATCAACTCATTTGGTATGACTGCTTAACTGCCACAAGCATGTTCACCTTGAGTGTACAAGGTATATAGCATAGACTTGATGAACTTTACATGCCTAGGGCTTTGAAATACCACCCATATATCCATAGAATTGTTAATTTAATATATGCATGTACCTACCGATTTATGTATCTATGTATGTATCTCTGTGTGTGTATTTGTGACCTCCATTAACGAATGAAGAACATGTAAATGAACACTTGTAGTAAAAAAAAAAATGAGGAACTCAAAATCTGCATTTATGCTGTAGCTCTGCGTTGAAAATGTTCTAGGGTATATAGAAATACTATAGAGGTAGTGCAAACATTAGACAGGAGTAATAAATTAAATGTCTTCCCCCCCTTTTTTAAAAATGATATTCCCTATGCTGCATCTTTCTTCCCTGCAACTTATTCTTTCCACAACTGGAAGCCTGTATCTTCCACTCCCTTTCACTCATTTTGTCCATTCCTCTGCCCCCCTTCCCCTATGACAACCATCAGTTTTTTCTCCTTATTCATGGGTCTGTTTATGATTTTTGTTTTATTTTCTAGATTCCATATGTAAGTGAAATCATAAGGTATTTGCCTTTCACTTCTGACTTATTTCACTTAGCATAATACCCTCAGTGTCCACCCATGTTGTGTCAAATGGTGAGATCTTATTCTTTTTATGATTGAATAATGTTCCTGTATGGGTGGGTATGTATGTGGACATATGTATACCTACATATATACATATCTATATACACATATAGATATGTATATACATATATACATGTGTGTGTATATATATGTACATATATATACACATACCACCTCTTTTACCTATTCATCTCTTGAGGAACATTTGGGTTGCTTCCATATCTTGACTCTTGTAAAAAATGCTACAATAAACATTGAGGTGAATATATCTTTTCAAATCAGTTCCCCCCCTTGGATAAATTCCCAGTAGTAGAATTATTGGATCATATAATATTTTTATCTTCAATTTTTAGAGGAACCATCATACTGTTTTTCACAGCTGCTGCACTAGTTTGCATTCTCACCAATAGGGCACAAGTGTTCCTTTTTCTGCATATCCTCACCAACACTTTCTATCTTTTGTCTTTTTGACTCTAGCTATCCTGAGAGGTGTAAGGTGATAGCTCGTTGTGGTTTTGATATGCATTTTCCTGATGATTAGTGATGTTGAGCATTTTTTCATGTGTCTGTTGGCTATCTGTATGTGTTTTTTGGAAAAGTGTTTATTCAGGTCTTCTGCCTATTTTTCTAACTAAAAAAACAAAACTTTTTTTTTTTTTTTTTTTTGTGTTGAGTTTTATAAGTTTTTTTTTTTTTTTTTTTATTTAAATAAATAATTTTTTTTTTTTTTTTTTTTTTGGTGTTGAGTTGTATAAGTTCTTTATGTTTAAATGTCCTTTTAATGACTTTCTCTACTTTGAGGTTTGTTGTGTGGCATTCTGCTTCAAACAACTAGGATTCATCCCAAATAAGAAATCAGTTTATAAAAATAATGCTGTGTCTTCCGTAAGAGCTTCCAAATCGGCTTCTTCCTGTATAAGATTCATTAAAGTGAGATAGCCTCCTACAGCAGTAATGATGAGGGAGGGCAAGAAGAGCCACGGGCCCCAGGGTTATTTCCTCTTGTCTCTGAGTGAAAGAGGAATTTCTGTAACTATCAGAAATGTAGTGGGACTGTACATCAAATCAGCTATAAAAATTACAAGTCATATCTCATTTTTTCTACTTGTTCTGTGAAAGTGTAAAAATCATTATTTTTTCTAAGTGGTAAATAAAAATAAAGAACGATGAATGTCTTTTAATGAAGAGACATCCACTATTCCTATGTCCTTACAATATTCATTATTTGTATTTGCTTCTCTTTGTAGAATAGAAAACTTCTCTTCCTATCTTAATGGTACCTCTGTTGCTTAGATCAACTCCACATTTTATTGCTTTGCTATGAACTCTGCATTTCAAGAGGATGGGGATATAAGGGGCAAAGACTAACAGAAAATATTGACAAACCATGAGAAACTGTGGACTATGAGAAACAAACTGAGGGTTTTGGAGGGGAGGGGGATGAGGGATGGGGTGAGCCTGTTGATGGGTATTATAGAGGGCACGTATTGCATGGAGCACTGGGTGTGGTGCATAAACAATGAATTCTGGAACACCGATAAGAAATAAAATAAATTAAAATTAAATTTAATTTTAAAAAAGAAAATGATGGGGGAGAAATGAAGTAAAATCAGGTTGTATTACATTAAGCAAACTATTTTATAATTCACAAGATACATGTATTTAAGATAGATTTCAGCTTAAAGAAATAAAAAAATTAGACAAGCAAAACAAAAAAAATTTAAAAAAAAAAGAAAATATTGTCTCAAGGACAAATATGAAGTTACCCATTCAAAACCTGCACCTGAGTATGGATTACTTATTATGATTCTGTGGACCAAGGCTTAAGCTGTAGTTTGCTCAAAGTATAGATAAGTAACTGATATGAGAAGCTCAGTTAGTCTGTTGTACTGAGATATAGGCTTTTTTTCCCTTCCATATTCTAGTCAGTGTGCAATGGCTGAACATAATAAGCCATGCCTCATTTCATCTTTTCTAGTGGGAGATCCTGCTTGAGTTGAAGCTGATTTATAATATTTATAAGTCCTATTGAAATTGTACATGGGCGATCTATTTTCAGGGATGCTGAAGGAACCTCCCAGGGAAGTATCTCATGCTCAAGACAGACAAAATCAAGGTAAACGAACTTGCTCACAGAGAAAAATCAATGTTGAGTATAGTATTAGCTGTGGCTCTTTCAGTCTCAAAGATCAGAAACGCATTTCCAACTGCTAGTTGAATTACTAGTCACTGTATAGTTTTAAGCAGTGGAAGGACATAACTGGATTAAAAAAAAATAATTTCCATGACCATTGTAGTGGTAATAAATTAATTTGGAGAAGTAGTTCAAAAATTGATGCAAAAACAAAACAAAACAAACCAACCCCCCAAAACAAAGATGGATGCAGGGGGCACCTGGGTGTCTCAGTGGGTTAAGCCTCTGCCTTCGGCTTAGGTCATGATCTCAGGGTCCTGGGATTGAGCTCCACGTCAGGCTCTCTGCCAAGCACTCTCTCTGCCTGCTGCTTTGCCTACTTATGATCTCCTTCTCTCTGTGTCAAATAAATAAAATTTTAAAAAACAAACAAACACTCTCTCTGCCTGCTGCTTTGCCTACTTGTGATCTCCTTCTCTCTGTGTCAAATAAATAAAATTTTAAAAAACTTCCCACTCTCTCTGCCTGCTGCTTTGCCTACTTGTGATCTCCTTCTCTCTGTGTCAAATAAATAAAATTTTAAAAAACAAACAAACAAACAAAAACCAAACAGCAAAGATGGATGCAGGAAGGCAAGTTAGGAATCAAGTCTAGCCAATGGTATTCTGGAAAAGGCTTAAGAACCTGCTAAGGGTTATTATTTTATGTTCACCATGTTCTGTGGTATAAAACCACACACCATGGCCAATGTCAGAATAGCAAAGGTTTAGCACCATGTAAACAAACTCCTAAAAATTTAACAGTTAGCTCCAGCACACAACAGAATCTAGTTGAGAGATAAAGTTTGAAATGAATTTATGATATTGAGACTGAAGGAGTCACAGATGATACTATACTCAACATTGGTGAAGATGTGGAGAAAGCAGAATATTCTTGCACTATTGATGGAAATGCAAACTGGTGCAGCTACTCTGGAAAACAGTATGGAGGTTCTTTAAAAAGTTAAAAATAGAACTACCCCTTGATTCAACAATTGCAGTGCTAGGTATTTACCCAAAGAAAGTAAAAATATGGGATGCCTGGTCTGGGTGGTTTAGTTGGTTAAATATCTGCCTTCAGCTCAGGTCATGATCCCAGGGTTCTAGGATCAAGTCCCACATCAGAGTTCTTGCCCAGCAGGGAAACTGCTTCTTTTTTTGCCTTATGCTCCCTTTGCTTGTGCGCTCTCTCTCTCTCTCTCTCTCTCTTTGTCAAATAAATAAATAAATAAATAAGATCTTTAAAAAAAGAATATAAAAATACTAATTCAAAGGAATACATGCACCCCAATATTTATAGCAGCATTATCTAAAATAGCGAAATCCTAGAAACAGTTGAAGTCTCTGTTGATTGATGAATGGATAAAGAAGATATGGTGTGCATGTTGTGTGCTTGTGTGTATACATATATACACACACACATATTCACACAATGGGATATTTTTCAGCCATAAAAAAGAATGAAATCTTGCCATCTGCAATGACATGGATGTAACTGGAGAGTATTATGCTAAGCGGAATGAGTAAGTCAGAGAAAGACAAATACTGCAAGATTTCACTGATATGAGGAATTTAAGAAACAAAACAAATAAGCAAAAGGGAAAAAAATAAGAGAGACAAACCAAGAAACAGATTCTAACTATGGAGAACAAACTGGTGGTTACTAGAAAGGAGGTAGATGGGGGGGGGGGGGGGGATTAAGGAGGGCACTTGTGATGAGCACAAGGTAGTGTATGGAAGTGTTGAATCACTCTACTGTACACCTGAAACTAATATTACACTGTATTTTAACTAAATGGAATTTAAATTAAAACTTAAAAAAAAATCCATTGACTTCCCATTATAATTTTGTAGTAGAATTGTACTGGGTAAACTAAGTTGGAACTCTGTCTCCTAGAATTCCTTTCACTATATGGTTCTGGGTTTGCACTGGACACAAAAGAAACTTGTGTGGAACTTAGAAAGTGAAAATGAAGCAGCAGCCATGCTTATTCTCTGAAAGTCAACGTACAGATACTCTTGGCACAGCCTAGTCAAGGGCCTTGTGGTTGCCAACTCATCCTTGCTCATCCTCATCAGTTCCAGTTTTCCCTTTTTTACTTCTATTTTTTGATTATCTTTTCTTCTTAAATGTCTTCTTTGATGACTTCAAGCTTAGAAACAGGCAAAGAAGCAACAGCTAGACGAATTGTTTAACCAACTCCCAGTATTGCCTTAAAATTCCTTTTACTATATCATTCCTAGAGGTTCTGTTTCTCTGATTGACTCTAACTGATACACCTTCAAATGAAAACCAAACTTCTCTAAATTATAAATTATCTTATAAACTGTATTTTAACATACCTCTGCATCCATCTCTGACCTTGTGATATAGCATTTTTCTCTTTGTTCCCTATCATTGCCACACTGACCTGCTTTACGTTCTTAAAACACAATGACTTTACTACTTTAGGGCTTTGTGTCAGCTTCTCCCTCTGCCTGTTTAGCCTGGCTCCTTTCCTTAAGCTTTCAGTTCAAATGTCATCTTCTAAGAAAGGTTTTTCTACTCTGAGCACCCAATTTACAGTCTGAGTTGAAGCCTGCTGTAATTTTTTGTAAAGCCCTAGTCACCCTATGATTTCCTTCTATTTATTTGTTAATTATCTTTCTTCTTCCAACAAAATCTAAATGCCTTAGTGATACAAATCTTTCTGACTTGGCCAATAGTGGATGCTCAATAAATAATTTGTTCAATGCATGTTAATAACTTCTGCATTGTTGTTTTACATTATATTTATATATTTGTGTATTTCCATTGTGTGGAAAACAAAGTGCAGGCAATTTTGATGATCATAATTCATGGGAAGGCACAATATTTCTCAGTAAAAAATGGCTTGATGACTATGTAGGACACAGGAGTAAAGAGAATTGAGTGAGGGGAGTTAAAGATAAAAAAATGGTAAAAAGAATGCAAATGGTGTTATACAGGGCATTCTCTGAGACTTCTACACATGTCTTCATTAAAGATTTTAACTCATTCAAATTGATTGGAGACTTTATTTTTCACTTTTTGCTTACTTGAGAGTGAACTCAGTTTTGCATCCATGTTAGCTAAGGAACAAAACAAAATTTAGGAGTATTAGAGCCCAGAATTAGAAGAAATCACAGGAACCTAAGCCTTTGGGTATTAAAATTATCTGCAACAGTTTCTAGACTTATAGGGGCACGACAATGGAATATTGAAGGTATCTTAATTAACGCTCTTATGTCATAGGCACCCCAGCTAACATCTACATCTCAGAAGTAAGGAAGGTACTTTAGCTTAATAGTTAAGAGAGTTTTCTTTAGATCCAATTTGGATCCACATTTTCTCTACCATGTATTGATTCTGTGACTATCACATTACCTATACCCTCTATGCCAAAGTTTTCCCAAGTGGACTTTAGTATTAATACTAGTACCTGTGATGATGAAATAAACAAAGACACTTAAAGCACTTAGTATAGTGCCTAGTACATTTGTCAGCACTGTATATAGTTTTAATTTTAATCTGTATTAACATGCACTTATTTTTCTCTAATCAGAATACATGTTCTTGAAGTTTGAGTTATGTATTATATGTCTGTATTCTCCATGCTTAACTCACTTCTGTTGCTATAATAATGAAGCATATGTTTATTAAATTATATGTTTTAAAATTAACTTTACTAATTTCAATACACAACCACTACACGATAGCTTATATTTAGTTATGTCAGCAGACTTTTCACATATATCATGAAGAAATATTCTGTGGATTTGGTAAAATTATATGCTGAAGATTTTGAGGCATAAAAGTTCATTTTCTGACATGATTAGAAAATAATCTTTTATTTTTTCCCCCAAATTTTAAGCACTTTAACTATTATTTTAAAATAGATTGATAATACATATATGTGTTATAAAATTCAGAAGATATAAAAGGTCTTTCAGTGAAACATCAGATTTCCTCCCATATGGGTTCCCCATGTCTTAATTTCTTTCTTCTGACTATGCAACCACAGTTACTTCTGGAAATAATCTGCCTCACAGTACTATACAATGACTACAAGACACAGGCTGGAGGCTTCCCTGACTCAAACAATGACCAATTGACTTTAGAGGTACAACCATATGTTCACGCATTCCCCTGATGACTCTTAAAAGGAGGCATAGCCACATAAAGACATGTGAGGTCTTGCTGTGCTCTAAGAATATGAAAATTTAAAAACCAAAAACATCAACAAAAAACTACTCAACATTAAATCCAGCTGCTTTCTATGTTAGCTCTCCATTTAAATGACAGAGAAGAATTTCTGTAAGCTCTCAAAGAAGGAACTGAAAAACCTAAGGCTATTCATTATCAGTAATTATGCATTGCCATTCAATTGTTTCCATGCAATACAGATTATTATATGTGAACGGGAAACATTGTAAAGAGTAAATTAAAAATACAAGCTAATTATGGTGTGCTTGATCACATTTTTCTGTGTTGACTTCCATATTATGGTAGGGAAACTTCATCACACCATCTGAACTGTTTTCCATACAAACTTTTATATTTCATGAATGTACTTTTTATTGAAAAATTATCCAACTGAATAGGAATTTTTATTTTCCCTATTCTTTCCCAATATATGTGTAAATATGGACATAACAGGAATGCACATGAGTGATAACTGCACATGCCCATATTTCTATCACAAATTTTTTAAAAACTTAATATTAATGATGACATCTGACATGTTGTTTTACTTGACTTTTACTAGCTTGACTTTTGGAGTCCAATGGATCTGGATTTATATTGTAGCTCCACAATTTACTAGCTGTATGATTTTGGATAAGTTATCAAATTCTTGGAGATAATAATGGTTCACCTTTGTTGAATGTTTGCTATTTTCCTCCCTATTCCAAGTGCTTCACATATATTAAATCAGACTTCCTCTTTTGACAAATGAAAAATCTGAGGCATAGAAAAGTTAGTAATTGCCTGAAGATATAAAATTAGAGAATGGTGACACTAGAAACACATTCCAGACAACCAGCTTCCACAGCCTGCACTTTTTTTTACCAACTGTAGTACACTGCCTAATAGTACTGAAATTGCATACCTTTGAGTGAGTATAATGATTTTAAATGGGTTAATGCACAGAGGAGACACACATCAGATAATATTTACTCAATGGGTTGCTTCTTTTTGAAAAATTTAACTGTGGCAAATACACATAACATGAAATTTACCATCTTCACCATTTTTGAGTGTATAGTTTAGGGGTATTGGTACATTCACATTGTTGTGCAAGCATCACTACCATCTAACTCCAGAACATTTTTCATCTTGCAAGCTTAAACTCTATATTCATTTAACAATGACTCCCTATTCCTCTGTCTCTCCAGCTCCTGGCAACTGCTATTATATTTTCTGTCTCTATGAATTTGACTATTCTAGCTACCTCATATAAATGGAATCATATAGTATTCTTTTTTATGAGAGGCTTGTTTCATTTAACATAATTTTCTATAATGAGGGATCACCCACATTATAGCATATATCAGAATTCCTTCCTTTTTAAGGCTGAATAATATTCCATTTTATGTATATATTACACTTTTTGAATCCATTCACCCATCGTGGACACTTTGGCTGTTCCTTTCCTTTGACTATAGTGAATAATGTTGCTATGGATATGGGCATAGAAATTTTTCTTCAAGACCCTGCAATTGTGGGGCACCTGGGTGGCCATCAGCTCAGGTCATGATCTCAGGGTCCTGGGATGGAGCCCCGCATCAAGCCCTGCATTGGGCTCTCTGCTCAGCAGGGAGCCTGCTTCCCCTCCTCTCTCTCTGCCTGCCTCTCTGCCTACTTGTGATCTATGTCTGTCAAATAAATAAAATCTTTAAAAAAAAAAAAGGCCCTGGAATTACTAAGTCATATGATAATTTTATTTTTAATTTTTTGAGAAATCACTGTACAATTTTCCATAATGGTTGTATAATTTTACAGTCCCACCAATAATGCACAAACATTCCAATTCTCTATATCCTTGCCAATACTATAGTTTTTTTAATAGTAGTCATTCTAATGGGTGTAAAATGCTATCACATTGTCATTTTGATTGTATTTCCAAGTGATTAGTGATGTTGAGCATCTTTTCCTATTCACAACAGCTGTTTGTGTATCTTCTTTGGAGAAACAGATATTCAAGTCCTTTGGCTATTTTTCAATTAGTTTATTCAATTTCTGATTGTGAAGTTGTAGGAATTCTTTCTATGTTGTGGAGATTAACCCTTATCACATAGATTACTTGCAAATATTTTCTCTTATTCTGTGGCTTATCTTTTATTCTGTTAATTCTGTTGTGTTCTTTCATGCACATTTTTTTTAAAGATTTTATTTATTTATTTGACAGACAGAGATCACAAGTAGGCAGAGAGGCAGGCAGAGAGAGAGAGGGAAGCAGGCTCCCCACCGAGCAGAGAGCCCGATGTGGGACTCGATCCTAGGACCCTGAGATCATGACTCGAGCCAAAGGCAGCGGCTTAACCCACTGAGCCACCCAGGCACCCCTTACATGCACATTTTAAACTTTGATGTAGTTCACTTTATCTATTTCTTTTGTTTCATGTGCTTTTGGTATCATATCTAAGAAATTATTGCAAAATTTATTATCATTTCTTCTAAGAGATTTAGAGTCTTAGTTCTTAGATTTAAGAGTTCAATCCATTTTGAGGTAACTTTTGTATTTGATTTAAGATAAACATCCAACTTTATTTTCTGTATGTTGACATCCCATTTTTTCCAATATCCTTTCTTTCTTTCTTTCTTTCTTTCTTTCTTTCTTTCTTTCTTTCTTTCTTTCTTTCTTTCTTTCTTTCTTTCTTTCTTTTATATCATTCTTGCCCAAAATCAGTTGACTACATATGTGAATTTATTTCTGGTCTCCCTATTTTGTTCTGTTGGTCTGTATGTCTGTCTTTATGTTAGTATCACAGTGTATTGATGATCACAGCTTCGCAATAAGTTTTGAAATCAGAAAGTGTGAGACTTGTAACTCTGTTCTTTTTCAAGATTGTTTAAGATGTTCAAGGTCACCTTAGCATTCCTATTAATTTTAAGATTTAAGTTTTCTGTTTCTGTGAAGCATGCTATAGAGATTTTGATAGCAATTGTGTTAAATCTATAGATTACTTTGGGTACTATTGATATCTAGAATACTAAGTCTTCCAACCTATGGACATACATATCTTTTCATTTATTTTCATTTTCTTTGAATTCTTTCAGCAACATTTTGTAGTTTTCAGTGTACAAGTCTTTCATCTCCTTGGTTAATTTTATTTTTATCCTATTGTTTTTGATGTTATTGTAAATGCATTTTTTAAATTTACTTTTCAGATGGTACATCCTTAACATATAGAAATGCAATTAATTTTTGTATGTTGATTTAATCCTTCAAATTTACTGAATTTATTTAAATGTATACAACTTCTATTATTTTTATGTGCAACAAAAATTTATTTAATAATTTTTCTAATTTTTAAATAACTATTCCTATGTTTTTGTTATTGTGAATAATAATATTGAAATAAATATCACTGTAAATGTGTCTCTCACTATGTCTAAGACAAATTCCTAGGAGTAACGTTATTTGAGAACATAGTCTGAAGATTTTTACGAGTGTTTGTAACTACTGCCAAATATCTTCCATCAGAAAGATTTGCTAAAAGATAATTTTGAGGAACATGTACAATCATGACTTTCATGCAGATATAAAATGGACACATGCTAAGTGACTTGTTTTGTTCATAAGGAATGAGGGAACCAGTCAAATGTTATAAATATTTCAATGGAAAAGTCAAAATAGCATAGATTTATATGGAATAGAGGAATGTCTAGATGAATAGATGACTAGTTTTTCCACAGAGTGGGGTAAGCCAATTCAAATCATTAGCAGACAGGATAGCATTTTATGTATATTAGTTACCTACAGCTTAAAAAGAGTTGCAAAGTAACATCAACAAAAGCAAGACTAGAATATGATAATCCAAAAGAATGTGCTACAGTGGATATAGATTTCCACTAAAACATATAAAATTTTTTGTAAGTTTATGCCAATTTACACTTCCAATAGCATTCTATATTAGGTCTTGACTCAACTTCCTCTCCTGGCATTAAATATTATCACTTTGAAAATACAGTAACTGTAAAGTTTTTCTGGCGAGATAAACACACCAGGCGAGGTAGGCACAAGGCACGATTTATTAAAGGCACTCTCCGGTGAAGTTTCAGGGCTCAGGAGAAGGGGAGCCAAGAAGGTTGCACCTGGAGGAGGTGGGAACCCTCTGGCAAGGTTCTGTGACTCTGGAAAGCAGAGTGAGGGAAGTCGTGCCTGAGGCAGGGAGAAGGGGGCTTTTAAGGGGTCTCTAGGGGAGTTCAGGGGTCTTTTGGTAAGTTTCCCTTATTTGGATATTTCGCCTGCTTGTCAGGGTCCCATTGGTCCGCTGGAGCCTGAGTGGGGGTCTCAGATTCCCGCTTGTCAGGGTCCCATTGGTCCATGGGGGCCCTGGTGGGGGGAGTGCGGCGGGGTTCAGATTCCTGCTTGGGTCTTTGTTCTCCTGTCCGAGCTCAGGCTTTGTGGTGGGAACTTTCGCCATCTTAAGTAGCCCTTTCTTTCTGCCAGCCCAACAGTAACTTAACAGAAAAAAGGTGTTATATAATTATTAATTTAATTTACATTTATTTGATGATTGCTTTGGCAGTGAATAAAGATTTTCATGAAGAACCTTAAAAGAGAAATTAAATTCTAAAACTGTTGTTACATAGTTCTTCTATTTCACTTTCTAAAAGAAAGGCAATAAAAGAAATAAATTTAGAAGAGAGTTACCTTGAACAGTAATAAACACTTGTTAATAGTTAAGTGTCTGACAAGTTTTTAAAGGTAAAGTTGAATATTAAAAATTACATATGTCAAATAACCATTTGCAAGCAGAGTTTTTAAAAAGTAGTACAATGCCAATTTGATTATTCTCAGGATCATCTTCTGATAATTAGGATCTATTTCCCTTTCAGATTCTACTTTATTCTACAAAGGATGTTCAGTGCGCAATAAGGCAACGAATATTAAATGTTTAGTGAAAGAAAAGCTTTGTAAACCCATTCTTAAGAAATGACTGTGGACATGACCCAGATGGCAGTGTAGGTTGTTTCTGACTTCACTCCTATTCACAAGAAGAACAACTAACAAATTATTCAAGGATAAGATGCCACTGAAAGAATCCAAGAACATGGAGAAACCTAGAACCCCAGGCACCAGAGGGACTGAAAAAGATTATATTAGAAGAATAAGAAAAACATAAACATGTTGACTGCATGCTCCTCAATCAAGCCAGTGCAGCACCATGTGGAGAGATCTCCCTTAAGCTTCTGGTTCTTCCAATTACAATGGGAGAAGATAACCCTGGGGGATAACCAACCACTCCACCCCTCTTGCTAAACACTGTGCATTGCCTCTCCCCACCCTACCACTATTGGCAAATTTCTCAACAGAAATTTTTTCAACTAGGAGAGAATATAATGGACATATTCAAAATGTTGAAGGAAAATAACTGTAAGCCAAGAATTCTATCCTTGCTCAAGCTGTCCTTCAGAAACAAAAGATAGATAAACACTTTTCCAAACAAACAAAAGCTGTTTGTTACCACCAGACCTGCCTTACAAGAAATGCTAAAGAAAGTTGAGTGAAAATAAGAGAAGACTAATAAAATCATAAAAACATTAAAAGGTAGTATAAATCTCACCTGTAATGATATAAATACAGATAGATATCTATATAGAGATATATAGAGATATTTATGGTCCTAGTTAGATTCTGTAATATGGTAATAGTGGTGTATAATTCATTTACAACTCTAGTTTAAAAGTTAAATAAAACAAATGAATGTAGTAAAAGTAACCATAACCATAATAATCTTGTTGGCTACACAATATGAAAGCATGTACATTTTAACAGTAATTACTTAAAATGTGAGAGAAAGAGAAATAAAAGTATAAAGTTTATGAATTGTATTGAACTTAAGTTATCAGTTTAAAATAAGTGTTAGAAGTTAAAGATATTTTATGTGGGCCTCATGGTAACCACAAAGGGAAAACCTGTAGCAATTAAAAAACAAATAGTAACCAAAGAAAACAACCTCCCCCTCACAAAACTCAGAAGTAGCTATGCTTACATTAAACAGAATACACATTAGACTAAGAAAGGTAAAAAGACACAAAGAAGAACATTATGAAAAAGATAAAAGCATCAATGTATCAAGAAAATATAACAATTACAAATATTTATGTGCCCAAACACTGAAATACCTAAATATAGGAACCAAAAACTAACAGAACGAAAGGGAGAAGTAAACAGTAATACAGTAATAGTTGGGGATTTTACTACCCCACTGTCAACAATGGATAGATCCTCCAGACAGAGAACCAATAAGGAAATAGTAGATATGAGTAACACTGTAGACTAAATGATCCTAACAGAATACACAGAACATTCTAACAGCAGAATACACATTCTTCTCAAGTGCGTATGGGACATTTTCTAGGACAGACCATATGTTAGGCCACAAGGCAAGTCTTAGCAAATTCAAAAGAATAAAAATTATACCAAGTCTCTTTTTTGACCACAATTGCATGAATCTAGAAATTAGTAACAACAGAAAAACTAGAAAATTCACACATATACAGAAATTAAACAGTGCCTTCCTGAACAACCAATGGATAAAAGAAGAAATTAAAGGGGAAATAAAAATGTTTCTTGAGAAAAATGAAAATAGAAACAACACTTACCAGAATTTATGAAATGCAGCAAAAACAGTTTTAATAGGGCAGCTCACAGTAATAAACACCTATGTTAAAAAGCAAGAAAGATCACAATAAATAACCTCATGCTATACTTCTGTGTTGTAAGGTTGGAAAAATTGATACTGCTAAAATGTCAATACTACCAAAAGCCATCTATAGATTCAGAGCAATCACTGTCAAGATTCCAATGACATTACTTACAGAAGTAGGAAAAAAAGCACTCCTAAAATTTATACAGAGCCACAAAAGATCCTGAATAGCCAAAGAAATCCTGAGAAAGAATTTTGAGGCATCATACTCTCTGATTTAAAGTTATACTATAAAGCTATAATTATCAAAACAATATGGTTCTGGTTTGAAAACAAATAGACCAATGGACCAAAATCAAGAGCCTAGAAGTAGACCCAAACATATATCATCAACTAATGTTTTTCAAGGAAGCCAAAAATAATTAATGGAGGAGAAACAATCTTGCAATAAATGGTGCTGGCATAATTAGATACTCAGATATTTAAAAAAATGAATCTGGAATCATATCTTACACCACCTGCAAAAATTAACTCAAAATGGATTAAAGACTTAAATGTATGACCTGAAACCATCAAAATCCTAGAAGAAAACATAGGTAAAGCTCCTTGACATGGATCTTGGTAATGAGAAATAATTGACATACCTCATCGTATAAGCTTAACATATACAGCATGATGGTTTGGTTTACATATACTGTGAAATGATTACCACAATAGGGTCACCTAACAGCCATCTTCTCACAGATAAAATAAAAAGAATAAAAACAAGGAAAAAAGGTCTCCTTGTGATGAGAATTCATAGGATTTATTCTCTTAACAACTTTCCAATATATCATATAGCATGTTAGCTCTCGTTGTCATGTTGTACATTACATCTCTAATTCTTATTCATCTTATAACTGGAAGTTTGTGCCTTTTAACTACCTTCCTCCAATTTTCCCTACAGCTTTCATATCTGGTAACCACAAATCTAACCTCTGTGGATTGGGTTTTTTTGTTTTGCGTTGCTTTGATTTTTGTTTTTTCAGATTACACATATAAATGAGATAATACTGCATTTGTTGCTTTCTGATTTATTTCAGTTAGCATAATGCCTTTAAAGTCCACCCTTGTTGTCGCAAATGGTAGGGTTTCCCTGTGTTTTCTGTGGCTGAATAATATTCCATTACACACACATACACACACACACACACACACACACACCACAACTTCCTTATCCATTCATCCATGAATGAACATTAGCTAGTTTCCATGTCTTGGCTACATGATGATACCGTGAATATGATCATGCAGATATCTTTTTGAGTTAATGTTTTCATTTCCTTTGTGTATATTCCAGAAGTAGAATTGCTGAGTCATATGGTAGTTCTTTTAAAAAATTTTTCAGTGTCCACCATACTGTTTTCCATAGTGACTCAACCACAATTTATAATCACACCAATAGTGCACAACAATTCCCTTTGCTCCACATTCATACTAGCCACTGTTATCTTTTGTTGTTTTGATAATGGCCTTCTAACAGGCTGGAAGTGATATCTCATTGTGTTTTAATTTGCACTTCCCTGATGACTAGTGATGTTGAGTATCATTTCATGTACCTGTTGGCCTTTCAATATTTTCTTTGGAGAAAGGTCTGTTCAGTTCTTTTGTCTGTGTTTTAATCAGATTTCTTTTTTAAGCCACTAACTTGTATGAGTTCTTTACATATTTCTGGATACTAACTCCTCATCAGATATGAGGTTTGTAATTTTTTTCTATAGGCTGTATTTTCACTTTCTTGGTGGCTTATTTTTCTAGGCAGAAACTCTTTTATTTTGACATAGTCCTACTTGTTTGTTTTTATAAATCTATGTTTTATAAATAAATGTTTATTTTAATAAACAAGTACTACTTGTTTATTATTACTATTTTGTTGTTTGTGCTTTAGTTGTCATATGACATGCTATATGATATATTGGAAAGTTGTTAAGAGAATAAATCCTATGAATTCTCATCACAAGGAGACCTTTTTTCCTTGTTTTTATTCTTTTTATTTTATCTGTGAGAAGATGGCTGTTAGGTGACCCTATTGTGGTAATCATTTCACAGTATATATAAACCAAACCATCATGCTGTATATGTTAAGCTTATACAATGAGGTATGTCAATTATTTCTCAGTAAAACTGGAAAAAAAAAAAAAGAGAGAAAGATGCCTGTAACACAAGCCACTTTTATTAGTATATATTGCTGTACATTCTAAGTTTGTTAAGAGTTTCTTTTCCTGGAATTTTAATCTTTCCACTGCTGTTTTTAAGTTGTGTGACCTTTGGTTAAGTCGGTGGACCTTTATTAGTACAAATGATTGCTATATCTCCACAAAGGATAGTTTCAGAATCAAATTAATCAATATATTTAAAAACACATACAAAAATGGTACTTTAAAGAGATAAGAGAAATATTTTAATATATATTTTTTAAACTTCATACTAACCTCTTCTCCTTTCTACTTAGAATAGACTTGTCTGTCCTGCCCTCCTATCCCTCACTCCATGCAAGCAGTAAGGAGGGAATGATGGCTTTCTCTTCATGACCTATAGATAGGGACAGTAAAAAGTCAACAAAGAATTGAGATTTTGACTTTTGATTCTTTAAGAAGAATATTCGAAAGCTCTAGAAAAGGCCTGATTCTGAGAGCCATGGTGTTCATTTGTTTGGGAATACCCCATCTGCTGGGAAGAGATATGTTTGTTAGCATGCTGGTAATTCTAAACTCTTTGCTTTAGACTTTTAGCACCAAACCTTAAGAATCCAGAACTTAGAATATGCTCCATAAACTATAGAATGAGGAAAATTTCAAAAAATATTTTATATATTTATATATATATTTATTTATTTGACAGACAGAGATCATAGGTAGGCAGAGAGGTAGGCAGGGGAGAAGGCTTCCCACTGAGCAGACAGCCTGATGTGGGGCTCCATCCTAGGACCCTGAGATCATGGCCTGAGCCGAAGGCAGAGGCTTAACCCTCTGAGCTACCCAGGCACCCCAGAAAATTTTGAATATATAGAAGTCCTCTTTTCCTAGTAAAAAATGATAAAAGTATCTGAGGAAAATTAACTGGGAAACCTTACTGAGATGAGCAGAATCAAGCATGTCTAAGAGCAGCATCCCAGAGACCCATCCCAGGTCCATTGCTAGGAGGGGTCTAGAAACGAGTAGGAGGGCTGGACGCCTGAAAGGGACCTCACAATGTGCTTGTTTCTGACAACTGGAGCTTATGGGCTACAGCAAACATAAATATTTTTAGTTGGGGCCAATGACTTAGTCCAACACATAGAGGGACAAAGTGCAACTCAGCAGAAGCCAGAAATGGCAAAATACCATCCTGGACTAAATGTAGAAATATTGAGTATACAAATGGACAATGGCCAGACCATACATAAAAACAGAGCAGAGCTCTGACCCATAATCTCTAACCTAACCCTAACCAGTCCAGGAAGCCAAACCACAGCCTTTGTAGCAATCAGTCCCCAAAGGTTAAGACTTACTTTAGTAACTGCTAGCTTCTTTAGTTTTTATACCCTCCTCAGCTTCTAACTTAGGAAAAAGCCTAATATGCTCCCCTAAACAATCACATAGGATCCACCACTTCAAGTCTGCCCACTTGTGTCCTCCCTATGCCAACACCATCCAGTCATGGCATACCAGAAGCCTCCTTTTTTTCTGCTATATTCCAATCCCCTGCCTGCATTTGAGTCTTTGCCAAATTTAAGTGATGATAGCTGACTCCTTTGCTAGAGAAAGCCCTAAATAAATAGCATTTGCTTGTTCTTATTTGAGTGATCTTGATTTTCATAACATACATTCCCCTCCTCATGCATAAATTTATATATAGGCTTATTCCAAATCTGTATGCCCCACAGGGAAGAAGCAAGAAGAAGAAGCAGTGAGAGAACCCTAAATTGGCTAAGAATTAACTTAGAAAAACTGAGTTTTAAGCAAAACGAGACTGAAGGTTGTTTGTTTGTTTGTTTGTTTTGCATTTCTAAGTTTAAATTTTCTAAAACCAGGCAGGAATGGGATATTATGGACTAAGTTTAGATAAAAAGAGATATATTTTATATATATTTTTGTAATGTATTAGTGGTATAAAATGTAATATACTGGAGAAAATCTTAATTATATTGGACAGGATTGCCTATTTTTATTTATACTAAACAATGAATATGTAGCATTTATTCTTTGTTAATTCATTATTATCTAATCAAAAAATTTTAAGATTTTACTATCTTCTGTATACCATAGAAACAAAGAATAATGTAGATACCAGGTGGTCTAGCAGCCCTACAAGCAACACTAACACACATGTGACACTGGAGTGAGCACAATGATATGTGCTTATAGTATTATTCATGTCAGGGTTTGCTTACTCCAGACATTATAGATATTAGAAGTTAAGGAGAAGCCCCTCTGTCCAAGAAGACCACTGCTCTAATTTCTAAGCAATTCAATACTGAAAACTTTTAGGAAACTGATACTTTTCTCATGAAGCTGTCTTAATAGGTGTGAGTGCAATAGGATATCTGCATTTTTTTTTTAGTACAAATATCTTACCAAAATAACTCAGCACTTAAGTTGTCCTTCAATTCAGTTCAGTCTTTGATGGTGAAATTAAGGTAAAAAACAATTTAAGGAGTCATATTATTTCCTGAACCTACTGTATTTAATCAAAGGTAGCAGTCTAAAATAATTAGGAAACCGATATATAATTTAGAGAGAATCTGCTAAAGCAGATGCTTTTAAATGCAATTTATTTCCTGTAGAGCAATGAGAAATTTAAATGCAAAATTTGGAGAATATACTGCCTTTCACCCCTAACTCAAGCTTGTTTCAGAACCAGGTGCTGTGGATTGCCTTCGTGGATCTTAAAACATTTTTATTTTCTTCTTAACCAGCTCAGTGCTTTTCCCCATGATGTCATTCTTTAGGATAGAGAAATTATGACTATATAGGACATGTCATATTTCAATATAAGTATCACATCCCATAGGGATTGATAAATAATGGTTAAGATAATACAAAATTTTGCATGTTTAAATGTGTTTCACCTATTCTTGAGCACCTAGTATATGCTGAGCACTGTGCCAAATCCTGAGAGAATACAAACATGTATGACCTAGCCCCTATCCTTAAGGAAATTTTAGATGTAAGGAGATTAAAAAAAACAGCACTTGTTCTATTTATATCTTCTTTTAAAAAAATTTATTTATTTGATAGACAGAGAGAGATCACAAGTAGGCAGAGAGGCAGGCAGAGAGAGAGGAAGGGAAGCAGGCTCCCTGCTGAGCAGAGAGCCCAATGTGGGGGTCGATCCCAGGACCCTGAGACCATGACCTGAGCTGAAGGCAGAGGCTTAAGCCACTGAGCCACCCAGGCACCCCTATTTATATCTTCTTTAATTTCTTTTAATGTTTTGAACATATTTTATTAGATATTTTTAGGTATTTGGTGACTTTTGATGCTATGGTAAAAGCTATTATTTAAAATTTCATTTTCTATATGTTTTTTATTGGTATGTAGAAATAAAATTGATTATATATTGACCTTGTATACAAAGACCGTGTTAAACTTATTGATTCTGTAGACTCTTTTGAAATACAGATTTCTGTATATTCTTTTGAATCATGTTCTCTGTGAATAGTGACATTTTTATTTACTCCTTTTTGATCCTATGCCTTTTCTTTTTATTGTCCTATCACATTGGTTAGGAATTTTAGTATAATGTCAAACAGAATTGATAGTAGTTGGCATCTTTACTAGTTCCCAATTTCAAGGGAAAATTGGCAGTATTTTACCATTAAACATGCTTCTTGTGGTTATTTTTCTTTTTGTAGGCATTGTTTATCAGATTAAGAACAACTTATTCTTTTCCTAAACTTAAAACAATCTAAATGTTTTAAACAGAAAGGACTGTAATAATGTGTCTATAAAATAGTGTGCTTAAGTAGTACTGTGTTTACAAAACTGTTGAAAGTACCAAAGGAGCTGGTTTCATGTGGGCTAACACTGGGGGTATTAATTTCAAGAACACATTGCAATGCCTTCAATACAGGGGTCAGGAAGCTGTTGCTGCACTATCACAAACCAATTCTTACTACACATGTCTCAACCTTACCTTCCAGGAAGACCCATTGTAAGATGTGGGTTTTACCTCACTTCTACCTTCTAAATGTGTCGTGAGTACTTCTAATTGGCAGAAACAAATTTACTTGTAGATCCTTGTTTGTAAATAGAGATGGAAAGGGGGGATTTCAACAATTTTAAATCCGCACTGGATTGTGGTAGTCTCCTATTAACATTTAATATTGGTCTTGGGAAATTTAGGAGACATCGGATATAAACTACTCTCCTTTCACTCCTCATTTTGTGGCAGTAAGTTCTTTTCTTTATGATGTTCAGAATCAAAGCCACAAGGTACTACAGTCATCTCCTTTTTTTGGTTGTTGGTTTGTTGCCATATGGATCTACAAATGACCTGTGGCAGTCTGAAATTCCAGTTCAGTGGAATAATTGCTCTCTCCCCAGGATATAGGGGGATTTTTAAACCTAAAAATTAACCAACATAGAGTCCTAGGGATAAGAAACAAAATTGATTGTTGGCCTTATTGGGTAAATAGTGAAAAGTAGTATTGCTATTTCTACCTCTTAATTCCAAGTTCCTTGTATCCTTGCTATGTCAATAACTTCATTCAGAGCAAATTGCAGCATTTAGGAAAGCATCCAGCCACACAAGGTGTTATCTTCTGGTTGCTATAACTGATGCATTGACAAGATCTTGAAGACCAGCTGCTTTGGGGTGTTGAGGGACGTGTTAACACCATGAGTCTTCAAGGCATGAGACTATTGGCATATTTGTGTTGTTAAGTAAGTCCAATAGCCAGATGCAATATTCTATAGGATACCATAAAGATAAATAAAAAATTTGTGGGCACCTGGGTGTCTCAGTTGATTAAGCAACTGCCTTCAGCTCAGGTCATGATCCCGGAGTTCCTGAATCGAGTCTTGAGTCAGGCTCCTAGCTCCACGGGAAGTCTGCTTCTCTCTCTGACCTCCCCTCTCATGCTCTCTCTCTCTCTCAAATAAATTTTAAAAAAAAGAATGAAAAAAAGAAAGAAGTTTGTAAAGTCCTCAGTTGCTGATAGTGGCAAAAGCATGGCTCACTGGGGTGCCTGGGTGGCTCAGTGGGTTAAAGCCTCTGCCTTTGGCTCAGGTCATGATCCCAGGGTCCTGGGATCGACCCCCACATTGGGCTCTCTGCTCCGCAGGGAGTCTGCTTCCTCCCCTCTCTCTGTGCCTGCTTCTCTGCCTACTTCTGATCTCTGTCTGTCAAATAAATAAATAATTAAAATCTTAAAAAAAAAAAAAAAAGCATGGCTGGCTGACTAGGAAAATCCATAGCTAGAATATCTGTATTCCAATGAGGACAAATTGCTACATTCTCTGTGAATTTTATTTTTGCCCCTAAGTCTATACTATGTCAGCTTTGCCATGATTTCTAGGGTAATCTTTGCTCGTTAGATTCAATGGGCATGATGTTATCAATGTAGCTGGTCAGTAAGATGACAATGGTATCTGGAACTGAAATATGATGAAATTGAAGAGAATAGATGTTGTCCTGAGGGAGGAGAGTGGAATTGACCTGCAGTCCTTGTCAGGTAAAAGTAAATTGATTCTTATATTCTACATTTATTTAGATGGGGGGAGTTTCTTAAATTTCTTTTATTTGCTTGTTTATTTTGCCTTTTTTTTTTTTTTTTTTTTTTTTTTTGGTATATGGCTACAGACCAGTTTCCAGAGACTGTTTTGAGTAAAGAGACTATATCTAGAATAGCAGCAGCTGAAATTCAAGTCACTGAATGTTTAATTAAGCTTGGTTAAATTGATTCTGATTCTCAAAGATCCATCCTCTGAGAGGACAAACAAGTGAGTTAAATAGGGATATGCTAGAAACCATCTGCATCTTTGAGATCATTAATGGTATCTATATTTGCTTCCACTGAGGATTCCATACTTTAAAAATAGATATGTTTTGGTAGGAAGGAGCACTACTGTAGACTTCCATATGACTCCTCTGATTTTCTGATCACAATAGCTCTCACTCTATGATTCAGAGTCAATACGCTAAACTTTCCAATTGCTGAGCAAGTCCACTCTAACCACATACTCAGATACTGGGAAAATATGTGGGGTAGTTTTTCAGAATCTGTTAAAAACCTATAATGAAGGTTAATTCATTTCAAAACTGCATTAATCACCTGACCCACATAAGATGCTGGTCTAACTGATGAGTGCTGAATTATTTGTGGTAGAGTGACCAAATTTTTCCTTTGGTGTAGCTAGAATCACTCTCATTCAAGGGAAATAGGCAATAGAACAGAGACAAGATTTGGATAAAGGGCTTTGATTTTTTATTATGTGAAATCAAATGAAGACTTATTTTTCTAAACCTAGACTTTTTGTCTATTTGTTTGTTTGTTCAACTCATATAAGACCCTTCCCCTCTTTTAAAAAATGTTACCCATATATTTCAGCCTTAGGAATTCTGTTCTAGTTTTCCATTATTGCATGAGATTGCCACAAGTTTAGCCACTGAAAACAACACACATCTATTATCTTACAGTTTTCAAGGACTAGGAACCTAGAGATGGTTTATTTGGATGTGCTGCTCCAGGACTCAGAAGGCTGAGATGAAGTTATCGCCAGAATATGCCCTCATCTAATGGGTCAACTAGGGAAGAGTTCACTTTTGAACTCATTCAGATTGTTGGAAGAATTTATTCCCTTGTAACTGTGTGATTGAGGGCCCTGGATTTTTTTCTCTCAGCTTGAGGTGACCTTGTTGCTAGAGAACCTCTACAATTTCTTGACTCATGGACTTCTCCAACCTGACCACTTACTTCATCAAAGACAATATGGAGAGTCTCTAGCCTCTTTTCTAACAAGATGTAGTGTGTGTGTGTATCTGTGTGTTTACACAATGAGAGTGACTGCCTGTAATTTTGTCCTTAAAATACATAATCACTGAAGTGACTTCCATTACCTTTGCTATATTCTGTTGGTTGGGAACAAGTCACAGGCCTTATCAACACTCAAAGGGAAGGATTACACAAAGATATGAGCACCATTGTTGGGGTCAGCTCAGGGTCTATTTGACACTGATGACATGTTGAGTTAACCATCACCAAAGATCAGTGTAGATAGTATTTATATTGTAATTGCTCCATAAGACAAAGATGGATTCCTCTTTCAATTAATAAGTAGAATGTTGAGTCTGATGACACAATAAACCACATAAATTTGAGAGAAATTTTATTACTCAGACAAGGGACTCCCAGTGAGGCATGATAGGTACAGTTAGGTCCAACTTGGTCAGGGTTTGTGTGCTTTGAACTTCTCCTGGCACACAGATGTTTTTAATCAGCTTACCCAGATGTGGGGTAGAACAGAAGGAAAAAAGATAGGCTTAAAAATTATCAGCAGTCAACCATCAAAAAACCAGAGTCATACTTTATGGTATAGCACCACCATGGTAACTGCCTTGCCTTGTTGAGTTAGCAGCTGCTGTTGTCATATTGGAAATTCCATCATGCCCATCAAAATCAGGAGGTTCATTTTCAATGATGGTATCTTGCCTCATGAAAATCTATTTTAGAGAGGACAACAAATTCTGCAGTGTCGAAGAATTTTGGTGCTTCCTTTACCACGTAGCTATCAAAGTGTTAAAAGTCATCTAGGGGATGAATGACTAGTTCTTACACAGTAAATCCATGTCAGCAATCCTATCTTCCAAAGTCTTTAAATTTTCTTTACAATTTATCAAAGAAGTTTCAGAACCTTATAGCCCAGGTCATGAATTCAAGTTTTATGAAGCCAACTGAGCAACTATCAGAAATATGATCAATTGCTCTAATACATTCAGTCCAGAAACATTAATGGAGTATAAATGTACGGATAAATTTGGCCAGATCCAAATTTACGTTCCTCGCTTTTTGGACTGGCATATTTTGAAGCAATTTCCATGTATTTTACCCAAGATTCTATTGATGAATAATAGTAAAATAATTTAGCTATTTTGGTTTACAAATGTTAGGACAAAATTTAGCTCTAGGTTGAAGCAGATACTTAAAGAATTGCATAGTCAATATAATAATGTATTAAATAGCAAGATATGTAGACTATACAGTGACAATGTGTGACAGAGGAAGAATGAGGACGTTGCATTGAACAAAATCAAATAAATGAATTTTTTTCTTTTGCTGATGTGCCTTGTGAATTTCTGCGAAAAGGATCCAGTACACAGTATTTGCTATATTCTTAAAAGGGAACTTTTTTCCTTCATCAGTTTATAAATCTAGAAAATAACAAAGCAGTCAAAAGAACAGAGCTCTAAGTATAAGCAGACACACAATTACCCTTGTCTGGGCACTAAATATTTGTTTGATTTTGGACAAGTCGCTTTACCTCAATGTGCTATATCTTTCTTTCATCTATAAATTGAAGAATGTATGGATACACTGATTCTCAAGTATGTGATGGATGAGGGAACATACAGCAAGCTGAGGACAAAGCAGAAGCTGACTCCCAGCAACTTTCCCCTACTTCTCGGTGGGACTGACATCTTTCAGGAATCTTGCAACTATGTTAATATTAATACCTTGCTAGAAGGGAAAAACAATCTTAACCTGACAATGGCAAGTCAGTGGTTATCTTGTAGGTGCTCTTTAGCATATGAAAATTCTATTGAAACCTCCCTTTTTCCTTACCTCCCCAAGCCCCCATAGAATATAATCAACCACCCCTCACAACCCCAGTGATGCAGCTCTTTCTGCCCACAGGTCCTGCCCCTGTGCTTTAATAAGCCACCATTTTGCACCAAAAACATCTCAAAATGCTTTCTTGGTCATCGGCTCCGGACCTCATCCCACCAAACCTCACTTGTATTCTAAAACTTCATCATTTGGCGCCCAAACATGGGGCTTTGAGTATTTACATCTGGACTCTGAGCTTCGGTTCAGAATTGGTGAGTACTTCTCTCCTTTTACTCTCATTTCAGGGGGGCTCTTCAAGGGATTTGGTTTTATTGGTACACTTTCACGTCGATTACTCAGGCTGTATCCTCTAGCCCATGGCTACTTTACTGGGAAAAGAAAGCCTGCCTTTTGTCTGGAAGTTAGTACCCTGGCCAGAATGGTAATAAGACCCAGAAACTCGATGCCCTCTTTCAGCTCCTGTTCTTGCACAAAGTTGTCTGTCTTGGGCATGGGACAGCCACTTAAGTCACCGGGACCGCTGCCAATCTTAAGACTCCTTTGTGAGGTTTTCTCCTGACTGATCTAATGTGTTCCCCTCCACATCACTGGTCTAGCCTCTTCAGGCCATGGGACCTCCACTGAGAGCCAGCTGAAACCAGTACCCGATTGAATTAAAACCTAGGAACCATTTCCTAGGAAAAGCTGGGTATAAGGAGCACGTGTGTTGGAATGTTGCTTTTAGAACATGATGGATTTCAATCTTTACTGTTTCTTGTCTGTGTCCCCTCCTATTTAAATCTGCAAAATTTAGTAAAACTTTTCTAGTATTTTCCATGGGTTAAAATGGCAGGGCAGTATGCAACCTTCAGGACATATGATGGCACGGCATGGTATTTCAGTGCAGGCCCCCATCTGTAGCCAAAGATGGGAGTGTTGTGCCCGAGTTTGCACATCTGAGAGACCACCAAGGAGCCAAGCACTGATACAATCACACGAGGGTTTATTTGACATGCTTAAGCTTGGGCCCAAGTATACTCAACGCAGTGAGGTAGGGGCTTGGACCCTGAGTTTAGTTAAGGCAGGGTTAACCCCCCTGGATCTCTGGAACTAAAGTAGGGTAGAACTTCCTAAAGTAGGGTGGGGGTCCTTAGAACTAAAGTAGGGTGGGTCTTCCTGAAACCAAAGTAAAGTAGGGGAAAGTTCAGCCCTTGGACACAGGGGTCTGAGATGGCTGTACTTATGCTAAAGCTAAACCTGAGGTGGGATGGCCCTAGTTTTTCTTGGCCTTCACAGCGATGAGGAAAAGGAGGGGTGCCCCTCCAGGACCTAGTACAGCAGGAATGCCTTTATGGGAAGACAGGATTGTGATCAATAGCTATGTCTTGTTTGAGGGATACCTCTGGTTGCTTTTGACACAGGAGCCTCTGACATATCCTGCATGGGGCACCAGCCAGAAGTCAAGCAGGGGGATTCGGTAATGGATTTTCTTTATTTTTCTGGGAGCATGGCCTCAGTAGACTTCTTCAGTTCCCAAGGACTCTTACCTTGGAGTGTCTTTTAACCCACTGGAAGCAAATTGCATTGCAAAACTTAGGAAAGGACTGAGCTTCTGTAACACTGCATGGCCTCAGTGGGATCTGTCAGTCAGATCTCCTCTGCAGGAAATAGGATGAATGGACCTAGGATACCTTCACTGCTCATACCTAGGACTCATTGCTCTACACCGGGACCCAGACCCAAGGGCCTCTTGCAGAATGTGTTTGCCCAAATGGGTCACCTAGTAAACTCCCTCTTGACATACTGGATGATAATTATCTAAATAAGTTTTTTTCTAGTAAACCCAGGTTGCTGGAGGATATGCAGACCATCCCTAGCAAAGGGGACTCCGACTTTCTCTCTGTTTCTCTTAATAGATGTGGGGCTTCTCCTTCATTCACCTCATGGGTTAATGGCTATAACTGGAGCCAACTGTGGCTAGTCTCCATTTGGATGGGGACTTTAAGGAATATTCCTAAGCAGCTGCCGAAACATCCTTTGTTTGGGGGAAATTTCCCGTCTTTGGCCCCACGTGGACTGCTTAACCTCTCTCTCCTTGTTGGCGGGAAAGCATGGCATCTGCTCCTCCACTGGAGCTGATGAGCTCTAAAACTGGGAACCCTTTCTTTGCCTCCTGGCAGCACTTTGTCTCTTTTTGTCTCCTCCTCCTCCTGTTTCTGTACCACCTTGGGTGCAGCCTGCATAACTGGCCTCTAGACTATCCTCAGTGCCTCCTGCACCATGGTTCCTCCCTTCACTGCCAAGAAGGGAGCAAGAAGAGCACCCCCTGAACCTAACACTTACCACTCCAGATTTCCCCACCTGTGTCTCAGATGAAAATTGACAGTGGGGTGGAACATAAACCGAGTTAAGTTTTTTGGTTTAGTTAAGATAATAAATAGGTCTGTTAAGCTAACTCTTACTCTATCAAGGTTTGCCAAAGGTCAAATAAGCACATCTCTGCAATTTGTTAGCAAAAAGATGACCAAACTGATGGTTAATTGTCTATCTTATAGTTTTTATGGGGAATTGCTAAAATAGCTTTCGAAGTCTTTGGTAACCTGAAACTTTAAAGTTTTGCTTGGATAATAAATAGAATTAAATTTGTTGGACATGTAAGTCTTTTCCAAATGGAATATAGTGCTAAGTCACTGTTAAGTGAATATAGGTTTGTGCTTTTGACTTATTTATTGGAAAGAACTAAGGGTATTTAAATCTGTTGATAAACATGTTTTGTGCTTGGTTTATAAATTTGCCATCTAAAGAATTCTGTAATAGTTCACAATTGGTTATTCCTTAGTCTTCACTGGAGATTAATGTTTCTAAAGAATACAAAATTCTAAATGTAATTAAGACTGATAAAAATAAGGGAAGCAAGTGTGTATGCAGAAAAGTAGGAGATAATGTAAGAGGGATACAAGGAATGGGAATTCATTTTTATAGGTAAAAGAAGGTAGTTTTGTCCTAAGTAAGATTTTTTTTTTTTTTTTTTGAAAGATGGCTTGAGACAAAATCTGAATGCAAAGGAAAGTTGTAGAAGGTTTATGATGGAAAAACTTTGGAAAGGAATTTTAGGTGTGGTCAGGATGGACTAAGATTGAAATAAATGGATTTTAAAGTCACTGGTAGAAGATTGAAAGTCTACTTTCTCTCTGTCCAAAAAGAAACATTTTCTTAGATTAACTGATCTGTTAAGAAATTGTAAATAGTTTTCTCTTCACCTGCAGAGAAAAACCAGTTTCTCTGTTTTGTTTTATCAGATCTTTAACATCCCTAATCCTATTTAGGCATGTGCTTTAAAACTTCCTAAGTTTTAACAAACTTCCCCAAGATTTAAATCTTGAACAAAGTCTAGACTAATTAGGCTTTCTTGTTTGGTATGTTATGTTCTGCTTCTGGCTGTTGAAATGTTGTGTGTCGATGTATCACAGAATAATGGAGTTTCCTTGTAGATAGTATCATGGTGAACTCTCGTATCAGATCATTAACAATGTCCATTTCTGCATTTGTTTGTTTGTTTTGTCTTGTTTTGTCATTTATAATTCTAATGTTCTTGTAAGATGAGTTTCATCTTCCACAAGGTTCATATAAAGGACTTTCAGGACAAATATAAGTATTCAATATATTGAAAATCCTAAAACTAAAATGGATAAGAATTTCCAGGACTAACTAAAGCTGCATTGAAGCTAAACCAGAATTAGTAACATGGGACTAAAAGAACTAAAAGATTATAGTGTTGTGACTCTTGTTTGAAACATTGCTGGTTCTTTAATGTTTGCTCTTCCAGACTAAGGAAACTTTTTCTTAAGATATCTGTGACTCACAGAAATGTAAAAATACTCATTTGTAAATAAAAGTGTTCAACTTTTCTTTGTGAACCCTCTGAAACTCAGAAGGTCTCAGTAAGTATTCCTTCTCCCATGGCAACCCTAGTTTTTGCATAAGTTCAGTGGGAATCAGTTCTCCTTGTAACAGGACACCATTGGAAACATGGGTATTTTACCAAGGCTTTGACTGGAATGTCATATTTGAGAGACATGCATAGACTCAGATATGACCAGACAGCTTTAAGGAGCTAAGGTTAATGAAACCTGGAGCCATAAAGCCCCTTGGGACTGTTGGCCTGACACCTTGCCTACAGAGTTCCCAGCAGCCTCACCAGGTGAGTAAAGAACATTACTTCCTGGCAGGTGTAGGAACCTCAGGATACTTTGGGGACTTCAAGAAGAGGAATCTGCCCAAACCTATAGGTACTACAGGCATGTCTAATGGCATGCACTTGGTTTGGCTTCTGCTCTGGAGAGGCTACTAAAGGTTCAACCTAGAGATTCCTTATAAGACGTTCCAGCAAAGCAGATTCTAAAAGGTCTATACAATCATTCACTATTCTTGCTGAGCTTTTGTAAATAATTAGACCAGATTTGTTAAAACTGGTCTTGTTTTTTGAATAAATTCATCCTGACTTGGCTATCTCTGGAAATGAGTGTTATTTTACAGAAAAATTGTGTTTCAGTAACACACCTTCATGGATGTTAAATTCTAGATCTGATTGTCTTTAAATGTTTGTTGTTTACCTAAGCTAGACAACTTGAGGTAAACTTCAGAGAAGTTACACAGTAGCTTGTTTAGATGATCTTCTTTTTTGTTATTCTATTGGAATAATAACAGAACCTCATTCCAATTATTTTAACAACTGGAAAATGAGATTAATTACCCAACAATTGTATAGCTTAAGTATCACCTTGACCAATTCTGTGTTGTTGGGATGATGAAATCATTCCTAAAAGCCAGAGCATACCCCACTCCACAGGGTAGCTACAGACTTATAGAGATAATGGATGACCCCACTTTCTTTACAGTTGGGTTGGATGATGCATTTGGGAATGATCTTATGTCCTAAGACAAATTTTCTCTCACTTGCCAGTGATCCTTTGTAATTAGGATGTTAATGCTTTATCTCAAAGAGGTCTTTTTGATGGTATTGTTTTTTAGCCATATTTATCCTTGAAGCCACTCCTATTGAGGTAAAATTGCAAACAAAGGCTTTAGCTAAGCATTAAACAGCCCTCCTGCTAAAAGGAGCCTCAAAACTCACTATGGGACAGTCCCTGAATGTAATGACATCACAGCAGGTCCAGAGTGTCATGGAGATCAACGGCCACTGATAGATGACAGGTGGCTGACTTATTAAATACCAGGCTATGCATTTATAGATATGCCTAAAAAAATACTTAAAACCTGCGAGTTTTGTGTTATCACCTAGCCTCCATCTTTGTTCCCTCTTTAAGACTGGAGAATGTTGTTTGGTACATGGAAGCTCTTAATAAGTACATGGTCAGCCCAAAATGACCCTTGACGTAGCATTTCTCTATTAAATGTGATGGTAATACGAATGTGTGAAGCAGCTTTACAAAATAGAATCGCATTAGTTGTTGGTGTTTTAACTGCTACACAAGGTGGAAGTTGTGCTATCACAAAAACAAAATACTATGTTCTAGATTATCACAAAATATTTCTGGGGTTCTGACATATGCAAATAGTCCCTCTCTCTCCTTTAATGATTGATTGAATTCCTGGACTAGAAAAGGGTTTTATTTGTCAACTACCAAAAAACTCTGATTTGAGCTTCATTTTCTTTTTGTCACACAATTCATGTTTGCTGTTTTCTCCTGTGTCACCCCACCTGCTGTTGACTCCTTTGCTGCCATAACAAGCCAACAGATGATTCTTTCCACTTGGGAAGTGTAAGGTTTTTCCGGCGAGATAAACACAACACCAGGCAAAGTGGGTGTAAGGCAAGGTTTATTAAAGGTTCTCTCTAATGAAGTTTCCGGGCCCAGGTGAAGGGGAGCCGAGAAAGTTGCACCGGGAGGAGGTGGGCACCCTCGGGCAAGGTTCCGCAACTCTGGAAAGCAGAGTGTGGGAAGTCGCGCCCAAGGCAGGGAGGAGGGGGCTTTTAAGGGGTCTTGGGGAAAGCTCAGGGGTCTTTTGGCAAGTTTCCCTTATTTGGATATCCCGCCTGCTCATTGGGATCCCATTGGTCCACAGGAGCCCGGGGCGGGGGTCTCAGATTCCTGCTTGGGCCTTTGTTCTCCTGTCCAAGTTCAGCTCTTGTGACGGGAACTTTCGCCATCTTTGGTCCTTTATTCTCCTGTCCGAGCTCAGGTCTTGTGGCGGGAACTTTCGCCATCTTTGGTAGCCCCTCCTGCCAGCCCAACAGGAAGATCACCTGAGCAGTCTCCCCTGGATTCAGCTGCCTCTTCCCTGGACTCAGCTGCCTCTGCCTTTTGCAACTCAACTAAACATTTCCCAGCTGACCAATACTGACCCAGAGGTAGGGATATCTCTATGCCCCTGTTCAGCAGGAAGACATTACAGAAGATGAGACCTTCCACCTTCAACAACCTTAAAGATTTAAGGGTCAGAATTGTTCAGGGGGGAATGATGAGGGAACAGAAGGCAAATTTGACACCCTGCACCCCCCCCCCCCCCACTCCTGGGTGGTATATGTGTGACTTTAATGTTAATACCTTGCTAGAGGGGAAAAACAATCTTAACCTGACAATGGCAGGTGTATAGGTCCCTCTTAGCATATGAAAGTTCTATTGAAACTTCCCTTTTTTCTTACCTCTCCCAACCCCCATAGTATATAATCAATCACCTACCCCTCCCCAGTGCAGTGACTTTTCCTGCTCACTGGTCCTGTCCCTGCATTTTAATTAACACCACCATTTTGCACCAAAGATGTCTCAAGAATTCTTTTCTTGGTTGTCAGCTCCGGACTCCACCCCACTGAACCTCACTTGTATTTTAAAACTTCTTCATGACCATCTAAAATTACACTATTAACTTATTTAAAGCAGTCATGAAATTATGATACCTCTTGATTTTCATCTGTAAGAAGGCATTTTTCAGTTAAATAGTTTAATAATAATTGAAGAAGGGTAGAAAAATTTGATATTTTGAAAGTTTTGTGATTTATGCAAGGGACAGGAAAACTTTCCACATTTGGAGATAATTCAGTTATGGACAACTGAATGCAAGTAAAAAACCCAAATTATTTTTTCTCAAGGCTTTATTAGCTTAATATTTGACCTGTTTATACTCTTCTACAATTGAATCCATATGCTGGAATCAAATACTTAAAATCAGTAAAGTGATTTGTAGGAACTGTTTGAAGTCCTAAAGCTCTCCAAATTCTTTTTAATAAGCTAAAATTTTCTTCCCCATAGATACTGAAGAGTATATTTTTGTCAGAATTAAATCAACATAACATATTCACCATCACTTGGCTTAGGAAATAAGACTCTGGAGTGATTCTTAGTTTCCTCCTATAAATTCTTTAATTTTCTTTGCCTGCTTACTAGAATACACATTTCTTTTTTGAACTGCTCAGTGAAACTACTGGTACAAATCCTTCTCTGATCAATCAGAGAGAATGAGAGAGTCTTTAACGTGTTAAGGAATATAGATATTGCTATAGTAATAGACTCCCATTAAAGATAAGGAATGTAAGGTCTAGAGAAAGTAAATAAAATTCCAGGTCATGCAGCTAGTTGGTGAAAAAACTAGAATCTAAGTCTCTTTACCATGCCTATTTAGGGGACGTGGTAAATAATCCCCTGGCTATAAAAATGCCCTATTTCTCCCTATAACCCCCTTTTTGTCTGTTTAATTTAAAACTAGAGATTTTAACACAGAACTATTCTTATTCTTAAATGTATTTGTGTGTAAAATAAGTGCTCTTTTAATGTTTAATAGGCATGCTTACATTTTTTACATTAAAGTCAAGTATTCACAAACTTTGAAGGACAAATAGTTTTGATAGTAACCTGCTTCCAAACTCTTATTCTTTGCATTGTCTACATTATGACAAGAATGCTATGGGCAGAGGACATGAACAGACATTTCTGCAAAGAAGACATGCAGATGGCCAAAAGACACATGCAAAAGTGCTCCATATCACTCAGCATCAGGGAAATACAAATCAAAACCACAATGAGATATCACCTCACACCAGTCAGAATGGCTAAAATCAACAAGTCAGGAAATGACAGATGCTGGCGAGGATGCGGAGAAAGGGGAACCCTCTTACACTGTTGGTGGGAATGCAAGCTGGTGCAGCCACTCTGGAAAACAGCATGGAGGTTCCTCAAAATGTTGAAAATAGAACTGCCCTATGACCCAGCAATTGCACTATTGGGTATTTACCCTAAAGATACAAACGTAGTGATCCAAAGGGGCACATGCACCCGAATGTTTATAGCAGCAATGTCCACAATAGCCAAACTATGGAAAGAACGTAGATGTCCATCAACAGATTAATGGATCAAGAAGATGTGGTATATATACACAATGGAATACTATGCAGCCATCAAAGGAAATGAAATCTTGCCATTTGCGACAACATGGATGGAACTAGAGCGTATCATGCTTAGCGAAATAAGTCAAGCAGAGAAAGACAAATATCATATGATCTCCCTGATATGAGGAAGTGGTGATGCAACATGGGGGCTTAAGTGGGTAGGAGAAGAATCAATGAAACAAGATGGGATTGGGAGGGAGACAAACCATAAGTGACTCTTAATCTCACAAAACAAACTGAGGGTTGCTGGGGGGAGGGGGTTTGGGAGAAGGGGGTGGGATTATGGACATTGGGGAGGGTACGTGCTTTGGTGAGTGCTGTGAAGTGTGTATACCTGGCAATTCACAGACCTGTACCCCTGGGGATAAAAATATATGTTTATAAAAAATAAAAAATAAAAAATTATAAAAAGAAAAAATAAAAAGGACTACTGTTTTTTATTTATTTATTATTTATTTATTTAGAGACTGAATCCTAAGCAGGCTCCACACCCAGTGCAGAACTCTACACGGGTTTTGATATCATGACCCTGGGTTCACAATCTGAGCCGAAATCAAGAGTCAGACACTTAACTGACTGAGCCACCTAGGTGCCCCAAAGGACTGCTGGTTTTACAGCAGGGAAAATTCAGTTTAACTTCTCACCTGATGTGTTGAATATTGATGATGCTATTGGAGATGATTATGAATATTCAATGTATAATTCTATCAAAAGTTTTTATTCTTTTTTTTCTGGAGTTTTTTTCAATAGCTAGAGATGAAATTAAGATCAAGTATGACAATTTGACAAATCAATAGTGCTTTTGAAAATATTGTTTCAAAGACAACCATATTGAGCAATTATTACAAGAAATGAGGTTTCAGTTATTTGAGTGTCTGACTCTTGATTTTGGCTCAGGTCATGATCTCAGGGTTGTGAGACCAAGTCTCCATGAGCTCTACACTGGGCATGGATCCTGCTTAATATTGTCTCTTTCTCCCCTGATGCCCATTGACAGATGAATGGATAAAGAAGATGGGGTATATGTATGCAATGGAACATTACTCAGCCATCAAAAAGAATGAAATCTTGCCATTTACATCTATGTGGATAGAACAGGAGGGTATTATGCTGAAAAAAATAAGTCAAACAGAGAAAGACAATTATCATAATGGTTTCACTCATATGTGGAATATAAGAAACAGTGTGGAAGATCATTAGGAATTGAAAGGAAAACTGAATGGGAAGAAATCAGAGAGGGAGACAGACCATGAGAGACTCTTAACTACAGAAAACAAACTGAGGCTTGCTGAGGAGAGGGACATAGGGGGATTGGGTAACTGGATGATGGGTATTAAGGAGGGCACGTGATATGATGAACACTGGGCATTATATGTAATTGATGAATTACTGAGTTCTACATCTGAAAGTAATAAACTATATGTTGGCTAACTGAACTTAAATAAAAAAAGATTCTCTCTCTTCCTCCCTCCTGCCCTCTCTGAAAAACAAAAACAGAAAGTATGTTTAGAAACGGTTCGTTTGTAATAGCTCTTTGTCTTTTTTTCTTTTAAATAAGGTAGACAAACTTCATAAACTAAAAACTTGGATCTAAAGTTAGCATAGCTCTGTGAATGAATATCTGTTGAAGAAAAATAACCTACATTTGAGAAAATAAACATATTTGAATTTTGGCAAATTAATGCAAATTCCTAGTACTTTCAAGCTTAACTACAGATATTTCAGGTTTTTTTTTTTTTTAGATTAAACTTTGTTTCTATTTATAGATTCTGAGGACTTTTTTTGACTGAAGAAACTCAAAAAAAGGGAGAGGCAGGTAGGGAGAAACAACAATGTATTCTCTGTGACTTGAGTATAAAACAAGTGCTAAAGAGAAGGTATTTGTCTCAGGACTGGCCAGTAACAATTCATCCTGTAATAAACCTTGCAGTTTTTGTTTCTTCACTTTCCATAATAGATCTGATACCAAAAGCCGTCTTTTAAATATCATGATTGATTGGTTGTGTGGAAATGGAACTATCTGGGCATTATCCATTATTTCCAAATTGGTTTATCCTACACCTAAATGTAGATTTCTAGTTCCTTCCCTCCAAGTCCTGATTTGTTTAATCTATAATGAGACTCTTGGGAATCTGTCTTTATTTTAGTTATTTTTAAAGTTATGCCATTATGATCAGGTAACTTTGGAAACACTATTCTCATCTATTTTTTCATCAAAATTATCCTTTTTAAAAAAAAAACTGAGATTATACTTCAGACTTGATTAATTCTTGTAATTATCTTTTCAATTTTCTACATCTCAACTTACTGAGCTAGTTTGCTGTGAATGAAAATCAGAATGTTTTGTTCTATTCTTGCTTCAATCACTTAATATGAATTAAGGCAAACCATAAAAGAAACCTTCAGTTTCTTTCATTTCATTCTTCAAATGTTTCTTTATTGTTTCTTATGTGCTGGATATTTATCAAAGGAAGGAATTGGGGCAGATGATCTCCTAGGTCATTTTAAGTTTGAAGATTATATTTACAGAACATACTTTTCTCTATCCTTGAAGTCAATTCTTAACATATAATGGACTTCACCTTTTCTTTTAAATTAGCAGGGTAAACCATAACATACTCTGGGCTTTTGACCTTCAATTTATTTCAATGATTCTTACATTTGAATAGCCCAATAACCTTGAATGGAAATACTCCTGAATATAGGTTATTGTTTGGACTGTAAATTCTTTGTATATTACACATTCCCTGGCTAGACATAGTTGTTTTAAGATACCAATATTTTGAAAAACTGTTTAACAGCACATCTAGAAGGATCTTCAGGTGTAACCCTGTTTCTGTCAGTGACAGAACAAAGGGTAGAGCATGTGTTGAGGATTTCACATTCCATACTTAGTTGAACAATATTTTCATCATTTAAAATAAAAGTAACTTGGTCTCAATGTTTGGCCATCTTGGAAGTGATAATATAGAGATGATCAATAGATTGCATCTTCAGAACAGGTTTGCTTTATAAGAAGCAACACTGTTGTCTTTTTTAGCAAGCAAATGAAATGCTTTTTGATTCTTAAACGTATATATGTATATATATATATCCTATAGTCTTCTTTCTTTGTGCCAAATGTGCTTGGGATTTAAGAGAGTAAAAAAGATTTTCCCCTATCCCAAATCTCCATTCTTTACATTCTGGCAGAGAAATGAGATACTAGATTAATAGATTAAAAACTAGGAAATTATCCAGATCATTAGAAAGTACACAGTCTGTTAGAAATAAACAGAAAAGGAGGGTAGGGCATACATAGAGGTAGTTAGATGAAGTGCTAGTCATAGTGATGGTCTCACTAAGAAAATCTCTTCAACAAAGACTAGAAGAAAGTGAGGGTTCAAGTTACAGTGGTCCGTGGCAAGAATGTTCCAGGCCAAGGAAAGAACAGGTGCAAAGTCCTGAGGTTGGGACATTCTTGGCAAGTTCTTAGAACTTACAGGACTACAGTGGGACTGGAGTAGGGAAAGTATGATCAAGGTATAAGGGTACAAGATAGAGAACTAATGGGGTCAAATTATGTAGAATATTGTAGGTCATTGTAAGGTTTTCAGCATTTACTCTGAGGGACATGAAAATTTGCTGGATGGTTTTGTGCAGCTTTGACTAAAAGCTTGCTGGTCAGTTAATAATACTGCCAGAGCAACTCTTATTATTAGGTTCTTTGCCCCTGTTTCTGTCCTACATGACCCTGTTGTGCCTTTGGGTAAGATGTTAAGCTGGCTAATGAAAAACTTTATAGGATAGTTTTAGCCACATCATAATGGCGAAGTCTTTTGACAGTGGTGCAACTGATGACACAAATAAATCAGAGATTTTCCCTTACTATGAATTATCACCAATGCATTATACACACATATATATTTGAGTTTATTTTTATTTTAATGAATATTAGTTGACACTAATAAATACTATATTTTTGTACTTACATTTTACTTGTATTTGGTTGCATTAGTGATTAAGGAATGACAACATAAATGAGATAAAATGAGGTAAATGAGAAAATAAAAATATGGTTTCTGTTTTAAATAACATTCACTTGCATTATATAATATTTTAAACACTAAATATTTGAGTGCTTTAGTGATTAGGTTCAGTTTTAAATGTTTTTAACACAAGATGTTAATGATAGATAAATTAATTGAGAGAATTTTAAATCTTAATTGTAAGCGGAAATTTAAAGAAGTTTTTCATTGCTTTTATATTCAAGCAAAGGCAAAACTTTAACATTACTTTAGGATTAAAGGTTTTCTTTTTAAAAAGATTAAAACTTTGTTAACTTCTTAATAACCATTTGCAATAGCATATTAAATTTGAGCTACTGAATATATTCTAAAATCTGTAGAGCAATAAAACTTTAAAACATTTTCCAACATGAAAAGCAAAATGTTGTTTCTATAGAAAGTTCAATAAAAAGGATATTTAGATTGAACAGAATGGAACCATTTCATCACTAGTTTTTGTTTTTTTTTTTTCATTTTCACAAGGAAAATCTTTTATAGGTTTGAATAATGACTTATTTAATTAGGAAAAATATTTCTATGTGAAACTGTGTCTTTATTTAATAACCATTGTATGTACTAAAACATATAAGGTATATAATATTATTTTTAAGTTCAAGCACACATCCAGGGAAACTTAAAAGTTTAAGGCTTCTTTTCTATGGCTTAGCTTGACAGCGTGATAGCTTTTCTTTATCTTTTTTTTTTCTCTTTCCTACTAACATTAACCCCTTGTGTTTTCAGCTTAAACTTTTTCATTCAGATACCAAAACTAGATGTAGGGGATTTAAATTAGTAGAGCTTATCAGTAAGGTAAGCTGACTAAACTACACATACATAGATTGAGTCATTTTCTAGAAATACATCTTGTTGCACAAATATCATCTGATTCTACCATATGTTGTTTTAAATGCAAAGCACATTTTCCTGTTTGATATTTCCTAATCTTACTACAACAAAGTCAAATGCTTCCAATTTTTATAGACTTCAGAGAATGTTGTTCAGAAACACCCAGTAATTTATTTTTACATTATTTTGCAGTACAGCAAGATTACCTCACCATTGTTAACAGATGTTTTTGTCTTTACCAGAGTTTGCTGTTATTTCATCAAATGCAAAGGTACAAAGAAATGCAATAAGAGATGTATATTCTTTTCTCTCATAACATTTATCACAATCAATACAGTATTGGAGCAATGCTAATACTGTGGTCCTCGGAGACTGGAAGGTTTGTAACTTAGCATGGTGCTGTGAGCTGGTGCCAGGATACATTCATGGAAACACTTAACAATAATACTGCTTCGGTAGAGGCAGTAAAGGTATAAACAGGGCAAAGGAAATACCAGGATTGCAACAGATGCAATTGATTATATGCCTTGGGGAATATTCCACTCATTTATTTTAAGTCCAGTCCATGTAAATCAAAAGACTGTAATGTTGTCAGTAAGACATATCACAGACATCGTAATATGCTAGAACAGTGCTCCCGCTTTCCTGACACAGTGGATCATGCCTTTGGACATGAGAAGCCATCTGAAGCATCGTTCTTGCACTGTCAACTGTAGAAAATAATCTGACTTAAGCATCAAATCACTATGAACTGTGATATGGCTTGCTCCAAAAATAAAAGGTGATAGGGCTACTTTAGGTAAAGTTAGCTTATGTATTTGAACCTGGTCTTAAATCTCTCACTAAGGAGACAGTAATTTTCAGTAGTACTCATAGTTGTCAATCTACACTAGAGCAGTAAACTATTAGGCACCAAGATAGGCAACTTTGGAAAATAACTCTAAAATCAGGATTTCAAATGACACATTCTCCTGCAGAGATGCTTTCTGTAGAGAATAAGGCCATGAAGACCAAGTGTCTTTACTTCTTTCCATTGATTAGGTGGGCATTTTCCAAGTTAAAAAATTCTCTTCCTCTGTCAGTTATAGATTGTGCCAGACCAAGAAAGCTATGCAACATGTCTCAAATATGATGCAGGGTTACCGCAGAGATTAGGAAAAACAATTTACATTTCCTTTTATCTCTTACTGATTGAAAGATCCAGTGTACCCCAGATTCACCTTGAAAACATGAAATTGGCCAAGTGGTACTTTGAAAGCTGAGGCTTAACGAAAATTGCTAACTCTTTTAATAGATGAAGGAGTTGGATGTCTTATAATTAATGCTAATATATGGCCTTACTCCTATGAAATTACACATTACATGCACATTAATTATGATTAGCATCCCTTGAATGAATAGCAAAGGAAATAATAATGATTTGATACTTACTATACAATGCTATCACACAATCTTTTCTAAAGAATGGGCTTAACTTGCTCAGTAGATAATAAAGAGATGCTAAATTGTAGTTTATGACTTCTTTTACTAGATAGTTCATAAAATAAGCAAGCAGTGAATGATTTAGCTTCGACACTGCTCCTTTAAAAAAATCACAGCATAGCAATTTAACTTGTGACTTTGAAACGAAGCCTATCATTTTCTTTAAAGTGAAAAAAGAATGCAATCATATTTTATTATTCTTAAACCACATTTGATCTGGAAACACAATGTACGATCTCATTCAGTCTTGCAACAACTTGGGAATCATGGAGGTACAAGTTTGGATTTTTTTTTCTTTTCTTTTTTTTCTTTCTTTTTAAAGATTTATTTATTTATTTGAGAGAGAGAGAGCACAAGGGGGCAGAGGGACAGGGAAAGAGGGGGAGAGAAAATCATAAGCAGATTCCCTGCTGAGTTTGGACTCCATCTTACTACCCTGAGGTCATTACCTGAGCGGAAATCAAGGGTTGGACGCTCAACCTATTGAGTCACTCAGGTGCCCTAGTTTGGAACTTTTTATATGTGTTAATAATACACTTACTTCTGCTTGTATGCAACCATATTGATATTTAATTTATGTTTTATCAGTTATGAATCTTTATCCATAAATTCAAAAGGACAAGAAATGTCGTAAACACACATATGTGTATGATTAGATCAGACTTGGAAAGTAAATAAAATTTCAATCATTTGATTATTGTGGGTGCCCCCCCTGCCTTTTTGGTTTTGTGCAGAAACCTGACAAGCTGAAGCCAGCCCTCTGGACTTGAATCTGTCAGTATAGCCGCTGATACATTCCTCACAGAAGCTTGCAGGCTAACCATCCCTGGTGTCTTTATCCCAAAAATCGGGGTGTGGGATCTTTTCTGAGTCCATAATGTTACACAGAGAGCAGCCTCCCCAAAGGCAGCCCACAGCTGAAACCCTGCTGCAGGACAGGATGCTAGCAGGGACAGGAAATGGATTCCCACTCTTCTCAGGATCCAATAACTTCCATCACCCTCAGTTGTAAGAACTCTTCAGCATTTCCCTCTTATTTTTGCTTGTCCCTATCCCTGTCAAAAATAAGCTTTTCTTCTTTATCTGATGATTATTTTCTTATCCTTGAAATCTAGTTTTCAAAACACAAAAGCTAAGGAGATCTGTAGTCAGTTAATGCCTTTGAGCCCTGCAACCACAAGCCTCTTCTGAGATAAAGGGGTTAAAAGATCTGGACACCTTATGGGAATGTGGGGATGGAAAAACAGAGTAAGAACAGAACACAAATTAATAGCTCAATAAATTACCTTGTCTCATTGCTTAAAAATTCCACCTGGAATTTTTAATGTTTTAGTACCCATAGCTCACTTTGGAATTAGGCATTCAAAAGGAGAAATGGGACACACACAAAGGGGAAAATGTACATTGGCTCAATCATTTCCAAGCCAGAGATTTTTGTGTCTGATTCACAGAGAAACCTCTGCAGGCAAGTGAACCTCACAGGAGGTAGAGGTTATGCTGTTCTTGTGTGTGTAGATTTCTAAATGAGCTATATCTTTCTACAATCCTGATTTTATCAGTGAGTTCATGGCTATCAAACCACATATGAAATCTCATAAGTGGTAGTCCACCATCCAACTTGCACCATATTCTTCCCTTTGAGACATCTTTTCACAGAGCATTTAAAACTTAGTTGCCAGTTTGATCTGAATTTATTTATATTGCCATTTACTACTGTGGCACGATGTGCATAGCACATCTTTACTCCTTGATGTAAAAATACTCAAAGCTCAAGATCAAGACTACACATAAGGGATTGGATTAAATGACTGCTCGAGGGGTCTGTCAGTTCAGTAGACTTGTGCTAGCCATGAAGAGAGTAGTTAACATTGACGTGTGCTTACTGTGTCCCCTGATGGTTTTTTTTTTTCCCAAAGATTTTATTTATTTATTTGATAGACAGAGATCACAAGCAGGCAGAGAGGCAGAGAGAGAGGAGGAAGCAGGCTCCCTGCTGAGCAGAGAGCCCGATGTGGGGCTCGATCCCAGGACCCTGATATCATGACCTGAGCCAAAGGCAGAGGCTTTAACCCACTGAGCCACCCAGGCGCCCCTCCCCTGATGGTTTCAAGGGCCTTATAGGTGTTAACTATTTCAGTCCTTCCAACTCAGTGAGGCTGCTATTATTATTATCCCCATGTTACAGGTTAAGAGAACTGGGGTGCAGGCTTTCAGTGATCATCCAAGTTCACATAGCTGATTGGGACCTAATAACTGAATTGCTCCTATTAACCATTCTACTTCACGTTATACTTTCCTAGGATGGAAGGGGCATATCGTCACCTTTAATCCCATCCTTCCCTAACCCAACTTAAATAAAATGTATGCGTAAGCTTCCATTTCAGAAATAAATGAGGAAATTTATGCTTATTGCAGAAAAAAGTATATCAAGGCATTTAGAAATAAGTCTTTATTTGATGCATATATAATATCTGATATTTAATATTTATTTATATTATGTAAAATTAAAATCATAAGGATTTTATGTGGAGGTCTATTACTATGTGGAGGTCTACTTTTTTATTTAACTTGATATCATGAGACTTTTCCATAAAATAATTTAACTTATATGGTAAAATGTATGAAGTTTTAGATTGTGTCCATCTTTTCAGAATTCTAGATAAAAGTAGTGAAAAATATTCTTGTATTCCTATGCTCATTCTCTTAAAACAGATTCTCTGAACAGAATCTATGGGATAAGTCATATAAACATAAATAAGGTTTTGAAACACTTTCCCAGATTGTCTCCTCAAAGTAGTCTTGCCTTGTATTCCCACAAATAGTGTACAGGTGCTCTTTGCAATGTAAGCTCAGCAAGACAGGGTATTTCATTCACATTTCTGTGTTAGCAGCAAGGGCAAAAGGATTGTTATATGTTATTAGGCTGTCTTAATTTCTTCTGTGAATGTCATTTTCTTTGGTGTAGAGATAAACATATTGTTCTTACTGTATTCCTAGTATGATTTCCCTAGTAGAAATAAGCAACCCTTGGCTTTCCCATTGATTATGAATGTTTTTTCCTAGTTTTCTGTTTGTCTTTATTTTGCTGAACATCACTTTTAAATAAAAGTTTAAAAATATAGTTTAAATGTATCAAAAATTGCCTTGGTAGTTTATTTTCATGTTGAGAATAGCTACCTTCATTTTAATATTGGAAAAATAATCAACTTAATATCTTCTCAAGTTATTTCTGATTTAGTTTAAAAATTTTTCACAGTGTAACTGATCTGGAACATATTTTGGCAAAAATTGACACTAAAATAGTTTGCATGTAATAGTATATTAAGATACTATTGAATTGTCTTAGTTTATTAATACTTTCTTTTGGTTTTCACTATATTTTCTTCATAGGAAGTCTACAATTTCTTTTCAATTTTATCTCAAAATACTATATATCTTGCATGCTGGTATGAAAAATATATATTGGCTTTCTAACCTTTTATTTTATTCATCTACAAGCAAGATATAAATTCCATATGTATTTATATACATATTTATCTATCTATATAATTAATCAGCTTCTTGAAATCGCTAACTAATTTTAATGCTTTTAAATTCTTTTCTGATAGGTTTTACAAGAGCTGCAGGTTTTACACAAAGATGGTCAGAACCACCTACAAAACAGATTTTATCTCTTTTCTAATTTTTATATGTCATTGTTTTGTTTTGTTGCATATGTAGAATTTCTAGAATAATATTAAATAGTGATAAAAACAAATATCACTTTCTTGTTCCTTGTTTCACTTTATTCCTAAACAGAATATTGACTGCTATTGGGATAATTTAGTCAAAAATATTTAAGCTTCTAATTTGTGCTAGGTACTCCAAAGATTCTAGAGAACATGGTAAAGAATAAACAAGATAAATAAGTAGATGTATTAGTTTAGTCAATGCTAAATGTTAAGGGTAAAAAATAAAAATAATCCAGACAATGGAGTAAGGTATTTGGGTAGGTTGGGTCTAGATAGGATAACTAGGGAAAAAGTCACTGAGAAGACAGTTTTCAAGTAAAGACCTTAAGGGAGGAGTACCTGGGGGGAGGGGCTCATTTGGTTCAACCTCTGACTTTTGCTCAGGTCAAGATCTCAGGGTCCTGGGCTTGAGCCCAACTTCAGGCTTGAGTGTGTTTCTCCCCCGCCTCCCCCAACTTGTGCATGCTCTCTCTTTCAAATAATTAAATAAAATCTTTAACAAACAAAAAGACCATAAGGATGTGAAAGAGCTAGTCGTGCTGATACCTGGGTAAAAATTATTCCTGGAAGAGGAAACAGCAAATGTAAAAGCCCAAAGATAGAAGTTTATTTGGCATATTTGAATAGTAACCTGATTTTCAAAGATCTGAAAGTTAAAGAGGCACTAGACCATGTAGAATTAGAGGTTATAAAAAGCACTTTGGTTTTTATTCTGAGTGAGGTTGGAAGTTAAAGGTTTCTTGAAAGAAACTTATTAGGAGATTTCTTTTTTCTTTTTTTTAGGAAGAAATATTGAATCACCTTTAATATGAAAGGTTTTATCAAGAGAATTTGCACAAAGCCTCCAGAATTTTCTGTATCTGTAAAACAAAAGTAAAAGTAATAAATGAAAGTAAACTTGAAGTGGGTTATTATAAAGTAAAATACCATTCATCACAGCAAAGGGCATTGTACATTGGGGAAAACAACAGTATATTACCTTAAAAATTGTTAATGAAATTTAAGTGAAATAATGTGTAAAATATTCTGACTTTTAACAAATAAACAGTAAATAATGTGTAAAATATTTGACTTTTAGCAAATAAACAGTAAATACCCAATCTTGTTAATATATCATTATTAAAATTATTTCAATATGTCATTACATAGCAAGAACATTGCCATAGAAATATATACACTACCTGTAACAAAGTAAAAAATGTAAATTTCACTTTTTTTAAAGTATTTTTTCAAGTAAGTTTTTTTTTTTTTTAAAGATTTTATTTATTTATTAGAGAGACAGAGAGAGCACAAGCAGGCAGAGCAGCAGGCAGAGGGAGAGAGAGAAGCAGGCTCCCCACTGAGCGGGGAGCCCGATACGTGCCTCTATCCCAGGACCCTAGGATCATGACCTGAGCTGAAGGCAGCTGCTTAACGGACAGAGCCACCCAGGGGTCACGTAAATTTCACTTTTTAAAATGGAATTAAACTTTATGAATCTAGTCACACACCTTACCTCTTTAAGTTTTCAAACATGTAATTTTAGCATATTTTTCTCAATGGTGACTTTAGCCTCATAGCAAACCTGGCTCTTTTGAAGGTAAATCTTGGGTATTTTTAAAAATATAATTTACTTTCTAGAGCAATTTTAGATTCACAGTAAAATTGTGTGGAAGATACAGATCTTTCTTCTATACCACTTGTCCCCACACATGCACAGCCTCTTCCGTTACTGATTTCCCTCACCAGAGTAGTACATTTGTTATAATAAACCTACATTGATACAGTATTACTGCTCAAAGCCCACTGTTTACACTAGGATTCAGACTTGGTGTTGTTTGTTGTATATTTTATGGGTTTGGACAAATGTAATGACATATATCCATCATAGACTCATATAAAGTGATATATGACTTTATCACTTTATCACACCTAAAAATCTTCTGTGCTCTGCCTGTTTATCCCTAGCTACCAGCTGACCCCTGACAATCATTGATTTTCTTACTTCCTCCATACTTTTTCTTTTCCAGAATGTCATATAGTTAAAACTATACAGTACATAACTTTTTCTTGATTTCTTCCCCCTCCCTGATTTATTTATTTATTTATTTAGCACGAATTTGGGAGGGACAGGGGAAGAGAGACAGAATCTCAAGCAGACTCCACGCTAAGTATGGCGCCCCATGGGGGGCTCAATTTTACAACCTCTGTATCATGATCTGAGCAGAAATCAAGAGTTGGACACAACCGACTAAGCCACCCAGTTGCCCTGATTTCTTTCATTTAATATATGCAGTTAAGTTTGTTCCATGTCTTTTTATGGTTTGATAGGTGGTTTCTTTTTAGCAGTGAATAATATTCCTTGTTTTGGATTTGGGGTATTCTAATAGATACGTAGTGATAGCTCAATGCTCTTTTTTTTTTTTTAATATATATTTTTATTTTTATTTTATTTTTTTTAAAGATTTTATTTATTTATTTGACAGAGAGAAATCACAAGTAGATGGAGAGGCAGGTAGAGAGAGAGAGAGGGAAGCAGGCTCTCTGCTGAGCAGAGAGCCCGATGCGGGACTCGATCCCAGGACTCTGAGATCATGACCTGAGCCGAAGGCAGCGGCTTAACCCACTGAGCCACCCAGGTGCCCCTCAATGCTCTTTTTATTGGTATTTCTCTGATAACATATAATGTGGAGCATCTTTTCATATACTTATTTACCATCTGTATATCTTCTTTGGTGAAGTGTCTGTAAAGGTCTTCGACCCACTTTTTAAGCAGGTTGTTTTTCATACTTTTGAGTTTTAAGGGTCCTTTGTACATTTTGGATAACAGTCTTTTATCAGATGTGTCATTTGAAAATACTTTCTCCCAGTCTATGGCTTGCTTTTTTATTTTCTCAACAGGGTCTTTTGCAAAGCAGAAATTTCAGATTTTAATGACATCCAACTTATTAATTCTTTCTTTAATGGATCATTCCTTTGATGTTGTATCTAAAAAGGCATTGCCAAAACCTAGGATCATCTAGGTTTCCTCTTATGTTCTAAGAATTTGATAATTTGTGTCTTACATTTAGGTCTGTGATCCATTTTGAGTTAATTTTTGGGAAGGGTATAAGGTCTTTTTTTTCTTGTCATGGGGATGTCCAGCTGTCTGACATATTATTTATTGAAAAGACTATCATTTCTTTATTGTATTGTTTTGCTCATTTGTCAAGGATCAGTTGACTATGTTTATACGAAGTCTATTTCTAGGCTCTCTATTTTGTTGCATTGATTTGTCTATCCTTTGTCAATCCCACCCTGGATTACTAAGTCTTGAAGACAGAGATTGCCAGAACTCCAGCTTTGTTCTTCTTCAGTATCATGTTGGCTATTCTGGGTAATTTTAGGTACTTTTAAATATTAAAATGTGGGGAATATTTAGTCACTAGCACTAAAAACATGTATGATGAATCAGGAATACACTCTCATTATTCTTGAAATTTCACATCACATTGTAATATGTGGGTCCAAGGCAGAGGATATAATAAGCTTTTCTATTTTGAGTACATGAAATTATGGTAAGTTTTCTGTTTCTTGGAGATGGTAAGAATGATAAAAAAAATAAAGGTGTGTGTCAGTGTGTAAAGATATTTGGGTATTAAACAATCTCTGCATTTATTGAAAGACTATACAATGTGTGGACTATACTGCAACCAATCTAACAAAGAAACATTTCAGGGTTAGTTGGAATAAATGAGAGTCAGTGGACTCACTCTAGAATATCGTGTTAGCAGTTTTCTTGTACAGAATTCTAACTAGTGGTACCCAAGTCATTCTGGATCAATGGTTTGAAAAGGTGACTTCTCACTTTCTGAAGGTGTGCTCTTGACCTGGATTTTATTTTAAAGTGTTCTGCTTTTCAAACATTCTGAGTCACTTACTTCTAGAAACAAATGATGTAAGAGAAGTTTTTATTAGCCTTTATGTGACATAATATATGATAAGGGCTACTTGAGTTATCTGTTCTCTAATGTGGAAGGACTTTTGCTGACACCTGGTTTAAAGCTGAAAGTGACAAGGGAGCTTTATCTCTTGGTCTCTTATCTTGTACCAAATAAGAAATATCTTTAGTTAAGCAGCTGTCCAACAGTTTCTTGCAGTTTACCCACAAAGAGATCCCAGATAAACAACATTCTCTTGCTATACTCTTAAAAAGATTTTTTAAAAGTTATTTTTCAAGTTGCAAAAATACTAAAAAGAAAGCAAATGAGATTATCAGATACAAGAGAACATTCCATAAAATTACATTTATCAATAGATTCAAGCATTTCAAATATTAATTTTGTTTATTCTCATTAATTCAAAATGACTAACCCTATATAGGGAAGCCTCATTCTTGTATCCACAGAATCCACTGGTCACTTGAGCAGAGCTCTAATGTTAACGAAAGTTGGCATCTTGTGAAATTCTATTGCTCTACTTGCTTTTTGAAAAGCTTAAGGTTTTATTCTACATGACCACTTCAGATTGTGAACTTTATTATGTATTTTCTTTACATCCTGTCAACAACAACAACAACAACACTTTCTGAGATATATGCAGTTATGTAACTGAACTTGTTTTTCCTCCTTTGATTATCAAGGACTTTAAATACAAAAATGAAGCCTAGATTTTTTTTTTTTAAATACCTGTTATGGCTTATATATTAGAATTTATTTTTTTGAGTCTCAACTTTTTCTTCTAATAGTTTTTTTGGTTTTGGTTTTTAAATTTTATATCTATTTTCTTGTGTGTTAGCTGTCCCGCATTTTTGTAAGTAAAGGTTGCATATACATGGATTAATAAATGTTGCTTACCTAACTAAACTTTCTAACTGCTTTAGAAACTATTAAAGGTTTTCCATTCTTAGCCAATAGTTCTTTCACAGAAAATTACACTCCTTGGAAATAGACTAAAAATCAGTCAGAATTCAGAATAAGAAGTTAAGTTAGGGGAGGGGATTATGCCAAGTCAAATGAAGTGTATCAGCACTTCAAAAACAGCTCACAAAAAACAATCTGAGGGGTTTGAAGTGGCTGGGGGTGGGGGTGGGAGGTCGGGGTACCAGGTGGTGGGTATTACAGAGGGCATGGATTGCATGGAGCACTGGGTGTGGTGAAAAAATAATGATATTGTTATGCTGAAAATAAATAAATAAAACAAAACAGCTCACAAAGAAGTTATAACTTGATATTGCCATTTATGAGTTTTGTTTTGTTTTTTTTTGTTTTTTTTTTTTAAGAATTACATTTTTCTAGTAAACCAGTGCTTGATAAGGCATGGAAAAATGATTTACCATAGGCTGACTCACAAAAATACACAACCTCTCATATAGCCTTTGAATTTTTTACAGTAAAGAGATACCTTTATAAATGCCTTTCCATCTGAGATTTTTTAAAATAAATATTATTTTAATATCCATATTTGTATATAGTTTTAATAATTTCAAAAAATAGTAATTCTGCTTTTCTTTATAAAAACCATTTTTCCACAAATCTTTGAAAGAGAATCTGTTTGAATATTATAGCCAGCTTAAAATCATACATTCAGAAATCATAAAGTTCATACCTGGGTGGCTCATTTGGTTAAAATCTGACTCAGTTTCCGCTCAGGTCATGATCTCAGGGTTGTGAGGTGAAGCCTCACTCTGGACTCCATGCTCAGCAGGGAATCTGCTTGGAGATCTTTCTTCCTTTGCCTCTGCCACTTGTTCTCTTGTTCTCTCTCTCTCTCTAAAACAGTAAGTAAATCTTTAAAATAAAATAAAATCATCCATTTCAGGAAATGAGACAAGGCTATTTAACCATTTAACATGATTGGACAGGTGGGAAATTGTTTTTAAGCTAATAATAATAAAAAAAGAAACTTGGCCTCATTTATTCTGGAAGGGTAAGTCAAAGGGGAAAATTAATAGGTCTCTTCAAATACAAAAAAAGCTATTTTATAAGGTAACATTCCCTTGTTCACCTGTTCTTTGTCTTCCCAGGTTTGGACTGAAGGAAGAAATGGACGGTGTTTTTTGTTAGGGAAGGGCAAGCATAGGGAAAATGTCTTTTCCAGTATGATAGATCAAATACTGACATAGCTTGCCAAGGGTTGTTAGTTTGTTGTGAGTTCTTGAACCCTAGGGAATCACTAAGTTTTGATAGACAACTATGTGATTTGAATGATTTAGACAATGGTGCTTGATACTAAATCCCTAGAAGAAATGAAAGTTGTGATGTTTTTCTAACTTATGTTTCAGTGATTTTATTGAAGCAGACATAGCATATTCAAAGAGGTATAGTTACTTCTCTGAAAAATAAGCATACAGACAGATGATATTTCTAAAATTGTATTTATTACAGTCATATCTTTTCTTAAAAATTATATATGAAAAAAATTATATTTGGCTCCAGTGGCTTCCTATACCATGCTGCACACACATCTCTTGAGGTATTCAGTATGTTGTTGTCTTGGGTTATATATTTCTTTATGTCACTAGATGGTAACTTTTTTACGGCTAAGATCATGGCGAAAATTATTTGCATTCCTAGAACCTAGCACAATGCTTCATATGATGCCTGCAAACTAAGATGTAGATGAATGGAGAAAGGAAAAAGCAAAAGAAGATGGAATTCACTTTTTGGCTCATGTCTTAAAAATTTATCCTGTTCTTGCCATTTACAACAACTAGAGGATATTATGCTGAGCAAAATAAGTCAATCAGAGAAAGACAATTATCATATGATCTCCCTGACGTGAGGAATGTGAGAAACAAGACAGAGGATCATAGGAGTAGGGAGGGAAAAATGAAACAAGACAAAGCCAGTAAAGGAGACAAACCATAAGAGACTCCATCTCGGGAAATAAACTGAGGGTTGCTGGAGGGGAGGAGGATGGGAGGGATGGGGTGGCTGGGAGATGGACACTGGGGAGGGTATGTGCTATGGTGAGTGCTGTGAAGTGTGTAAGACTGATGATTCACAGACCTGTACCCCTGAAACAAATAATACTTTATATGTTAATTAAAAACTGTTGTACCTCACAAGACCAAATTCACATTGGGTTTATCAAAATCTAATTAAAACTTGATCATTGTGTCCAAAAAAATTAAAAAATTAAAAAATCTGATCCTGTCATTTTGGCTTATAGCTGTAAGGTGGCACAGAGTTTGCCACCACCAAGAAATTCACCTGTTCACCCTTTCATTAGTCAGTCATTTTAGAGTTAAGAGCTTTCCTTTTCTTTACTCTAGAGCCATGATCTTTCTGAAGTCGGAGCTTGATGCCAGGATTCTGATATCATGACCTGAGCCGAAGGCAGAGGCTTAACCCACTGAGCCACCCAGGTACCTGCCAGTATTGACGTGGTGTAGTAGTTGAAGACTCACCTGGAACAACTGAAATCTTAGCAAGGTGAAAGTTTGTTTTGTTTTATTTAAGTAAAAATATATTGATGCCAAAATGGATCATCCTCTGATAAACTGTCTCTCACATTCTTGCTTTTTAGTTTCCATACACACTTTTCTTCCTCTGAGAGCCCTAATTTCAAGTTAGCCAAGTTAGCTGTGAATACTCCTGCACTTTCAGTGTTCTTCTGCTCTAATATTTATGTAAATATTCTCTTGGTGGGGAGCAAAAAAAAAAATCTATTGTTTTTATATAAAGATAGCGATCATTCATTGTGACTCCACAAAATATCACTTCATATATATGATATTTTTTCTCTTGCTTTTAAATTTACAACATGAGGAAACTAAAGAATTTGTTCAATGTTACACAGATTTCCTTTCCATTTTAATTCACAGTCAATGTTGAGATGACCCAGCTGAGGGGATAGCTATTAGAATTCTGATCACAGTGAATTGCAGTTCTACATTTACTTGTCTGTTTAATTAAAAAACAGATGAGGATACCTGGTGGTTTAGTTGGTTAAGTATTAGACTTTTGGTTTTTGGTCCTCAGGGTCATGAGATCAAGCCCTGTATGGTGCTCCACACTGAACACTGAGCCTGTTTAAGATTCTGTCTCTCCCTCTCCCCTCCTCCCCCCACTCTCTCTCTCTCTCTCTCTCAAATAAATAAAATCTTTAAAAAAATTGAATTCTCTGAGGGCAAAGACGGGTGTTCTGTCTTTATAGTTGTTCTAGCAGGAGTACTGTTGGTTACAAACCTTACTTTCTTTGAATTTCAGTTTTGTTTACATGTCAGGATGCTTTGTGTTTTAGGGGAGTATGAGACGGAGTCTATCAGGATAATTCAGTTCTCTTGTCTGTAGTTGAGTTAGGAGTGTGTATGTGATACAATGCAAAATGAGAGAAAGTCTGTTGCCTGCTGCAAGTTTTTCTTGTCTAAAGTAAGGAAAAGTTTTGTGTTCTTCCGCAATTCCGTGTTTCCCTGAGAATATGATCACTAAAGCTGTTTCAACCATTTTTTTTCTTTATTAATTTTTTATTTTTTATAAACATATATTTTTATCCCCAGGGGTACAGGTCTGTGAATCAACCATTTTAATGATAAAAACAAAATAAGGAGAATGGCAGAGTAGAAAGATGGAAGAATTTGACTACACTGTGGTTTTCTGAATTAACAACCTTTGAAATTTCTTAATCTGCTTTGTTGGGATCAATGATTTAATTAGAGCAATTACCTTATCTGCCATTTGTTCACCTCAGTTGATGATAAATTTTTCTATGCAATCAAATGTGGGCACAGGCGTGTCAGAGAAGATTCCTTCCCCTAACTAGTTGGCAGACACCCGGAAACTAAAAATAGCATTTAGGGAAGAGCCAGATGCCACTCACTTTGAGCAGATTCAGCTGCTCCGTACAGGTTCAGAACACCTGAAAAAGAAACAAAAAAAACCCTCCTCATTCACCTATATTAGGCCAAGACAGTGCACAAAATCTCTGTTGTGCTGGTAAAACGTTGACAACTGGTTTCTCTAAAACAAAACAAGATAGTGCCTATATATGGATGTATTGTATGTTTTACAGCTATAAAGGATGTGTAGTGCACAGTTTACAAACAATAATAAAGTATGCAATAATCTTTAATGTAGATTCCCTATAGCCAGTTCATTCTCACATAATGCTTTGTTTGGTTTTTGCCAAATTTATCTATCTACAGACAAGCTGTAGTTGCAACTGATGGATACTTGTATTTCAACATTACTATTGGTTGATATTTTTATATATGTTAAGAATAAGACAAAATGAAACTGTAAACACATGTTGGAATTTCACTCAATTGCCAATGACATGACCAGCTTCTTGGCTGAATCAGAACATACTTATTAAGTACTAGAAGAGTATTTCCTAGTACTTCATCTATACACAATATAGCAGATACAGCCATGATATACTTTGTTTACTCTGCTCTATCAAGCCTTGATGTTCAATGTTTACCAATTACTGTGGTATAAATATTTTTGCAACAGCTGACTTTAGCTATGACATTGTGCCAAAGAGCATAGAATTGGGAAGAAGTGTGCAGTTATCACTACAATATTTTTCCATATAGAAATGAGGGAGATAAATAACATCAATAACAAAGATAACTATAAGATATACTAAAATAATTGGGAAGTGATGAGGATTGAGTACTTAATATAAGCAAAATTTACTGAATTATAAATATACGTAATTTAATTTTTAATAGCTATTTTTATATTTTATTTATTTTTTATTTTTTAAGAGATTTTATTTGTTTATTTGACAGAGAGAGCACAAGTAGACAGAGAGGCAGGCAGAGAGAGGGAGAAGCAGGCTCCCTGCTGAGCAGAGAACCCGATGTGGGGTTCGATTCCAGGACCCTGAGACATTGCCCTGAGCAGAAGGCAGAAGCTTAACCCAATGAACCACCCAGGTGCCCCAGTAATAGCTGTTTTTAACAAGCAACTTTGATAATTCCCGAAAATTAAATAATCAGAATTCATAATTGGGTATGAGCCAGGTCAAGCTCACTACTATATTCTATGGTTCGTTACAAAAATAAGTAACTCATTTGCCTCATTCAGTGTATCTAGTTTTGAGTAACAGATGGATTTAGAACCTCATATTTCAATCAGATGTATTTTCTTTTTCTTTTTTTTTTAGGCAAATAAATCTACTGGCAGATTGTTTTTTCTTCCTGCTTGCAAGAGTTAATGCCAGTATTGACGTGGTGTAGTAGTTGAAGACCCACATCTAATTATCTTAAGCTGCTCATGAATGCCATAGCCCCAAATTTGCATAATAGACTTAAATATTATAACTTCTGTCATAAGTAATAATTGAACTCTCCTTCAAAGAATAGGTATCCATCAAAGCCTGGGAATTGGACATTTATTTTTTTATGGGCCACAATTTAGCAAGTTGTGTGTGATACTAGTTTTATTTAAATTGTGTTATTGTAAGCCTGAATCTTCATATGATTTTTGAGTTTATTTACAGATCAACTCAGGCCTTTTTTTCTTAAAGCTGGTAAGTATGTGAGGGTGATTTTTTTCTACTCAGTGGCTATAAATTCAGTGATTCAAAGGTAATATAGCCTGAAGTTTTCAGGTTTATTTAAATCAGAAAGGGAAAAAATTAAGGGGTTAAAAAGTGATATCAACAGTTTTACAATACAATCTTATAATTTGAATTCTTCCTGTTTGTGTTCAGAAAGATCAGCTCGTTATGTTTCTATTCCTGTAGAGAATTTCTGATGTTTACAAAACAGTCCTTTTTGAGGATGTTTTCTCAGTCATGATTGTATGCTTTTTTTTTGTTTTATGTTAATTCAATGGAAAGAAAAGAAACTACAGAAATAATCTTTCCTTCTTTAAATTTTATATTAAATAAAAGATTATTTGTTTTCGAAATTGAGCAACCAGCCAATATAGAAGAAAGGATACATAAATTTGGTATTAGATCAAACAATACTTAATTCTACTCTTGTAGAGTACTCTTGCACTCATGTGCTTGAAAAACACATGTGAATTAAGTAAAATGTCATTGAAATTGAGATTTCTTTTATCACAGTAGGGATAGGAAACAGAGAAATAATTCATTTTCCATTACTCCTGACTGGGATCTAGCTGACTTTTGCCCATTCTGCCTTATGTTTACAGGTACATTACAGTTGAATGCATGAGTAACTTGTTATAGGAAATGTTGAATAGGAGAAAAAAACTGGTCCCTATTGTCTACAGACATGATACATTTAATCTTGGACAATTTAACACAGTGTTTAGGCAATTCATGAGCAGTCTTCTCTGTTAAATAATAAGGCAAATAACTAGAGAAAATGGGACTGTAATTCTGACCTCTGTTTTTATTTTTTTCATTTTTAAAGAATTTATTTATTTATTTGACAGACAGAGATTATAAGCAGGCAGAGAGACAGAGAGTGAGCAGAGAGCCCCATGTGGGCTCGATTCCAGGACCCTGGGATCATGACCTGAGCCAAAGGCAGAGGCTTTAACCCACTGAGCCCAACTTCTATTTTTTTGTTTGTTTGGTTGTTTTGTTTTGTTTTTTTAAATTATTTTTAAAAAAAAAATTAAATTTTTTTATTAACATATACTGTATTATTAGCCCCAGGGGTACAGGTCTGTGAATTGCCAGGTTTACACACTTCACAGCACTAACCATAGCACATACTCTCCCCAGTGTCCATAACCCCACCCCCCTTCTCCCAACCCTCCTCCCCCCTGCAACCCTGTTTGTTTTGTGAGATTAAGAGTCACTTATGGTTTGTCTCCCTCCCAATCCCATCTTGTTTCATTTATTCTTCTCCTACCCCTTAAACCCCCCATGTTGCATCTCTACTTCCTCATATCAGGGAAATCATCTGATAGTTGTCTTTCTCTGGTTGACTTATTTCACTAAGCATGATAACCTCTAGTTCCATCCACATTGTCACAAATGGCAAGATTTCATTTCTTTTGATGGCTGCATAGTATTCCATTGGGTGTGTGTGTGTGTGTGTGTGTGTGTGTATACACCATATCTTCTTTATCCATTCATCTGGTGATGGACATCTAGGTTCTTTCCATAGTTTGGCTATTATGGACATTGCTGCCATAAACATTCGGGTGCACGTGCCCCTTTGGATCACTACATTTGTATCTTTAGGGTAAATAACCAGTAATGCAATTCCTGGGTCATAGGGTAGCTCTATTTTCAACTTTTTGAGGAACCTCCATGCTGTTTTCCAGAGTGGTTGCACCAGCTTGCATTTTCACCAACAGTGTAGGAGGGTTCCCCTTTCTCTGCATCCTCGAATAGCCAGAGGACCATTGAAAAAGAAAGTCACAGTTGGTAGCATCACAATTCCAGACTTCAAGCTCTATTACAAAGTTGTCATCATCAAGACAGTATGGTACTGGCAGAAAAACAGACACATAGATCAATGGAACATAACAGAGAGCCCAGAAATAGACCCTCAACACTATGGTCAACTAATCTTTGACAAAGCAGGAAAGAATGTCCAGTGGAAAAAAGATAGTCTCTTCAACAAATGGTATTGGGAAAATTGGACAACCACAAGCAGAAAAATGAAACTGGACTATTTCCTTACACCACACATGAAAATAGACTCAAAATGGATGAAGGACCTCAATGTCAGAAAGGAATCCATCAAAATCCTTGAGGAGAACACAGGCAGCAACCTCTTCGACCTCAACCGCAGCAGCTTCTTCCTAGGAACATCGCCAAAGACAACAGAAGCAAGGGCAAAAATGAACTACTGGGATTTCATTAAGATCAAAAGCTTTTGCAGAGCAAAGGAAATAGTTAACAAAACCAAAAGACAACTGACAGAATGAGAGAAGATATTTGCAAACCAATCTCTGTTTTTAAACTCAACTTATTTATTTATTTTTTTTTGGTATTTGCAAAGACCTTACTTAAAAATTATCTCAGTATTAATTTTGTATATATTTTCTCTATTTATTTTCTTTATAAACATACAAAATGGATATTTTTCCCATGCATTTTTCTCTATCTTTATACTGAAACATTATGAAATATGTATATTTCATAAGAATAATTTATCAGTATCTCATTTGAGAAATTTTAAATATAAGCTGTAAGATTACAAAATTCTATTTTTAACTACTTCTAATAATTATTAGTCATAAGAGAAAAGGGTATTGACTAATTAATATGATGATATTTAAAAGAACTATATTAATTTTAAATTCTTTTCCACCAAAATAATTTTTCCAGAATACATCTTGATTGAAAGAATATATATCCTAGATGTATTTTCAATTGTCAGACCTATGCATCTTTTGATAATTTCTAAGGCATTTAAAAAGAAAATTTGATTTACCAATACTGATTATTTGCCACGTAATGAAAGAGTAAAATTTGCTATCCTGGAGAATCATTCACTCACCCAGCATAAAGAAGGAAGACATTTTTAGGAATAAATTCTGTAATGTTTTCTTACTGATAGCTTAAGGCAAAAACAGACCTGTTGGCTTAGGGAAATGCTCCAAGATTTTAGGTTGTAGAGACTGCCAGATTGCCTTTCTCCTTTTTATCTCATTAAAAAACCAGAAAACAGTAAAATGGTCACATTTTATTTAAACCCTGGTTGACAGTTATTAATTAAATCTACTTAAGTGTACACCATATTTCATATTTAAGTGCCTGCCTTCGGCTTGGGTCGTGATCTGTATAGGTCTCCCTGCTCAGTGGGGATCCTGCTTCTCCCTGTCCTTCTGCCTACTGCTCCCCCTGGCATGCTCTCTCTCTCCCTGTCAGATACATACATAAAATATATATTTTTTTTAATGAAAAGGATTCATATGGAGTTTGTGATGGTTAATTTTATATGTAAGCTTGATTGGGCTAAAAGTTGCCTAGAGCCAAAGGTAGCTGTTTAATTGACGGAGCCATGGCAGGTAGAAGGTGAACATTTTCATTTTGTAGGGATTCTCCTAGGGAGAAAGATGGCACAGAGCTTTAAACAACTGAGTATTCTCTTCAGACCATCGAAGACAAGATAGCCTCAGCCCAGTAAAGATGAAAATGCTGTCAGTTCCACTTTTGTCACCTCATTCTTTGGAACTTCTGAGGAGACGTAAGAGATTTGAGTAGATAATCAGGGTTGTTCCAGAACAGATCAGTGGAAGGAGCTTACGGGAGTCATCATCTTCAAGGGAAAGGCATTAATGAGGGGATTTATCTAGTACATGCAGGGCGCTCAAACCTCCATGTGGAATGAATGATAAACTGAGGCAAAATTAAGTGTCAGTTAACACCCCTGAGATACCCTAACGATGATTACCTAGGGATGGGAGTAGATCTAGGACTAGAAAGGAGGTAGCAATGTACAACCAAAATTTGAGTTATTACTGTTCGTGTTACTTATTTTGAATACAAAGGGTGGTTGAACATAAGAAAATATTAGTTACATATTGATCTCACATAGGCTATTCCTTGATCAAACTGAGAAAATGAATAATTCTACAAAAAGTAGAGATTATAAGCTTAGAGAGAACATGAATATAAATAGTGGAAGAAATGAAGACTATGTAAGGCAACGATTTATTTTTTACTACACTTATTACCCCTGTTTGATTTATTTTTTCTTCCTCAATATTGGGTGGATTTAAAACTATACAGTAAACTTTTAAGCTCTTTTGGATATTGTTTATAACATGTATAGAGTGCAAATAAGTGTTTAACAATAAGTGTTTAAATATCTGGTTAAAAAATAAGTGAAACGTAGCTCTTATATCTTACAGATTATGATCACAACTCTTATACATATGGTCCTAGATTCCTTGTGGTACAGGTTAAGAAAAGACAATATTAGATGAATACCTCTATTTTTGCTATCCTCCAAGATTCATTCTCTTTGTTTCACTTAATCAGTTAAGATGTACAGGAGTTACCTATGGCACCTAGTATTTAAATTAATGTAAATTAAAACAGACTAGTTGGGTGGAGGAAATTATGATGATGATGATGATGATGATGGTGATGATAAAGATGCTGCTGATAATAATAATTTGACCACATTTTTATGATAACCTGTAGAAGTTAAAGTTTCATTTATTAAATTACCAAATTTTTTCAGCCTCCTGTCAATTCTTCCTTCTTCCATAGTAACCAGTAGATTCACAAGAAAGGATGAGGATAAAGTCTTAGGAAATTTAAGTCTTAGGGAAAAAAAGGTCTTAGAAATTTATTGTTGCAAACTTCACTTAGTATCTCAATAGGTTTTAGACACTTTCTTTTCCAGTGGCCTTGTTCATTCATTTTCCAAATGCAGCATGGTATGGTATTCTATGTCATACCTCTATAACACAAAACTCACAGGAAAAAGCATTCTTTACCTCTTCCAATAACTTTATGGGCTTGATTTTACGATATGTTGGTCACAGCTTAGAGATAGGGTAGCCATTCTGGAAAGCTTAAAAAAGTTACAGTGTCGTAGGCACAACCCAGATCAATTCAAATCAGGAATTCTTGACGTAGGACCTAAACATCAAAAGTTTAAAATTTCCCTGGTGATTCAAAAGTCTAGCAGGTTAGAGACCCCCTCAGCTATGGAAACATGCTGGTCTGAGTGGTCCTTGAAGGTACCACTTTGCTTCCTGGTTTATCTATGATTCCAGAGCAGATCAACTTTGCTTCTGACTCAGGCAGACTGTGTTTAGATATGTTGATAAGACTTCCTGTCTTGGAAGGCATTCAGAATTCTTAAGGTGACTTTGTATATCTCAGTCCTGATTTATTATGACATGATTTATAGACTTATCCTAAGAAGGAAACCTTGTTTTCTCTGGGGATAGTTTTTAGGTGGGAAGAAAGGGTGCATTTATGTCACCAGTTGTAGAAAAACATAGAAGGATAATAATAACAAAAGTACAACACCACAGGCATTATTTTCAGGTAGATAATATTAAAATGAGACAGAACATATTAAGCTCTCTTTAAATTTTAATTGCTATACCTCTCAATGGTAGAATTGGCTAAATAGAGTTTAGGAAGAAAGAAATTGCCTGGTATTTGTCTCAATAGAACTCTTTATGTTCCTATAAAAATACTTGACACTTGTAATTTTACAGAGAAATATTAAGATTTTCTAGAACTTTCAAAATTTTGCTGCTTTGTGCAAACAAGGCAGAAAATTGGGTCAGGTTATTTGTGATCTGTCCATTTTAAAAGACATAGACCTTGGAAACTGCTCAGCTATTGGTTGGGTGGCTCTGCAGACACTACTTCCCATCACAGAAGAGAAACTGTGATACATTTTCTCACTAATGAGGACCTGTGTGCCCTTTCTTTGTTCTTGTAACTTTCAGCATTTAATTTTCTCTGAATCTTTTAGATAATGTAGTCTAATAGAGATTTTTATTAATAAATTGGGGAATTGGGTGGAAAAGAGTATAATATTGAATTGTTTGAAAATTCTTTGAAGTTTATGGAATAATCTTCCTCCCCCCCCACAGTTTATATAGTTCAATCGCTATTTAAACTTCCATTCAATTTCCAAACCTTTTACACAGGGTGCCCTTTAATTTTTCTTTTTACTAGACTCCACAGCTCACCTTAAACAAAATTGGCTTTGAGGCAATTTGTGCTGCTGTTTCGGATTATCCTTTTATACATGTTGACTTTGATGTTTAATTATTACAAAGCAATCATAATACAATTAAATTGTGTTGATGTTTTCTTGAATTGTTTATCTACTACTTTCATTGCAGTTTATTTTAGCTCAATTATTATATATCAATATTTAGTTATGTGCTTTCTGTGACTCACTGTTCTGGGAAGTCTATTTTATCATTTAATTGGTAAAGATTCAGGGTGCCCTTTTAAAGACTTAACATTCTTAATCTGAATTATTCAGATATGAAAGGAATGTGAGAGTTGTGCTGTTTAGAATAATTTCAATGCTTCAAGTTATCAGATTTTCAGTGGGGACAATGAAGTATGTGAAGTACTCAAATGAAAAACAAAACTACTCAGTATTATGGAAGGGTTCAGAACCACTCCGTTGGAAGCTTAGAAATGGCTTCTCAAGAGATATAGCTGAGTGAATGAAGCTGTTGACCTGAAAGCTGTCAGCTCTAATCCTAGCTTCAGCTCTGATTTCCACTGTGAATTGTGTAAACCTACAGCCTCTCTGCACATATATTTTCTTATCTATAAAAGGAAGATACTAAAGCATCAACCCTTCTCACCATGGCTTACAGAATTCTTCTGAATGAAATTTGAGTATTCCAAATGAATTATTTGCTCTTTCACTTAAGTGCAGCACTGTGATTTACAAGTACCTTCTCCCCCCCACCCCCCAGTTTAAGTTCTACCTGGATCTGATACATTTTTGTTTGTTTGTTTTTAGATTTTATTTATTTATTTGACAGGGAGAGAGAGAGAGATCACAAGCAGGCAGAGAGGCAGGCAGAGAGAGAGGAGGAAGCAGGCTCCCTGCTAAGCAGAGAGCCTGAGGCAGGGCTCTATCCCAGGACCCTGAGATCATGACCTGAGCCGAAGGTAGAGGCTTTAACCCATTGAACGACCCAGGCGCCCCAAGGATTTGATACATTTAGATTAAATTTTTATAGAGATGAAAATTTCAACATCTCCATTGTTTGCTACTTTGAGTAGAGTTTAGTAAATATTAATTATGTGTAAGCATTAATCAAATTTTGTATAATGGCTTACAGTCTAATGATGAAGGACAAAAAGTCTAAGAGAGAAAGGCAATTCAAAGCAGTGTCTTGGGTTTATGACACGGTTAGAAATAAGGAACCATAGGAAGGAAACTTTGGCTAGGGCAATGAAGGTAGGTTTCTAAATGGAAGCTGCATTTGATAGGTGACTTGAAGGACAGGTAGGATTTTAAATTATTGAGGTGATGGGTCAGAACTTTTCCTTGAGAGGGAAAAACAGGAACAAAACATAGTTAGAAATGTACAAGCACTGTGTACAACTAAAGAGCTCATCTTGACTTGAATTGCGTAGAACACAAATATAACAAAGTCTTGATGTTACAATGTAGGTTTGGGGTCAGATTCTGGAGAGACTTGAAGGCCAGATGAGAGAGTTTTCATGTTACTCCATTGGATGAGGAAAGTCATTAGGGGTTTTGAGTGATGTTGTTGAAAGTGGAGAGGCAGAGTTTGCTGGCTGATGTAATAGTCCAGAAGTGGGCTGTTACACTGAGTGTGGTTTTTCTTACCAGCAGCTGTTCAGTAAAATAATGGAATGACTAGCCCTGAAAATAACTGCCAGCTTAAGTAGCTGACATCACTTGGAATTATTTGCTCATCAAATTTGTGTTTAATAGGTCAATTCCAGCTTTCACACTACGTTTTTTTTTTTTTTTTCCTTTTGGGGAAACTAAATTTTCTGAGAAAAAAAGAGAACTTTTTATTGTTTCCAATGTTTTCCTTGTTTGTACCACCGGATTTATTATTGTTGTTCAAATAAGAGCTCTTGTTCTTTTAGCCGAAGAAGATTTTCTTTTCTTATTTTTTTCCCCCTAATCAGGCAGTAAATTTATAAACTTCTGTTTATGATATCATGTCTGTACCCTTGAGAATGGATGTAGTAGAACATATTTAGCACTATGGACAGGATGCAGCTAAAAATATTTGTAAAAGTCTGAACTGTGAGGCTGTGTACAGCTTTGGGTTGGCTCTGCTTTGTGTTGATGTCTTCATTGAAAATATCAGCTTTGTGTGAAACTCAGAAAGCAATTAAAATGGCACAGAAGGGGATGACTCTGAAGATGTAGCTTCTTGGCCACCCGAATTAGGTTGTTTGGTTTGCTCCTAAAGATGTTTGGAATGGTTTGTGTGTTACTAACTATAATCAGGTAAAACGATCCTTCAAGATCCTTGCTTTAGAAGTATGATTTAAATTGCAGTAGAAAAAGAGGTGAAAATACTAGCTAGCAGGGAGATGCAACACTTTTCTGATAAGAAACTACTGTCTTTAAATTCTTGGTTAGGGCACCTGGGTGGCTCAGTCGGTTGAGTCTGCGTTTAGTTCAGGTCATGGTCTCAGGGTCCTGCCTGGGATAAAGCCCCACCATTGGGTTCTCTGCTCAGCAAGGAGTCTGCTTCTCCCTTTCCTCCTCCCCTCCCCCATGTTCATGCTCTCTCACTCATGTGCTCTCTCTCTCAAATAAAACCTTAAAATTAATTAATTCATTCATTCATTCATGGTTAAGCACATGTAAAGTTTACAGAGAGACAGTATTCATGTCGTCTATGAATAACATTCACTAACATGAAAGTGCTAGTTTTGGAGCCAAACAAGCCCTCCAAAAAACTAGTATTTTTGGTGATAAGGGATGTTTACATGATATACCAAATCTTGGAAAAGTATAGTTTTAATACTTTGTATATTTAGTTCAAATGATTATCCTTAAAAATATGCTTGGGATTTCTAAAATTTTTTTAAATTTTTTCAGGTTTATTGAGATATAATTGACATAGAGTAAGTTTAAGGTGTTTAATGTGATAACTTGATACTCATATATTGAGAAACAATTGCAACAGTAGGGTTCGTTCACACCTTCCTCAACTTATGTAGTAATAATCTCTTTTTTCTGGTGAGAACATTAAAAATCTTTTAGCAATTTTCAATGATATAATACAGTATTATTAACTATAATTACTATGCTGTACATCAGAGCCCTAGAACATGGTCATTTTTGTTTTGTTTTGTTTTTTTGTTTTGATGCAGTGTTCCAAGATTGTTTATGTAAAACACTCAGTGCTTCATGCAATCTGTGCTCTCCTTAGTACCCATCACCAGGCTCACCCATCCCCTCACACCCTCCCCTCCAAAACCTTCAGTTTGTTTCTCAGAGTCCACAGTCTTTCCTGGTTTGCCTCCTGCTCCAATTTCCCCCAATTCACTTTTCCTTTCCTTTTCCCAGTGCCCTCCATGTTATTTCTTATGTTCCACAAGTAAGGGAAACCATACGGCAGTTGACTTTCACAGCTCGACTTATTTCACTCAGCATAATCTCCAGTCCCATCCATGTTGACACAAAAGTTGGGTATTCATCCTTTCTGATGGTTGATTAATATTCCATTGTATATATGGACCACATCTTTATCCATTTGTCTGTTGAAGGGCATCTCGGCTCTTTCCACAGTTTGGCCATTGTGGACATTGCTGCTATGAACACTGGGGTACAAATGGCCCTTCTTTTCACTACATCTGTGTCTTTGGGGTAAACATGCAGTAGTGCAATTGCCAGGTCATAGGGTAGCTCTATTTTTAATTGTTTGAGGAATCTCCACACTGTTTTCTAAAGTGGCTATACCAGTTTGCATTCCCACCAACAGTGTAAGAGAGTTCCCCCTTCTCCATATTCTCTCCAACATTTGTTGTTTCCTGCCTTGTTAATCTTTGCCATCCTAACTGGTGTAAGGTGGTATTTCAGTGTGGTTTTGATTTAAATTTCCCTATGGCTAATGATAATGAACATTTTTTCATGTATCTGTTAGCCATTTGTATCTCTTCATTGGAAAAGTGTCTGTTCATGTCTTCTGCCCATTTTTTGATATGATTATCTGTTTTTTGCGTGTTGAGTTTGAGAAGATCTTCATATATCCTGGATATCAGCCCTTTGTAGTGTCATTTGTGAATATCTTCTCCCATTCCATGGATTGATTCTTTGTTTTGTTGACTGTTTCTTTTTGCTGTGCAGAAACTTTTATCTTGATGAAGTCCTCAAAAGTTCATTTTTGCTTTTGTTTCTTTTGCCTTTGGGGACGTGTGTTGAAAGAAGTTGCTGTGGCCAATGTCGAAGAGGTTACTGCCTAAGTTCTCCTCTTGGATTTTGATGGATTCCTGTTTCATGTTGAGGTCTTTTATCCATTTTGTTTACCTTTGTGTGTGGTGTATGAGAATGGTTGAGTTTCATTCTTCTATACATAGTTGTCCTATTTTCCCAGCACCATTTATTGAAGAGACTGCCTTTTTCCCACTGGATATTTTTTCCGGCTCTGTCAAAGATTGTTTGACTACAGAGTTGAGAGTCCATATCTGGGCTCTCTACTCTGTTTCATCGGTCTTTGTGTCTGTTTTTGTGCCAGTATCATGCTGTCTTGGTGATCACAGCTTTGTAAAACAGCTTGAAATTAGGCAACGTGATGCCCCAGCTTTGTTTTTCTTTTTCAACATTTCCTTAGTGATTCAGGTTCTTTTCTGGTTCCATACAAATTTTAAGATTGTTTGTTCCAGCATTTTGAACAATGGCACTGGTATTTTGTTTGGGATGGCATTGAAGGTATAGATTGCTCTGGACAGCATAGACGTTTTAACAATGTTTATTCTTCTGATTCATGAGCATGGAATGTTTTTCCATCTTTTTATGTCTTCAGTTTCTTTCATGAGTGTTCCTATAGTTCCTCGAGTGTAGATCCTTTACCTCTTTGGTTAGGTTTAGTCCAAGGTATCTCATGCTTTTTGGTGCTATTGTAAATGGAAATGATTATCTAATTGCCTTTTATACAGTTTCATTGTTAGGGTATAAGAAAGCAAGTGACTTCTTTGCACTGATTTTGTATCTTGCCACATTACTGAATTGCTGTATATGTTCTAGTAATTTGGGGATGGAGTCTTTTGGGTTTTCCTCATAAAATATCATGTCATCTGCAACAAGAGAGAGTTCGACTTCTTCTTCACTAATTTGAATACCGTTTATTTCTTTTTAAAACTGAAAGTTTATACCCTTTGATCTCATTTCCCCTAACCCCTAGTCCCTGGCAATCACTCTTCTACTTTCTGAGTTTGGCTTTTTTAGATTTCACATTTAAGTGATATTATACAACTTTTGTCATTCTCTTTCTGACTTATTTCAGTTAGCATAATGCCTTCAAGTTACATTTATGTTGTTGCAAATGACAGGATTTTTTCTTTCTCATGGCTGAATAATATTTCATTGTGTATGTGTGTATCTGTGTGTATAATATACATATATACATACCTACATGCATATATATATGCATACACATCTTTATCCATTCATCTGTAGAGGGACACTTAGATTGTTTCTATGTCTTGGCTATTGTGAATAATTCTGCATTGAACATGGAAGTCAAGGAATCTTTTCAAAAACTGATTTCAAATAATTTGGATAAATCCCCAGAATTGGGATTGCTGGGTCATAGGGTAGTTCTAGTCCTAAATTTTTGAGGAATCTCCATACTGTTTTTCATAGTGGCTACACGAGTTTACACACCTACTAACAGTGCAAAAGTGTTCCTAACACTTGTTATCTTTTGTCTCTTTAATGATAGCCATTGTAATAGATTTGAGGTGATAAATTCATTGTGGTTTGGGTTTGTATCTCCCTTGTGATTAGTAATGTTGAAAATCTTCCATGTACCTGTTTAACCATTTTTATGTCTGCTTTGGGAAATGTCTATTCAATTTTTATTTTTTAATTAGATTGTTTATTTGTTTGTTTTTGCTATCAAGTTGTAGCATTCTGTATATATTTTGAATATTAAGTTCTTACAAGGTGTATGGTTTATAAATGTTTTCCCCATTCCATAGGTAATGTTTTTTATTTTGTTGATTGTTCTTTTGCTATGCAGAAACTTTTTAGTTTCATATAGTCCCATTTATTTCCTTTTGATTTTGTTGCTTTTGTTTTTCTGTCATATCCAAAAGATTATTGCCAAGACCAATATCAAATCACTGTTACCTATATTTTCTTCTAGGAGTATTACAGTTGCAGGTTTTATGTTTTTCATTTACTCTTAGTGAATTTCCACATATAAATTTTCCACTTTTCCTTTTATTATTGATTTCCAATTCCATACCATTCTGATCAGAAAAGATACTTGGTATGATTTTAGTCTTCTTAAATTTGCTAAAATATGATTTGTGACCTATCATGAGCTATCTTGTAGAATGTTCCATGTGTGCTTGAAAGAATGTGTATTTTGCTGCTCTTGGATTGAATGTTCTGTATATGTCTGCTAGATCCATTTTGCATAAGTATAGTTCAACTCCAATGTTTCTTTGTTGATTTTCTGTCTGGATAAGGTAGCCATTGTTAAATGTAAGGTATTGGAGTCCCCTAATATTATTGTATTGTCATGTACTTCTTTCAGATCTATTAGTATTTGTTTAATATATCTAGGTGTTCTGATGTTTGGTGCATATATATTTATAATTGTTATATACTCTTGGTGAATTACCCCTTCATTGTTATGTAATAACCTTCTTTGTCTCTTGATACAATGTTTGGCTTAAAGTGTATTTTGTCTGATATAAGTATAGCTACTTATAGCTACTCTCTTTTGGCTCCCACTTGAATGAAAAAACTTTTTCCATCCCTTTACTTTGAGCCTATGTATATTTAAAGCTGAAATGAGTTTCATGTAAGGAGCATATTGAGGGGATGCACAGTCCCTGGATAGATAAAATCTGACCTGTATATGCCTCCCTGGATGAGACTATTTAAAACACAAAAGAGGAGTGTCCAGAACACTGGACCTTCTTTTAAGTTTATTGGCTGAAAGTGGCCAGATCCTTACTAAGGTTCAAAAGTTCTCATCCAGGAAGTGAATGTTTAAAATAAAGACACCTGTAGTGGTCACATACTTCACAAACTCCTTGCCTTGCATGTGGTTTACTGATTAAACTCACAATAAAAGTGAAGACAGGGCTTGGCTCAGGCCTTTCACCACTAAAACGTCTGGCCCCTCCTTTCTCCTACTAAGGTGTCTGGAGTAATCTTTTCATTTGCTGTCTCAGGGTTTGCTGGTCAAACCCAGCAGCATATATGGGTCTCCTCCCACCCACCCACCCAACCAGGCATTGTATATCTTTTGATTAGAGAATTTAGTCCACTACATTTTGAGTAATTTTTATTAGTAAAGGCTTATTAGATCTCATTGATTGTTTTATGGCTATTTTGTATTTCTCTTATTTCTTTCATTTATTCTTTTCATCTCTTGCTCCTTCCCTTGTGAATTCATGATTCTGGGTAGTGGTATGCTTTGATTCCCTTCTGTCTTTTGTGTATCTGTTCTAGATGTTTGCTTTGTGATTACCATGAAGCTTACATAAAACATGTTATAGGTATGGTGGTCTATTTTACAATGACAGGAATTTAAACGTTTTAAAAATAAGATTATTTATTTATTTGAGAGAGTGAGAGAGCATGAGCAGGCATGGGGAGGGGCAGTGGGAGAAGCAGACTCCTCTCTGAGCAGGGAGCCTGATATAGGACTCCCAAGCTCCTGGGATCATGACTTGAGCCAAAGGCAGTTGCTTAGCTGACTGAGCCACCCAGGTAACAAATAGCAATTTAACTTTGATTATATATGAAAAGGTTACCCTTTTACTCCCCTGCCCCCATTTTTATATTTTTATGTCAGAATTTACTTATTTTTATATTATGTGTTCATTAACAAATTATTATATCTATAGTTATTTTTAATAAAGAAATTTTGTTCTTATAAAGGATTTGCTCCTTTAGCCTTTATACTAGAATTATGTGTTTAATATACCATCATATTATAGTTTTAAAGTATTCTGAATTTTTTTTTAAGGTTTTATTTATTTGACAGACAGAGATCACAAGTAGGCAGAGAGGCAGGCAGAGAGAAAGGGAAGCAGGCTCCCTGCTGAGCAGAGAGCCTGATGTGGGGCTCGATCCCAGGACCCTGGGACCATAACCTGAGCTGAAGGCAGAGGCTTTAACCCACTGAGCCACCCAGGCACCCCTAGAGATTTTGAATTTGACTATGTACTTACTTTTAGCAGTTATATATTTTTTTGAAGATTTTGATATAGAGAGAGAAAGAGAAAGAGAGAGTATGAGAAGGGAGAGGGTCAGAGGGAGAAGCAGACTCCCTGTGGAGCTGGGAGCCCAATGTGGGACTTGATTCCGGGACTCTGGAATCATGACCTGAGCTGAAGACAATTGCTTCAGCTGAGCCACCCATATATTTCCATTTTTAAAGTTATTAGCACCTTTTAGTTTTAGCTGAAGAATTCCTTTCAATATTTCTTATAAAGAAAGTCTAGTATTGATGATCTTCACCAGCTTTTATATATCTGAAAGTCTTTATCTCTCCTTCATTTCTGAAGGACAACCATGCTGGATAACATATTCTTGATTGATCATTTTTTTCTTTTAGCTCTTTATTTATTTATTTTAAAAAGATTTTATTTATTTATTTGACAGAGATCACAAGTAGGCAGAGAGGCGGGCAGAGGGAGAGGGGGAAGCAGGCTCCCTACTGAGCAGAGAGCCTGATGTGGGGCTCAGTCCTAGAACCCTGAGATTGTGACCTGAGCGGAAGGCAGAGGATCAACCCACTGAGCCACCCAGGTGCCCCTCTTTTAGCTCTTTAAATGTATCATTCCATTCTTTCCTGGCCTGTAAGTTTTCTGCTAAGAAATTTGCTGAAAACCTTGTCAGTTATAAACTGCTTTACTCTTGTTGCTTTAAGATACTTAAAAAACAAAAACAAAACAAAACAAAATAAAAAAAAAAAACTTTTGCTATTTAACAATTTTATTATAATATGTTTTGGAGAAAATCTCTTTGAGTTTGTTTGGTGAACTATGAACTTAATAAATGTGGATACCCAAATTATCTCTCTAATTTGGGAAGTTTTCAGCCATTATTTCTTTAAATAAACTTGCTGTTCCCTTCTCCTCTTCTATAGGACTGCAATAATTAGAAGATTGTTTCTTTTAATGGAATTCCATAGATTACATAGATTTTCTTAATTCTTTTTCATTCTTTTACTGTTGTTCTCTTCAAACTAGGTAATTTGAAGGCCCTGTCTTCTGAACTGTAGATTCTTTCTTTAACTAGATTCCTGCTGCTATGAATGCTTTATTTCATTTTTAAATTTCATCCATTGTATTCTTTAGTTCCATAATTTGTTTGGTTCTATTTTGTGATTTCTATATCCTTGTTAAACTTCTAATTTTTCTGATTGCCTTGAAATGCTTTCTGTGTTTTCTGATAGCCCATTCAGCTTTAGATTTTTAAAATTCCAGCATTTTGAATTCTTTATCAGGTCAATTGCAGATCTTCATGGTTTTGGTGTTGGTTCCTGGAAGATGATAGTGAATGTTTGGTGGTGTCATGTTTCCTTGATTCTTATATTCCTTGAAGTCTTGAATTTTTGTCTTTACATTTGAAGTAGCAGTCATCTCTTCTACTTTTACTAACTGACTTTTGAGGAGAAATAATTTCCATTAGCTCTGGTAGGGTTTTGGCAGCTTTCTTAGACCTGCCTCATGCTCTTTGCTCCCTCTTGTGGCAAAATTCTTCAGTTTTATATGCCTTTGTTAATCCTGTAGTGTACCAGGCTGGGTGCTGACAGCCTTTCTTTTGATTTCCCAAGAGCAGAGGTAAAACTCAAGCTTGTCATCTCTCCCTGGCCCACAGATTCTGGCTAACCTTCTCCATGTGCTCATTAGCTGTCTGTCAATGCTTGCTATTATTGCTGTTGAAAGCATGAACCAGGGAGCTGGCTCCATGGTGTGGGGGAGTGAAGTATACAGATTACTAGTGCTGTCCATTGGCCAGTTGGGGGAATATCTGTGTGATGCATCCCTAGCTATTGCAACTATGCTTCTTGATAGAGTCCTTGATGTGAATTAGCAGGATCCATGCCCCTTTAAAGGGCTCACTTGACAAATAGTGAAACTGATACTGGAAATGAGGAGTTGCCTAAACCAAAAGCCAAAAGTATGTATCACTTCTTTTATTGTTGACTAGGGAAGAAGCAGAGATCTAGAGAAGGAGTAACCAGTGTTTCCAATGGTATTTCATAAAATGCACAATGGATAACTTGGAAGACATACAATGGCATAATAAAATTGAGGTTTTACATGAACGCTTTTGAAGAAGCATGTTCCTAGTGTGAGTTAGTTGTTATTTGTCAGCTGCATTTAAAAAGCTGCATTTCTGTGAAAAAGACATGAGTTCATAAGAGAATTTTTTTTTTTTTTTAAGAAAGGATGGAGAAATAGAGAACTTCTGAGACTTATAGATTGGACAACAAAACTTTTTTTCTATAATACTTAAAAGAAAATATTGATAACTTATAAAAACTACAACATCTATTTAGTATTGAGTTTAAGACAGTCACAAGCAAAGAAAAAAATCATGGGGAGTCCATCCTACTTTTTATTAAATATTTTGAATAAATTAATGTGGCCTCCAGAAATAGTCTCTGAATTAGGCAAAACAGCTCTGTAAAAGAGAATAAGAATTGTCTCACAGAAGCCTATATAAAGTAACTAATTAAGCTGAGAGAGAGAAGGCATATTTCAAAAGGAATTGTAAGTGTATCTATTGGTATAGGGATCTTAAGAATCAGACAGATACTAAGTCAAGTTTTGGAGAGTTTTATGGCCAAAAGCAATATCAGCCTGAATTAAAACCTGAGGTGTTAAATAGCTTTTTATTAAAGTTTATGATAAAAGTGGCAGTCCTATCCGGAAGACAAAACAATTCTAAATGTGTATGAACCTAATAACCGAGGTAAAAAATACATGAAGGAAAAGTTGAAAGAACTAAGGGGACAGAGAGGAAAATTGACAAACATATTTGGAGAACCAATTAACTCTCTTTTAGGTAACTGGTTGAACAGTAAACACAAAATCAGATTGGTGTAGAAGATATGAACAATACCATCAACCAACTTGATGCAATTTACATTTACAAACTCTATTAACAATGGCATAATATACATTCTTTTAGATTATACAGGGGACATTAACCAAGATAAAACATATGCCAGAGAACAAGATCACTCTGTATAAGTCAATCCATTGAAATGTTACAGAATATATCTTTTAACCCAATGGAATAAGATTAGATTTAAATTTTAAATTAAAAAAAATCTCAAATATTTGAAAAGAAAATATATTTCTAAGTAATCCATGTATTAAAGCAGAAATCGTCAGAAATATTAGCATATAAATCACATCGCACTTAACAGTAAAAAAAAAAAAGTTGAAGTTCATGGAATGCAACTAAATCAGTACTTGGAGGAAATTCATAACTTTTAACACCTTTCTTGGAAAATGAAAGAAACTAAAAATGAAAGATCTTTGTATACATATTAGAAGCCAGAAAAAAAAGTTAGTTCAGTGTAAAATAAATAAATAAATAAATAATAGAATCAGATATCAATAGTATAGAAATCATATAAACAATAGAGAATATTTATAAAGCAAAATTTGATTGTTAGAAAATGCTATTAAACTTGATTAAACCATAATAAATGAAGAGAAAAAAGATATAACACAAATGAGGAATACCAAGGAAGAAAGGACAAACATGACTATAGCTCCTATAGATAAAAGATAGTCAGAGAATAGAAGGAACAACTTTATGGCAGTAAGTTTGATGTTTGATAAAATGAACACATTCTTGAAGAATACAGCTTGCTAAAACTGAACCGAGTATTGAAATGTCCTCAAACTTATTACAGAAATTAAAGTTTTATTAAATAACTTTTTTGCAACATAGAAAACTTCAGTTTAGATATCTTTGCCAGTTAATTTTATGAGGCATTTAAGAAAGACATACACCAGACCAGATCCAAGATGGCGGCCAGCAGGAGGCTGATGAAGGAGCTTGAAGAAATCCGCAAATGTGGAATGAAAAACTTCCGTAACATCCAGGTTGATGAAGCTAATTTATTGACTTGGCAAGGGCTTATTGTTCCTGACAACCCTCCATATGATAAGGGGGCCTTCAGAATCGAAATCAACTTTCCAGCAGAGTACCCATTCAAACCACCGAAGATCACATTTAAAACAAAGATCTATCACCCAAACATCGATGAAAAGGGGCAGGTCTGTCTGCCAGTAATTAGTGCTGAAAACTGGAAGCCAGCAACCAAAACCGACCAAGTAATCCAGTCCCTCATAGCACTGGTGAACGACCCCCAGCCCGAGCACCCACTTCGGGCTGACCTAGCTGAAGAATACTCTAAGGACCGTAAAAAATTCTGTAAGAACGCTGAAGAGTTTACAAAGAAATACGGGGAGAAGCGACCTGTGGACTAAACTCTGCCGCGACCGATTCCAGCGAGTGTGAGCGGAGACCCTGAACAGCGCATTCAGACACCCCGCAAAGCAGGACTCTGTGGAAAATTGACACGTGCCGCCGCCTGGCGTTTGCTTGTGGCAGTTACTAACTTTCTACAGTTTTCTTAATCAAAAGTGGTCTAGGTAACCTGTAAAGAAAGGATTAAAAATTTAAGATGTTCTAAAAAAAAAAAAAAAGAAAGACATACACCAATGTTACTAAACTTTTTCAGAAAATAGAGAAGTAGGGAATTCTTTCCAACTTATCTAATTAGGCCAATAGATTCCTGAGACCAGTACTAATAAAGACATTATAAGAAAAGAAAATTATAGACAGTATTTCTCATGAACATGGAAGCAAAAGCCCTTAAGAATATAATGAAAAATTAAATTAGCAATACATAAAAATGATAGTATTTTATAACTAATTTGAGTCAACTCCATGAATGCAAGATTGGTTCAACAGTCAAAATTCAAACAATGTAGTTAATTATTAATAGCATAAAAGAGAAAACCCATATGATCATCTCATATGTGACAAAATTCAATGTCTATGATAAAAAGTCTCATAAATTACAACCATAAAAAATTTTTTAGTTTGACAAAGGACATCCACAAACATCTTCCAGCTAACAATATTAAATGGTAAAATATTAAACATTTTCTATCAAAGATTGATGGAAGACTGCTATTGTCACTTCCATTTCTTATTGTCTCTAATGTTCTAGCCATTGCACTAAAGCAAGAGAAAAAAAGAGACTTAAGGATTGGAATGGAAGATTTAAAACTCTCTCCATAAAGACAATATCATCTATGTAGAACATCAAAGGCATCCACCAAATACTACTAGAATTAAGTCAATTTAGTAAACCCACAGGTTAGAAGACCAGTATGTTTTAAAAAGTGTTTTATTACTATAACTAAGAAATGGAAAATCAAACAAAAATATAGAGGCATTTCCAGTATAATAAAAACACATGGAATATATAGATTAAATAAAATGAATAGAACTATAAACTAAAAATTACTAAGCAGTGCTCAAAGAAATGAAAGACAATGTAAATAAAAGAAAAGATTTACCAAAACTGTGGGTTAGAAAATTCAACATATCAAGACATCCAGTCTTTCTAAATTTAGCTGAAGAGTCAAGGCAAAAGCAACCAAAATTCCAGCAGAATCTTTTTGTCCATTGGGTAGAAACTTAAAAGATAATTCAAAATTTACATGGAAATGCCAAGGACTCAGAATAGCTAAAACAAGTTTTAGAAAGAAGGGGAAAAGTAGAATTATTTTCCTGCCTGACTTCCAGGAGTACTCTATGGAAAAACACATAAGTTGATGGGATAGAAGAGAGATTCCAGAAAATAGACCCACACATATATTATTAATTGATTTTTAACAGTTATCAAGGTAGTTCTCTGGAAGAAATAATAATTTTCAACAATGGTGTGGAGACAACTAAGTGTTTGCATGAAAAAAAAATAAGTCTTGATCAAAAGCTTTGCACAGAATACATTTGCAATTGGTTATAGAGATGAATGTAAAATTTTAAAAAAATATTATTTCTACAAAAAAATAGTAGAGATTCTTTATGGCCTTGGAGTAGACAGATTTCTCAGGTCACAGAAAATACTAAGCATTTAAACAATGACAAATTGGGCTTTGTTAAATTTAAACATTTCTTCAAAAAACAACTTTCTATTTATTTCATAGCATTCCACTAAGATTACTTATATGCATTATTTTATATATATTATTTTTAATAGCCCAAACTTAACACAAATTTTAATCAACAAGAGTTATGAACAAATTGGGGGATATTAATAGTTTGGAATACTATTAAGCAATAATAAAGGATGGAAAACTGATACAATATTGAGGAATGCAGTAGCATGGATGAATCTCTAAAACATGCTTGGGGACAGAAGCCAGACACAAAGAGTACAAACAATATGATGAGGGTCAGTCAGCAAAATTTTTCTGCAAAAATTGTAAGTATTTTACGTTTTCTGTGACATAAAGTCTCTATTATGACTATTCACATCTGCCATTGTCATGTGAAATCCATGATAGAGAAGATGCAAATACATGAGTATGGCAGTTTTCTAATGAAACTTTCTTTTCAAAATAGGGGTCAAGCTGAATTTGAGCTATAGTTGGTCAAATCCTGCTGTGTGATTTTATTTATATGAAGTTCTAGAATAAGCAAAAAAAACCTATAGTGATAGAATTCAAAATAGTGGTAAATTAAGGTAGAGGTAGGGTGGCATATTGATTGCTAAGGGGCAGAAGGGAAATAAATATCTATATATTGATTGGAGTGCTGGTTATACAAAGTATACATTTATCAAAGCTCATTAACTTATTTTAGGAAGAAGAGCACATGGAGAGGTGTGGAGAAAAGCTACAGCATGGAAAGTACAGGAGTATAGGCAATCTCAAGAAAGTTTGCATTACTAGAGCACCAGGTAGAGAATAGAAAGTAAGGGCTTAAATTTAGAAAGATTAGGGAATGAGTCATGTGACCTAGAGACTTTGCGGTAGTGAATGGTATATATTATATGCCTTGTTAGTTTTACATGCCATGTTATACATCCTGTTAATGTTAATTTTATTTTTTTAGGTTTAATTTCAGACTTGTGGTTTAGTTAAGTCTGTAACCAGATATTAAATTAGAATTCGATGTTAATTTCTACAAGATTTAAGACAGTTTTTGCCAAATGCCTTCATATTCCCAAGCAAAGGTAGAATATTCAACAGGGGGCTTGCAAAGGAGGGATGATCTAAAATATGTGTTGTAATCTTCAGCCCCTCACCTTCAAGTATATTAAAGAGTTTTCATAGAACTGACCAAATGGGAGGAGGCGGATTTCTTTGAAAAGAGTTGCTGGGAGGCTATTGATTTCTGCCCCTACCTGGAAGAGATTTTCTCATCACTTAATTCTAAAGGGGCTTCAAGAAGATTTAGCTGAAGAGCTTCATCCATGTCTCTTCAGTAATTTGTGGGCTGCGAAGAAGATCATTTTCTAACCAACACCTGAGAAAACCCAGAAGCAAGACTTAGAGTGGATAGTAGCTCTGATGGAGAAATGAGACATAGTAGCTTTGGGAATGGCTTGTATGCCAAGAGCTATTCCGACCAAGGATGATCCTGTGTTTGCCCCAGGAGAGAAAAAACAAACAAATTACAATGTAAGCTTTTGTTCAAGAGGAATGAGGTGACTCCAAAATAAAGTGTCTTTATAGAGTTGCTTAAACAAATGGTATTCACCCACAGAGTGCAGAGCCTGGGCTAAAGCACCTGGTGGTGAAAGTCCCCAGCCAGGGAAGAGCTCTGAGGAACCCATAAATAAGCTTGAATAAAAAAAGAATAATACTTTTGCACTGGCAAGCCTAGAGGAAACGAGTACCAAATTACATCTGTAGCAGTCAAGGGGGATTTTCCTGTCCTTTGCCTCTTTCTCTTCTCCTGTTTCAATCCTGAAAGACCTAGACACAACCCATAGAGTAGGGAAGCAGAGTTAGGAGCCTCAGATGGAAAAAAAAAAAAAAAAAAGAAGAAATTGACCACATCACTTTTTCTACTGTGGCATCCAGCCTGAATTCAGGTTCAATTTAAAAAATTCAAGATATTTAGACTATAGAATTTTTTTTTTTTAATTGCATATATAGATTTGTGAATCTCTTGTAAAAGCTTTCCCCAGTTCCAAGGACCTATGGTTTGGGAATCACCTCTTTGGAGAATCTGTATTTTAGTTTATTCCAAAGGATGGAATTTATAGTCATTTCTTCATTCAAAATGCTTTAAGCCCTCTTGTCTCTCCAGCCTTATCTCTTCCTATATCTTGTCATTTCTTTGATATATCAGAACCATTTAAGTCCTCCTCCAGCTCTATTCTTATCTCTCTTGCTATTTTGTTAAACATCTTTAAACAGTTCTTTGCTGTTCTCTGGACTCTCTTGTACTGACTTTTTTGCCCTCTGTCATTACTTCTAGGCTCTGTTCAAGTACTTTCCAACTACTGCTACATTTTTCAAGGCCCTCTTTCAAGGCCTATCTTAAATGCTACCTTCTTTATAAATGATGTTCTTTTTTCAGTCAGAATTTCTCTTTCCCTTCTTAGAAACCTTGTGATCACATTATGGCTTATATTATTTAACACATTCTGTGTTATACTGTAATTATTTTGGTATCATTTTAGTTTCTTATTTTTACTTAATGAAGTAATATGTGCATGTTATTTCTTAAAAATTCTTATCATACAGTAGTAAAAACTGTAAATTTACCTTACCTTGGGCAGTCATTTTTCAGACCCATTTCTATTCCACAATGTAATATTTTTAAAAGTTTGATATTTATCTTTACTTTCTGTATTTGTTAAGTGGTTCCTCATTGTTGCAAAATTGGTCTGTTAATTGCTTGTTTCATTTTTCCCAATTTTTAAATAGGGGTGTTTGTTGTCTTTTCCTTATATCTGTAGTATTCTTCCACGGTATCTGTACAGACATGCATCAGCATGTCTTAAGTTTTATAAGAAAATCTCCTGGGGATTTTAAATATCATTAGGTGGAATTTACAGGGTATAATGAAGAGAGAAGTAATTCAGATAATATTAAATGTTGCAACCTATGATTCAGAGATTCCTTATTACTCATCTGTGTTTTATTTTATTTAACACAGTGCCCTGAATATTGTCTGGCGTTCGTGTTTACTTGAATTGTATGAAGATATATGCCCTGGCTCCTGTGTGTGTGTGTGTGTGTGTGCATGTATGTATTTCTAATTGGAAAAGTTCAGTTACATGAGCCCTCCAATTATTTTGTTAGAAGGGAAAGAGGAGGAGAAGATGAGAACTATCATATGTTGGAATTAATGATTTTGGGTGGCTAATAACTTTTCCTCCAAAATAAGAATGGGTTAAAAAATAAATGTGCTAAGTATAAGTGTGATAAAATTTATTAGTGTAAAAATTTTAACTTTGGCATAATTATAAATTAAAATATGGCTCTTCCTTTCCTGTCTACATTATTTGTATAATAGCAAAACCCAGTAGCTCAGTGTGGCTTGTACTACAGAAATGTAATGTTCTGAAATCCCATTTCTCCTTTCCATATTTGAGTGTTACAAACCTATGATTAAATTGAATAAATTTGATAAATTTCTGTATTCAAAAATTATTTCAAGAAACCTTGTCCCATTAAGACAGCAAGAGTATCATTTTAGCTACATTTGCACATTTTGAAGCCTCTTTTCCTGGAGGTTTGATGACTACCTGGGGAAATTATTGTAATGTTAATAGCTCTTTCCCAGTTTTTGGTTTGGGGTTTTTTGTTTGTTTGTTTATGGAAGGTGAAAGATCCAAGCTCAAAATAACGTCATAAATAACTTTGAAATGACAACAGGAAGAATTTCCTTAACAATGAAATGGTTATTCTCTCAGAGGGATTTGGGAGCATCTCTGCTCCTGACAAAAAGGCTTGTAAGTGTGCTTTTGGAAGCACAAGTTTTCCTTGGCTAATTTTATTGGGATCTCCTAAAACAAACAATTAGATTAGAACAGAAGGAAAAATCTTTTCATATAAACCCTGACAATTTGGGTATATTTGGTAACTGAGCCTTCTTTTTCAAATCACCAACTTTAATAAAGCTGGGAAGTTAACAGGATGGGAAGTTTTAAAAATAAATAAAAGCTGATTCGTACTAACTTAGAGCCTGGAATGATTTAACATATTTCCTTTGATATAAGTCCCAAATTCTCTATAAAAGTAAAGTAATAATGCAGAAATAAAACATGGTGTGGCATGTCTAGAACTTTCATAACTAGCCTGACTTTGAAACTGAATGAAATGAGTGAGAGATCAAAGCTTTAATGACTTCCGTTTTCCTCTCTTTTGAAAAGGCTGGTGTTGTATGGAGATGCTAGAACAGTCCACACTTCAAAACAAAATTATATACTTAGTCAGTATATAATCTTGGTCATCTTACAATGAGGATTCATAGGTACTGTAAAATAGAATTTCATTTATTTTTGCTTTTATTGCATCTGTCAAACTCATTTAGAAACAGCTAAAAAGGCCTGTGCTGAAAAAAGTACCCAAGCAGTTCTGAGTATAATAATAATAAAGCATATTGGCATATTGTTAAATGGTATAAAAGCATACACTTCAGCTGAATATGCTTAGTCTGCAGGAAAGTATTACTATATGTTATGACAGAAGAAAACATTCAAATACCATTCTTGCTCTGGATATAAAATTTAAATTTTTTTTTTTTTTTTTTTTTTTTAAATTTTAACATAGCAGATTGTGTGTTTAAGAGCAGGATCTGGCAATGGGTAATCCCAAAGAAGGCACGCTAAAAAATCAAATTGATTTTACTTTGTAAAATGTTACAATTTTTGTAATTTATCTTCCTATATGCCTTTTTAGGGGGATCATTTCTAATAAGATTGCATTGTTTGGGCATGGGCAAACTGAAATGCTTAATTACCCATGGAGTGACCAAGTTATGATTCTTTAGTAGGCCTCTTTTTAAAATCAGGATACTTCCTCAGTTCTTCAGCTGAAATTTGTAACTTCTGTTACATCTGTAACATTGGCTATACCGGTGGTTCTCAAACTTGAGCATGCGTCAAAACCAGCTGGAGAGCTTGTTAAAACACCAAAGGTGGGGCCCTACTGCAGGAGTAACTGAGTTAGTAGATGAGAGAGAGAGCCTGGTGATTCGGATATCGCATGGTTTCTCAAGTGATGCTGACAAAGTAGCTTTGAGGACCATTGGTTTATATAGCTTGCTTGGCTTCTAGAATCTGCTTTTTTCCTCTCTTCAGACCTGAAGGTGCTTGCTTCTGAACCGACTGGTTTGAAGTTTCTTCATTTTTCCATCTTCAGGATGAATGGAAATCGAAGCAGAAGGTGTATTACCAATCCGGTCTTTGGGAAGTTCACCACACTTCTAAATGTTGCTGAACGGTTCCTATTTCAAAGGTAATTTTAAAGTTTTAATCCTTCTCAAGGGTACTAGCCTTCTTGTTTACAATCTTCTTAGTGTCTTTTACTTTGTTCCTAGTAAAAGTCTTCTAACACACTTTCTGGCTCTTTTCCCTTCTTTACTGATAGATTTTATAAGTTCTGCCCAGACAAATTTTCCAATACACTCCTTTGCCTATACCACTCCTTCCTGACTGAAATAACATATATGAATGTTTTAAAATTTTAATGTGTCATTTAAGTTGTTATTATGCTTATGCTCTTACACTTGTTTCCAATGCTTAGAATATTTCCTAGCCTATTGACCTATAAGCTAGGAGGGTAGAATTCACCTCACTCCCCCCACAGAGACTGCCTGTTCCTTTACTATATCTCTCAGATCTGTCTCACCACTGTCACATCTATGCCAAAGAATTTAGATTATTTACTTGTTGATAATAGAACTAAGGTTTGGAAATGTGGGCGAGGAAGAAAACTCCATATCCTAAATACAAAATTTAAATCTCCCTCCGATATGCCTTTTGCCTCTCAGATTCTCTCCTATTTTCTAGAGAGGCTGGGTCTGTGTTCTCCACCAGACAAACTTCTAAATCATCATATACCACATTTCTGCTTCATTAAGTTTACTCTTGAATTTTGTTTCTAATTTGCCCAAGTTCCACCTTCCCCTTAAAGTAGGATTTTGCATAGTCTTCTACTCTGAAGACAATGTGGAGTTTTTCTCGAGGCTCTCCAGACTCCTAAAATGTCTCCCTCCACAGCAATGCCATGATCTTCTTGCACAATCCTTCAGAATTTAGCATTTTAAGTGCTTCTTTCTATTCTTTGTATCCACTAGAGTGAAAATCTGCACCATATACAAATTAAAGCTTCTGCAGGTGCTATTGTAGTTGTTGTGTGTTTATAAATAATATTTGTTGATGATTTTTTTAAAGTAGCATAAGAAATGAAGCATCAATGATTCAGCATGTTGTTGAAACACAGAAACAAACTTTGGGGTTCTTGTATTTAGTTTGTCTGTACTGTTGTAATTTTGAAATGGAAGAAGTCTAAGAATTGTCTGTGCCAATATCCTTTCATCATCTGAAGCAAATGTGTTAATGTGGTTTGACCATCCTGATACCAAGCTGGTAATATGACACAGGTGCGATGTCTTACCACAACTTCCTCATGGCTTTCTCAGGCTAATGTTATAGGAATTACAGCTTATGAATACATCCTTTGAAATTTCTTGAATTATAATGAGTTTTACTTGAGGTGTGTCTGTGGATTTCCTATTCTATCCTCTCACTCCTGATTGGGCAACTGCTAATTCTACTTAAATGGTTATATTATTTTTAGAGTTTATATTCTTAAATATTTATATACCATTAGAACACTAAAAACTCAATATGTAGTTACTAAATTTTAAACCCATGAATAATTTTTAAGATCTTAATGAATTTCTTTTTGTTTTGCATTTATCCTTTTTTTCCCCTCCAATTTAAGGTTGACCGTTTCTGTTTTTCATTAGTGTTTTCACTATAAAATTTCTCTATTTTTGATAATGATAAGTATGATGTGTTGTTGAAATGTGGATGATTGTTTTATTAACTTTACCTCATTAAGATGTTTTGTGATACAGGAGAAGAAGTAGATGAGAGAGAAATTGGGCAGTAATTTAGAACCTGAGCAAATCGGGCTCTAATAGTGTATTTTGAGAGGAATCCATATTGGCAAATGGTTTAAATAGTTTTTTTGACTAGTCAAGTTAGTTGGTCAAAGAAAGAAGTAAGTTTCAGAAAGTGTTGGTTTGAGTAGTTTTTCTTGATAGTCAAACCCAACTGCAAAGCTACAAAGTACAAAGCTCAGTCACTATGGATGTAGCACATTCTGGGGTATTATATGATCAGAATATTCAGGAATATGTTATTGGTGTGGCATCGTGACCATATTTAGGGATTTCCTTTTGGTGTCAAAGGTAGTAAGAAAATCAGTGGTTAGCTCACTTATGCTCTTGTTCTGATGTAAGATCAATCTCTCAAAAGAATTCAGCATTGTGTGTAAAAAGACTGAAATTCTGGTACCAACTGACATGATGAGTCTGAGTTATTGGCCTCATTTTAGTCTTCTTGATCATTCTGAAGGTGTATGTGCCACTTTTAGTCAAAGTCCTTAGTCCTGTAAGGGGACGTACAAAATGACAATGTAGTACTGCCAAATTCGCCTCACAGTCCAGCATTTTAGAACCTCTTCTCTTAAAGTCCACCATAAGCAGAGAATACACAAGACATTCCACAATTCTACATTTCCTTCCTTAGAAGGATTGTTTCAAATGTTTTTGAATATTTAAGTAGACTATAATAGGTAAGTGTTACTTCTCTAACCAGCTGTGTCCTTTGAGTACTACCTGTCCCATTCCCCAAGACTGTAACTTCTTGTCAAGAGCTGGAAGGCATGGGACACCTGGTGGCTCTGTTGGTTAAGCCACTGCCTTTGGCTTAAGTCATGATCCTGGAGCCTTGGGATCAAGTCCCATATGGGGCTTCTATTGCTTTGTGGGGAGCCTGCTTCTCCCTCTCCCTTTCCCCCTGCTTGTGCTCTCTCTCTGTCAAATAAATAAATAAAGTCTTGGGGAAAAAAAAAGTTGATAAGCACTATATAAAAGGAATGTCCAATTTCACACACCCAGTGTTCATGGACTTCACTTTGTAGCATCATTTATATATAGTTCTGACCTGTTCAAACCTGGCTTATTAGATTCAGTGACACCTGTAAGGTGGTATTGGTTCAAGCTGAAACAAGGTACCAATGAACCCATTTTCTATACATCCTTCCTAAGTAATTTCTTACTCACTACTGCAGTGTGTTGGTTTTTGTTTTGTTTCCTGTTTTTTGTTTTTCTGCATCCAGCCATACTACCTGTTGGATAAATGAAAATATAAGGAAGAATAAAATCAGAGGAAAATTCTGGAAAAAGTATAGGAAAGAGGAATAACAGGGTGATAGGGCTACAAGACTTTCTTTTTTTCTTTTTTTTTTTTTTTTTTAAGTTTACTTATTTATTTGACAGACAGAGATCACAGAGAAACAGGCAGAGAGAGAGGAGGAAGCAGGCTCCCTGCCGAGCAGAGAGCCCGGTGCAGGGCTCGATCCCAGGACCCTGGGATTATGACCTGAGCTGAAGGCAGAGGCTTTAACCCACTGAGCCATCCAGCCGCCCCTTTTTTTGTCCTTTTTATGAACAAAGAGAAGGAGTTGGAAAATACAGTATCTTTTTGGTTACATAATCTGGAGTTCTATGATTCTATGACTTCATACATTGTTTTGAAAGGTATTCTGAATATTAAAAACTCAGTTTAAAAACAAATTTTTTCAAAAATTTGAAATATAATCCTGAATATATAAAACCCCTTTAGGGAGGGGCTGGTGTCCATTCAAGACCCGTGCAGGTCACCTGACCACACAAAATAAGGTTGAGGCAGCAATACTATAGAGTAATTTAGCTTAATGTTTACTTTCACTGTTTTTAATTTATTGTGTTAAGGTGAGAATAAAGTGTACAATAATGTGACATGCCTACTTTTAAAATAATAGTTTTTTTGTATTTACCTTGGCATTCATGTGTATACTATATATTTTCTGTATTACAAATGTATTAATATCTTGGGCCCTGATAGAAGTTCTACTAGATGCTGTGAACTTATACAAATTAGTAACTTCTGAGTCTTTTTTTTCCCTAATTTATAGGATAGAGATCTTTTAGAAAGAATGTAACAGGGTTTTATGCTGCTATTTTCTATAAAGAATAGATAGGACTTAGTATAATACTGAATAATTAATAGTTATAAGTGATCAGTAATTGGTCATTATAACCATTGTAAGAATCTTTTATTAAACAATGTTTATTGGAGGTCTCTTATCAGCAAGACTGAACCTACTGGCCAGAAACTATATCAAAAGAAACAGATAGTCTTTAACCTAAGTGAGATCACGATCTAGTAAGGCATGTGTATGTGTAAATAGTTGCCATGTTGTGACAAGTGCTTACAGAGTAAAAGGCAATTGAGAGTCCTAGTTGAGGTCCAGTGGGTGAAAACATTAATTATACTTGCTTCGGAGATGGTTGAGGAGGGTTTACAGAGGAGATGAACTCACTCTGAGTCTTGAAGTATAAGTAAAGGCTTACACTAATTGGATACTTAAGAAAAGAACAATTTAAGTTGGGACAATCATATGTACAAAGCATTAAAAGAAAACAACATACTAAAGGAAAGGTGAGACCTTTAGGCTGGCTACAGTGTAAGAGTTGGGGAGATTTGGGAAGTGAGACTAGAGCTAAGAGCTGAGAACAGCTTATAGAAAATTAAGAGAAAAAAGAGTTTAGATTTTTTGTCCTATAGGTGGTGAGATACATTGAAAGGTATATACTTTTTCACTGAATTTTATATTGTAGTGTTTTTAAGAGGAATTTTAGAATCCTGTTGGAATTTCTCATGATAATTATAACAGCTGCAGTTATGTTCTTAGCAATCTACATACTCAATCCGAAACTTTACAGCACTTCTTTAAATAAACATTATTTTCATCTTTGAAACTGAGGCTCAGATAAATGTCCAAAGTAACACAATTAACTACGTGAAAAAGTAATGACATATACTAAGGTTGTTTATTTTTAGTTTGCTGTTTTTATTGCTACATGTTGTGGTTTTTCTAAGAACAATCTGTCTTCAGTTTATAGGGCAGAGAAGAGATAGATGGAGGAAAGTCAGAGCAGAGAGAGCTGGTGAGAAGGTATTACAATATCCTAAAAAAGGAAGTCTTCTTCTCCCTTCCCAGTTCTCCTTTTATTGTCTTTTACTTCCTTCCTGGCAGTTAATACTGCAGCCAAAAGTATGGTACAAGGAGGGAGGGCCATAGGGATATATGAAGAATCCATCCAAAGATAAGGATCTCCATGGAGGCATGAGATGGCTGATGTGAAAGAAGAAGATATGGGGCCAGTTGGGACTGCAGAGGTAGCCACAGGAAGAGATGGTTTATGAGCTGGGATATTGGTAGCAACAGACAAATTAGTAAATTGAATAAATGAAACATATTGAGTCAAGTTTCTCAGCTGTAATAAAATTATAGGTACAGGAAAGACTTCAGAGAATCTCCTCAGATGTTATACAACAATATGAAGCAGGAGTGTGAACTCACAGATGTAGTTATATACATGTAACATATGTTTCCTAGTTCTGAGAGGGCCTAGAAATGACATCTAGAAGCAATGAGGGCCCCAAGTGCCCAGAACTTGCTTTCTAAATATCCTTCTTCATTAAAAGATAAATCTTTCTGATTCCAGAAAGAGAGCCAGAGAGTTATAGGATGTGCCTTAAATATCCTGTGCAAAAAAGTCCTCAAATAATAAGGCTTTCCCAAAAGGACAAAATGTAACCAGTCTGAAGGGACTCCCAATAGGCAAATAGAAAGTGACTTGGGTATCGAAATAATTATAGCAACAGTTTACCACCTATGTAATAAAATAAAATCTAATATAAGTTAATATACATTAATAAGTAAGCAGTTAAGTAAATAACAGAAATAGTTTTCACTCAGTTTCAGTAAATGTTAGAAGTAGACCATCAGCATTTGATAGCCATCAGATAAGTTGATTCATTAGGGAACTTCCCACAAATGCTAAAGTTAGTAGGTAGAGTTTGAGCAATAACTATAATCTTGGAATCCTTCCCCATCAAATGCTAATTAGTTACCAGAGAAAAAATGTGTATTTAAGGTGTAGAAAACTGCCATACACCACCAAATTAGTGACCAGGTCATTGAAATTGATACCCCTAGTATTAGGACAGGTAGGAGTCCTGATAAGATGCAGCATAAAAAGCGTAATATCATTTCTGTGTTTTTACTGCTAAAAGTGTGTGATAGGATTCTGATCACAAGAACTCTTAAGGCTAAAAACCATCGTACATACTGTAAGGCCTGTTTTCTTCAAAATGGTATGAACGTGGAAGACAGAAAATAAAACTCTGGAATTGTTCTCGATTGAAGGAATCTATAATACGTGATAACTCAATGCAAGCGTATTTCTAAGATACTGAACTGGAAAGAGAAATGTGACCTTGTGAGGTATTTTGACTCTTTCTGGGCAAAATGATAACCCATAACTTAGTGACATAAAATAATAGACATTTTACTATATCTCACGGTTTTTTAGGTCAGGTTTTTGGTTCATACTCACTTGAACATTTGTTCTGTGCAGTGTGGTATTAAACACTGGCATGTGGGCAGGTATCAGAGAGCACAGTATGGCCTAAATCACATTTCTGAAGTCTTGTCAGGGTGGCTGGGAGTCTGGGTTCAGCTGGGACTGTCAGAGGGATTGCTTACCTGTGACCACTCCAGCTTAGTGAGCTTAGGGGATCAGACTTCTTGTATTGCAACACAGTTTCATGTGCCATATTGCTAAGCAGTCATTAATATTGGCCCAGATTTAAGGGAAGAAGCATCCAATCCCACATCTCAATGGAGAAATAGCAATGTTATTGCAGCCGTCTTTGAGCTAGGCTTATAAGGTCAGTATGCAGATGTACGTCCTAGTTTTAGAGAAATGCACACTGGAGTATTTGGAGTATTTGGGGATAATGGAGTATCACATCTGCAGCTTGTTCTCAAAAGGTTCAGAAAAAAAAATTAAGAGATGTGTTTATATACAGATACACTGAGCATATACATATATGTGTATGTTTATATGGAGAGACAAGCAGGGATGCATTGTGGCAAAAGTCATAAAATGTTAATTAGGCATTCCCATTGAAATTCGCTACCTTTTTATGTGTTTGGAATTTAAAATAGGAAACATTTTAAAGAAAAGGGGAAAATGATGGGGATCTGAAGTAAAGCAGGTACAGTGGACACGAAGAGAAGAAGATTAATTGGTAAGACTCTATCAATCTAATGTCCACTTAGCCTCTAGAGATGGGTCGTTTGGAAAACTGTCATAAGTACAGCAGTTCTTTTGGTTGTTTGGTTGCTCATTTATGGAGAGATGCAAACAAGCAAAATTTACCAGTAATGCTGTAGCTCTTAACATTCTTCTTTTTCCCTTAATGATCACCCTGAAAAACAAAGATCCAAGTTGAATTTTGCAAAGCATTGAGACCATTTAAGCAGTCAGATTTACTTAGATGTATAACGGATTCTTAGTTCAGAATAAAATCTGTGGCTCTTCTTTATTTGATGGAAAATTGCTCTACATAAGCATATTTCAAATGGATAAATTGACCAAGTGTGAGTAATGTGGTTTATTTTGTGCATAGTACACACTTTCACAAGAGAAGAAATTCATCCACAATAAAATGGCATCTTACTGAAATCGGAGTACAGAATGTTTTGGGATTAAAAAAAAATCTTATTTATTAAATACAGTGTAAAATGAAGGTGGTGAACTATGTATGAACTACTCAAATATCAAAAGGAAAAAAAGGTACAAAGCAATGAGTTTTAGAGCAAGGAAATTGGGAACAATGTTACAAAGAAGTACAAATATATGAATAAGTCAAACCACTCTTAAGTGAAAAATATATTTGGTATGAATGTTACCTCACAATATTTTGAAATCTTAAAAAATGAAATAGCCCAATAATTTTCAGTATCTCTGCTCAGGTTATAATGTTGACATCTATCTCCATGGGAGGTGTTGACATTTTGCTGAAACCGTACAAGAAGGGAATTCCTGCTGTGGATAGGAAATGTTATTTCACCGAAATTGAGAAATCTGAAGTCAAATATACTGTAAGCAAAGTTCTTATCAGCTTTATTAACCTGTAGTCATTTTAGTGGACTAAATTCTTAAGATGACAGATATGTAATTTCATTTCTTAGTTTAGAAATAGGTGGAATGGAATTGTGACAGGAATTATTTAGATTCATTTTCCTAAGTCTGGGTTGTTATAGGAAACAATAAAAAAAGATGTATTTTTTTCTCTAAATTTGAATTGTAATGGGAAGCATCTCAAGGGCTTCATGAAACATCTAACCTACAACAATAACAATAAATCTGGCTAGTGGTATAATCTGTTTCTGCAGTATGTAAGCCCATATGTGCATGGTATCCTTGTGGGGGGGGGAACAAAAGTGAATGTTTGGACCAGAGGGGAGTGAAGTGAACATAAGAAGGGGTGACTGTAACTGGGAATCCGAAAGCCTTATCAGAGTTCATCTGTTTGAATTCTGTTTGTGTGTATACATATATGTCATTTAAGTCTATACATATACATGTAAGTCTATATTAAAATCATGAAATTTCTGATACCGAATCTTTTTTTTTAAATTTTTTTTTATAAACATATATTTTTATCCCCAGGGGTACAGGTCTGTGAATCACCAGGTTTACACACTTCACAGCACTCACCAAAGCACATACCCTCCCCGAATCTTAAGAACTCTGTGCTAGTCTTTGGCATCTTACTGGACAATATTTACATTGTAAACATTGAAACAACTTAAAAATAAAAAAATAGACAACCATGTTTGTAGTAATCCATTATGGTTTACCAAATTACCCCAAAATTTAGCAGCTTAAATTAACAAACTTTTATTATCTCAGTTTCTGGGGTCAGAAATCTATGCACTTAGCTGGGTACCTCTGACTCATAGTGTCTCACAAGGCTGCAGTCAAAGGATGGCTAAGGCTACAAATATTCCAGTAGAAGAGTCTCCAAGCTGGCCCATATGGATGTTGACAGGTCTCAGGTCTGGCTGTTTGTTGGTGGGAGACTTGAATTATTTGCCAGGAAGATCTCTGCATAGGGCTACTCACAACACTGAAGCTTGTTTCCTCCAAAGTGAGGTAGGTGTGTTTAAGAGAGAGACAGACAGAAACCAGTCACTCTTTTTGTAATCTAATCTTGGAAAAGACGTCTAAACAATTTTGTAGCAATATTTATTAGAAGCAAGTCACTAGGCCCAGTACACACTCAAAAGGATTTCACTATATAAGAACATTAATACCAGCTGAGGATCGTTGAGAAGCATCTCAGAAGCCTACCACAATGATGTATGAAGTTTGTTGGTCACCCCTCTATCACGAACTTCTACCTGTGCAGCTTTATAATAGGCTCTAGCCAATCATCAAGTTACGTCTTTGCCTCTTCAAGCTTCTCTTCTCCCCACTATTTTTTTAGATTTTTTCCATTACCAACATTTATGGGTTAAGTTGGTGGTGATCAAACTGAGAATTCAAAGAACTACACAGGTATTTTTAGACCTACACCTTCCCATGTTTGCTTTCCTAAAATCACTGTGCCTTTGATCTTCCTGGGGTCAAATGGCATTTTCCTTTCACAAGTGAAAGATGACTCTCAGTTGTTCAGCTGTCTATTTTGTTGATTCCCAGTCTTGCTATGGAATATTTCTCCTGTGTAAACCTCTGGGATACCAAAAAATGGGATTTTTTTTTTAAAGTGGTTAAGGTATCCTAAAACCAGAGTATTTCCTGATTATCCTTGATACATATTTCTTAAAAGTAAAGCATGATTTTCGAAAATTGGAATCCATTACCAAAAGCCTCTCAACAAAGAAAAGCTCAGGACTAGACTAAATTCTGCAAATCCTTCTCAAACTCTTCAAAAAATTGAAAGAATCATTCCAATCATTTCAAACACATTTTATGAGGCCAGCATTAATTACCCTAGTGCCAAAGCTACAAAACAACAACAACAAAAAAAAAAAACCCCAAACCCAAAACTATCCTTGCAATGCATAGATGAAAAAGTTGCTCACACCATGACCAAGTAGGATTTATTTCTGGAATACAAAATTGGTTCCACATATGAAAAATCAATGGTGATACACCACCCTAACAGAATAAGAAATAGAATTACATTATCATTTCAGTAGATACAGAAAAGGCATTTGACAAAACTCAACACCTTTTTATGATAATAAAAACTTTCAAATTAGGAATTAGAAGAAAATTGCCCAACATAATAAGGTAACACATAAAAATCCCAATGTTAATACCACATTCAAGGTGAAATGCTGAATGTCTTTCCTGTAAGATCAAGAATAAGACAAGGATATCCACTCTCACCACTTCTGTTCAGCATAGAGCTAGAATTCCTAGCCAGAGAAACTAGACAAGAAAAGGAAGCAAAAACATCCAACTGAAAAGAAGAACAATTGTGCTAGTAGATATTTACCCAAAGAATATACAAATACTGATTCAAAGGGATACATGCATCCTAATATTTACAGCAGCATTATCTACACTAGCCAGGTTTTGGAAACCGTCCAAGTGCACATCAGCTGATGGATAAAGAAAATATTTGTGTGTGTGTGTATGTATGTATGTATGTGTGTGTGTATACATGCACACACACACTATATATATATAATGGAATATGTGTATATGTGTACATATATAATGTGTCTGTTACATATAGATACAAAATGGAATATTACTTAGGTGTAAGGAACAAAGTCTTGCCATTTGCAATGACATGGATGTAGCTAGAGAGTATTTTGCTAAATGAAGTAAGTCAGAGAAAGACAAATGTAAGGTTTCACTCATATGTGGAACTGAAGAAATAAAACAAATGAGCAAAGAGGGGAGGGAAAGAAGAATGCAAACCAGGAAATAAACCGATTTACCTGATCAGGTGATAAGGATTAGGAAGATATTTGTTGTGTTGGACACCAGGTGTTAAAGTGTTGAATCACTATATTGTACACCTGAAACTAATAGTATACTGTTAACTGGAATTTAAACAAAAACTTAAAAAGGTAAAATATTTTCCTGTTTGTAGATGACATGTTCTTATATATAGAAAGCCCTAAAGCTTCTATGAAAAAGCCATGAGAACTATTAAGAAATCAAGTAAAGTTGCAGGATAGAAAATCAAGATGCAAAAATTAGTTGCATTTCTATGTAATAACAGTAAACTCTGAAAAGGAACGTAGGAAAACAACTTAAAATAGCACAAAAATACTGACTAGCGGTAGAGAGTTAAGGAGGTGAAAGACCTATATGGTGAAAACCACAATTGACCGAAATTAAGACACGAAGACCTCCTGTGCTCATGTATTTAAAGCCTTAATATTGTTAAAATGTTTATCACCCAAAATGATCTGGAATCCATGTAATCCCTTTCAAAATCCCTATAGCACTTTTTTTTTTTAAAGATTTATTTATTTGACAGAGAGAAATCACAAGTAGACAGAGAGGCAGCCAGAGAGAGAGAGAGAGGGAAGCAGGCCCCCCGCTGAGCAGAGAGCCCGATGAGGGACTCGATCCTAGGACCCTGAGATCATGACCTGAGCCGAAGGCAGCGGCTTAATCCACTGAGCAACCCAGGCGCCCCCCCTATAGCACTTTTTACAGAAAAATTCTATAATTCACAGAGAACCACAGACGATTGAATAACCAAATCAATCTTAAAAAAAGAACAAAGGTGGAAGCATCACACATCCTAATTTTCAAGTATATTATAAAGCTGTAGTAATCAAAACAATATTATACTGGCATAAAGATAGCTCTACAGACCAATGGGACAGAAAAGAGAGCCCAGAAATGAACCCAAGCATGTAAAGTCAGATGATATTGTACAAAGGTGCCAAGAATATACAATAAGGAAGATGATCTCTCAATGGTGTTGGGAAAAATCACTTGTAAAATGATGAATTTGGACTCCTACTATACACAAATCAACTCAAAACGGGTTAAAAACTTATATGTAAGACATGAAACTGTAAGACTCTTAGGAGGAAAATATGAGGGAAAAGTTTCCAGACTTTGGACTTGGCAATAATTTGATAATGATGACCTGATCCCAAAAACACAGGCACCAAAAAAATAAACAAGTGGGGCCATATCAAAATAAAAAGCTTCTGCATGACAAAGGAAACGAAAGAGTGGAATGGCATCCTATGGGATGAGAGAAAATATATAAGGAGTAATGCCCAAAATGCACAAGGAAAGCTGACAACTCAAAAGCAAAAAACAAAACAAAAAAACCCTGAGGGCATTATGTTAAGTGAAATAAACAAGTCCCAGAAAGACAAATAATGCATGATTCTATTTATGTGAGATAACGTAAATTAGTCAAATTAATAGAACAAGCAGCAGAATAGTGATTGCCAGGGGCTGGGTGGAGGAGCAAATCAAGGGGTATAAAGTGTCAGATAAGCAAGAGGAACAAATTCTAGAGATCTGCAGATAATAATATATTATTATATAATATCTATATTATATATATCTATAGTCAACAATACATTGTATGCATAAACATTTTAAGAGACTAGATCTTATAAATATTCTTACTGCAATAAAATAAAATAGAAAACTACAATCATTTTAGAGAATGAAATTGATAGTTTTTGTTTCCCTTTTAATTCATATAAGCTGAACTTGAGAATTTTGGGAAATACATGCATGTGCAAACAAATCCATACTACAGAGAAATTCTTCATCTCATAAATAACTTAATATTAGCTACTCATTTTATTGATTTATTCTAAAACAATAAGAAACAACATATTGATGTATTTCTCTAGGTTACAAAAATAGATTCACTGTTGTCTAATACTTTCGACTTATTCCTTTTACTAATATATCTAATGTAGCTGACTATAGTTATCTTTGGGTATCTTATAAAATTCGTGAAATTAAAATTGAAAAATGAACTTAGAATTTTTTTCTGGTATAAAGTAAGATTTGATCTGACTGTGGACTGGTTTTGTTAACTAGCTTATATGATAAATATTAAAAATGAGCTAAACCTGCAGAGGCAAGGTCATGATTAAAATGTGTTTGTTATATTAAAAATGTGAATTTCTATGCAATGCTTGTTTCCTCCATCAGTTTTTAAGTTTACCAGGGCTAAGTTGCAATCATTATATTGTTATTTTCAGTGTGTAGTATGTTATCGAGTACATATTTAGCATTTAATAAATGATTAATGATAGAAATTTAAATACTTGAATATTGCTGAGTAGAAGAACATTTTCTTTCTAATTAGAGGTCAAATCAGGATTAGAAAGCTTCTTGCGTTGGATTCTTTTTATATTGCTTGTTTTACAGGGGTCTATGGCCTGAATCAGTTTTCTTTTTAAATTAATAAACTTGATTTTTTTAGAGCAATTTTAGGTTCACAGAAAAATAAAATGAAAAACTATAGGAAAGTTTCCATCTCTCCCATCTTCACACACAGTAGCCTCCTCCCGCTGTCACTATGCTATACCACACTGGTACCCTGAATCAATTTTTGCCCACTTAAGAATCTGTGGCACAGCTAGATTTTTAATCCTTTTGAGTGGACGCTGACACCCGCGTTCATTTCCATACTCTGTTGCTGGTGTGAACAGTTAAGACCAATGGTAGTGAGAGGATCCGCCCACATGGGATCTAGCTGTGGTGATCCTAACTCCTGTTTCACAAGACACTGGTGGTATAATTTTAAAATCTGGTTTCACCTATTTCCTGGTAAAAGTTACTCCATTCTGTGATACGTTTGAATTTTGTGTTTATATTTTTATTAACATACCTGCTATATTTTAGTTAATTTGTTTATTGCTGGATGTCATCCCTCAAAGAAGGGATGACAAAGCACAATGTCTGGCACGTTGAAAGTATGAGCACATTAACTTGGGTTTAATACCTATCTTCTCTATATGAGGAATTTAAACAAGTATTTAATACACGGTAGTGTTTAGTCCTCCTACCAACCATACATAGACATTATTCAGGCTTATTTTAGAAATGAGAGAACAGGAAGAACTTAATTTGCACAAGGTCACATACATAGTCAAGCCAGTATATCCAATCATGACTATTGTGTTTAGAGCCATAGATTATACAAGTGTCTGAAATGTAAAAAATAAAAATTGGTGTCAAAAATCTAAAATATTTCAAAATTAAAATGAATATTTAAATGATCACTAAATTTAACAGCTCAGTAAGTGTTACATTTAGTACTCATGAAAAATTTCATTTAGAATTTATGGTGAGATTTCTCACTTTACACAGTGATTACGGAGAAATAATAGCCAGTGGTAAATTGAATGTGATTCACAACGAAAGGGATCAAAAATAACTTTATTTTAAAATTTCAGAATTTTATAGCCAGTATATTTAACCTGGCATGTACTCACTTTTAAATAGATTTGATATGACATGAAGGGGGTGTGTCTCAAATGTAAGAATGCTCAGCACCTACCGAACACTAAAATATGGTACAGAAGCAAGTGGTAGACGGGCGTTTACATTCTCATTTTTCTACTCTGCCTTCTGTGAGGACTATGTTAATCAGTTAAATTAATAAGTGTTTTTATAGTTAAAATATATGGAACTTATTATCAAAATCTTTTCTTACATAAAATGTACTTAGAACATACACATTTACTCCACTATCCCATTATAGCCAAATATTTCTTGGTTAAAATTTCGAATGTCATTTTACATTAATTATTACTTTCTGTGTTTTTAACACTTTCTATTTAAGATTCTATTTAATTATTAAATGCTGTGATTAAAATGTCTTCCAGTAAATTGAGCTATCTAATAAGTACAGCTTTTAATGACTATTAACCTTTATTTGCATTGCCTAGCAATACAGATTATGATACTAATAATTTCTTTGTTACAGCTTTACTAAGATATTTCATATGCTATAAAATTCACCCATTTAAAGTATGCAGTTGGATGGATTTTATTTCTTTGAAGTGCTGTACCCATCACCACCATTTGAATTTTAATCAAATAGAAACTGTACATATTATTAGTGATTCCAACCTTACAGTCTCCCCACCTTCTGACAACCACTAATTAACTTCTTGCCTCCATGGAGATACCTATTCTGAGTTTTTCATAGAAGTAGAGTAATAGGACATATGGTTTTTTGTGAATGGTTTCTTTGATTCAGTGTAATATTATCAGGGCTCATTCATGTTGCAACATGTATCACTACTTCATTCTCTTTATTGCTAAATAATTATCCATTGCATGGATATGCCACATTTTGTTTATCCTTTCAGTAATCGATGGACATGTAGCTTATTTTCATTTTTCAGGTACTGTGACTAATAATTCTCTGAAAACATGCATATAACTTTTTTGATGTTGATATGTTTTCTCTTGAGTATATAGCTAGTGTGGAATTTCTAGGTCATACTGTAACTCTATGTCTAAATTTTTGAGGACTTGCCTAAGCGGCTGCATTATTTTACATTTCCAAGAACAATGTATGCAGGTTTCCATTTTGCCACAACTTCACCAGTGCTTGTTATTGTCTTTTTTTTTTTTTTTTAAGAGAGCAAGCGAGCAAGAGCAGGGTAGGGAAGGCAGTGGGAGAGAGAGAGTCTTAAGCAGGCTCTACACCCAGTACAGAGCTTGCCTTAGGGCTCAATTTCATGACCATGAGATCATAACCTGAGCTGAAATCAAGAGTTGGATGCTTAACCCCCTGAGCCACCCAGGTGCCCCAATTTTTTTTGTCTGTCATTTTTATTTTAGCCATCCTTGTGGGTGTAAAGTGTTATCTCACTGTGATTTTGATTTTCCTAGTGACTAATGATATTGAGCATCTTTCCCTGTACTTATTGGCTATATATAGATCTTCAGAGAAATATCTGTGCAAATTCTTTGCCCTTCTAAAAATTGGGTCACTAGTCTTTTTATTGCATCTTTTTAAAATACATTCTGGATCAAAGTCCCCTATTACATATGATTTGCAAACATTTCCCCATACTGTGCATTGTGTTTTCATTCTCTTGATGGCATCATTTGCACAATATTTTAATTATAATCATGTCCAATTTGTCTATTTTGTTGCTTATGCTTTTATAGTATCATATGGTGTCACATCCACATGCAAAAGAATGAAGTTGGAAAACCTTATACTCTACCCAGATATGAACTTAAAATGAATAATAGATGTAAATGTCAGAGGTAAAGTTATAAAATTTTTAAAATATTGGAGTAGATTTGTGACTTGGAAATATGTTGGTTCTTTTCTTACCAATCCAAGGTCATTGACTAATCCAAGCACTACTGCTCCCTATGAGGATTGGTAATTGTCAACCTCTCTGGTTTCATTTTGTTTCATTTTTTCTCTTTTTCCCTATGATCCTCTGCTTTGTTTCTTAAATTCCACGTATCAGTAAGATCATATGATGATCGTCTTTGTCTGACTAATTTTACTTAGCATAACATTCTCAGTGCAAATGGCAAGATATCATTCTTTTATTTTTTTAATAAAATTTTTTGGTGATGGGGAAAGGCATTAGTTCAGTAACCCATTAAGACAGTATCAGTCCATTATGGCTAGTTTTACCATAATAATGGAGGTTTCAAAATCATTAAAACAAGCAAGGCTTACCTTGCATTCACATTTATGTTCAGTGCTTATTAATTAGTTACAGCTCTAGTACTTACCTCTTCACTCTGGAGTTCAGTATGAAGGAATTACCTCTTTCTATGATGTGCTATTCATGCTTGTGGCAGAGGGAAAATAGCATGTCTGCGAATGTCACAGGTCATATTCACTCACCTGTTGTCAACAAAACAAGGCACATGGGTAAACTTTATGTTGTTAACTGAGTGAACAGGTATAATTCTCGCAGGGAGAGGATCACACTAGGTACACAGCCAAGCCTGAATTTGAAAGCCCTTCCAAAGGGAGGGGCAGCAATAACAGAGGTCACTACAAAGCCTAACCATGACTTCAGAGTATGAACTATATTATTTTATAATTTCCCCTGTATGTAATAGTGTTCTCCAGAGAGATGGAATCAGTGGAGTGTACACATAAGCATATGTTTGACGGAATTGTCTCATGTAATTATGGAAGCTGGTATGTCCAAAGTCTGTTCTTCAAGTCTAATGGTCATCACACTGAAGATTGGGAAGAGTCCCCGTTACAGTTCAAGTTCAGGGACCCTCTGCTGGAAGAATCCTCTTGTGCTTGGGGGAGGTCAGTCTTTCTGTTCTATTCAGGTCTTCAGCTGATTGTATGAGGCCCACCACATTATGGAGGGTGATATGCTTTATTCAAACTCCATCAATTTAAATGTTAATGTTGTCTAAAAATACCCTCACAGAAACATCCAGAATAATATTTAGATACCATAGCCTGAACAAGCTGACACATAAAAACTATCACAGTATGTATATTAACAGTATAACATATTTACAGTAGGTATGTAGTTCTTTGATCTCATTTATCTGTAGCATATCATGAACAGAGGTCAGCCTTCCCGAAAGATTTGTTGAGCATTTACATCAATTGTGACATTATGCTCTGCACTGGAAGGAGCTCCAGATATCTGAGATAGTCTTCCCTAGTATTGTGTTTCCTGCTGCATTCCTAGTATCTAAAGTAGTTCTTTGTGGCATAGAACACATTTTTAAACATTTGTTTAATGGGTGAAAATTTAAGGAAAAAAAGCTGGAATATCCCAAGGAATATATATGCAAGCAGCAGGGGAAAAAAACAAAAACCTGGGCAATATTGTCAAAATAAAAGGTCAACCACATTCTGAGGGAAGTGGAAAAAAATATAATTAGAGTGTCAGAAATGAGTAATATTTGAGATACCTCATGTGACATTTAGATAGAAGTTTAATCAGATAAAGAAGAAAAGGGAAGGAATATTAAGTATTATGTGCTTAGAAAAGCAGATGCAAGGATATTCACTATAGTATTGCTGATAAACAAGCGTTTGAAATGATTCGATGTCCAGCAGTAAGTTAATTGATAAACTGTGATATATTCATTCTAAGGAATATGATATAAGTTGAAAAGAAATTGGTAGTGTGACAGATTTCTAAAACATAATTTTTTAAAACTTGCCTAACAATACTACATGTTTTCTTTGGGTAGATAATGTGGGTGTAAATCCACAGAAATACATATAATAGAGTCCAATAAAATAATGATTATATCTAAAGAGTGGAATTGATGATATGAAGGAGTCTTTAACTTTTTCTGTAACACTTCAATTTTTATAAAAATTATAATCATGTTGAATGCATAAAAGAGTAATTGCACAAAAGGAACACTGTTAATCTGGAATAGTAAGAAAAGTCATGTTAATCTGCTTGAACCTTGTAAAACAGGAAAATAAAGTGAATTTGAAGATTTTAGGTTGCTATTAGAGGCAGTCTTTATTGTCATTTTGTGTTGAGTATTTAAAAAAATTGTCATGTGAGAGGGCAATGATGGAATCAAAATTAAATCAAATTTCAAATAGTAAAGAGTTGAAAGAAAAGAAATTGTAAATTAGTAGCAAATGCAAATGTGAATTTTTGAGTTGTAATTGGACAGAGTAATTGACTAGTTCAATTAGTTGTCATGGTTGTTTGGAAAGAAGACTTTATTCATGCTAAGTAAAAAAAAAATGCAGGTGTCCTTTTTGGGGGTACAGATAATTGAATAATTACAAAAAAAGATTTAACTATGAGAGGAGATCTTTGTTTCACTGTCTGCCGGGTTTTGCCTTACAAATGCTGATTCATGAAACCATTACAACTTTCTTAGAAGCATGTTACTATTCTTTATATTTGAGACATTGCATTTATTTTTAAACATGACCAATGGCAGAAATACTATGTTCAAAGTCATTGTATAGGAAAACATGGAATAGGGGCTCCTGGGTTGCTCAGTCAGTTAAGCATCTGATTCTTGATTTTAGCTCAGGTCATGATCTCAGGATTGTGAGATCAAGTCCTGTGTCATGCTCTATATGGGGCATGGAGTCTGCTTAATATTCTCTCTCCTTCTCTCACTGTCCCTCCCCCAAAAATAAGCACAAGGAATAAAATCTAGTTTCCTAGGATTATTACATGAGATATAAAACACATTTGAACACTATAGTTACCCTTCCCATTGGTTTTTTGTCTTTAATGGAGAATACTATACTCTTGTGAAATAAGTTAGGAGACTGTAGAGATAGGGCTAATTAAATAGAACCACAAAACTGCAGAACGATAAAGGTGACATGCATACATTGTTGACCAACACACATTGCTACTTCTTTACTCTTCCTCTCCTTTCCACTCTTCCCTCCTGGACACTGAGTTTATTTGCATTATATACTTGAATTTCTCTAGTCTGGGGGAATTTAGCCTCAATAGTGATAGTTCTGTCTTTGAATTCTGTCATCCTATAATCTGTGATACAATGAACATTTTATTTATTTAGTTTTCTCATGTCTTGGTTTTTACTGAGGAAATTGAGGGGTAATTTTACTTTTCTTGAAATATTTTTTAATAAGCTTTGTGTGAATAACACATTAGGTAATGATACATAAATGTAATTCGAGTCTCTATTGACAATTAAAATGTAAACAGATCTCCAGGACTAGGTATATTTTACCCAGTGTAAAGTTATGGAACCAACAATCTGGTAGAATCTATATGATAGAGGGTAGGAATGTTAAGAACATAAATAAATATGACCTTCTAGTGGGAAATGAACCTGGCCTTTGTAAAGGGAAATCATGATTGACTATTTTAGGTCTTTGAGTGGGTAGCTAAAATAATTAATTAGGGCTAGGGATTACATATTATCAAGACTTCATTTAGATTTAGACAAAGCTCCTCATCAAAGTCTATTTTCTTTTATTTTTTTAAGTTTTATTTTTAAAGTTTATTTAAATTCAATTAATTGACATAGTGTGTTATTAATTTCAGTGAGTAATTACTCTTATATAACACCCAGTGCTCATTACGTTGCGTGTCTTCTTTTTTATGCCCATCACCCAATTATCTCATCCTCCCCACCTCTCTAGCAACCTTTTTTTCCCCCATGTGATTAGGAGTCTCTTAAGGTTTTTCTCCCTCTCTGATTTCATCTTGTTTTATTTTTCCCTCCCTTCCCCTTTGATCCTCTTTTGTTTCTTAAATTCCACATATGAGTGAAATCATATGATAATTGTCTTCCTTTGATGACTTACTTCACTTACCATAATAACCTCTAATTCTATCCACCTCATTGCAAATGGTGATATTTCATTCCTTTTGATGGCTGAGTAATATCCCATTGTGTTGGGATATCCATTCATCTGTTGATGGACATTGGGCTCTTTCCATAGTTTGGCTATTGTGGACATTGCTGCTATAAACATTGGGGTGCAGTGCCCCTTTGATTGACTGTGTTTGTGTCTTTGGGGTAAATACCTACTAGTGTAATTGCTGGGTTGTAGGATAGGTCTATTTTCAACTTTTTGAGGAACCTCCATATTGTTTTCCAGGATGGCTGTACTAGCTTGCACTCCCATCAACAGTATAAGAAGGTTTCCCCTTTCTTCACATCTTGCCAACGTCTTGTTGTTTCCTGACTCGTTAATTTTAACCATTCTGTTTGGTGTGAGGTGGTATCTCATTCTGGTTTTGATTTGTATTTCCATGATGTTGAGTGATGTTGAGCAGTTTTCTCATGCATCTATTGGCCTTATGTACGTCATCTTTGGAGAAATGTCTATTCATGTCTTCTGTCCATTTCTTGATGGATTATTCTTTGGGTGTTCTATAAGTTCTTTATAGGTTTTGGATACTAGTCCTTTATCTGATGAGACATTTGCAAATACCTTTTCCCATTCTGTCAGTTGTCTTTTGGTTGTCGACTGTTTTCTTTGCTGTGCAAAAACTTTTTATCTTGATGAAGTCCCAATAGTTCATTTTTGCCTTTGTTTCCCTTGTTAAATGTTATTTTCTAAGTATATGAAATTAAGCGGTGGGGTGGGGGGACCTGGGTGGCTCAGTGCGTTAAGCCTCTGCCTTCAACTCAGATAATGATCTCAAGGTCCTGGGATCGAGCCCCACATCGGGTTCTCTGCTCAGCAGGGAGCCTGCTTCCCCTTCTTTCTTAGCCTGCCTCTCTGTCTACTTGTGATCTCTCTCTCTCTGTCAAGTAAATAAAATCTTAAAAAAAGAAAGGAAAAAAATTAAGGTGGGGACAGGGAGGGCTTGTTTAGTCATGAGTAGGGAATTAGCTTAGTTACGGAAAACAAAGATGAACAGGCATTTTCCTGCAAGGATAAGAAAAAAATAGTAGAGTCTTTCTCAAATGCTACTGGACCCAGATTTGTTTACCCTAATTTGGGAAAAGGGCAATACCACAAAACCCCCAATCTCCATATGTTCTGGAGTTCCTGCATAACAAAATACCATTTTAATAGATACACAGCTGCAGAAAGAGCTCCCAAGGCAGGGTGTATATAGAAAAGTTTCATGTAGCTTTAAATATGAGCAAGGTTAAGAAAAAAATAAACTCTGTAAATATTCACAAGAGAATAGGCCACAAACTAGTTTTATGACTTAGGGATGGGATTTGTACCCCTCCATGTCGAAACAAAGACATTGTTCTGTAGTCAGTGTAGTCATCATGATTGTGGGTTTCATCAGAGAGTAATGGAAACGAAATAATAGAGATGCAGGGTCTGCATTCATCTCCAGTAAGTCCTAATTTCTCCTTAAAAATTGGGAGAGTTTTCATTTCTTACCTAAAGAAAGCAATCAGACTTTAATAATTTACTTGATCGGAGAAAGGGATGAGGGAAGATAAATGAGGATAAACTGATAGAAATCAGCAATAGCCATAAACAGTATGCATAAAGTACAAGCATATATACTGGGCACCTTAACTTCTCTTAAAGCTTGAAAAACAAAGTTTAGGAAGAAATGAAAAAATACTAGGTAAATTTATGAAATACACTTTTTTTTAAAAGATTTTATTTATTTATTTGACACAGAGAGAGATCTCAAGTAGGCAGAGAGCCAGGCAGAGAGAGAGGAGGAAGTAGGCTCCGTGCTGAGCAGAGAGCCCAACGTGGGGCTCGATCCAAGGACCCTGAGATCATGACCTGAGCTGGACACAGAGGCTTTAACCCACTGAACCATTCAGGCACCCCAGAAATATACTTTTTTTTTTTTAACCAGATGTAGAAAGAATGTATTGAGAAATTATTTTATCCAGACTGCTTGTGGAGCAGGATGCCAGGGCTATTGTAGATTTGATCATTTCTGTTTGATTAATGTTGCAAAGGGAAATCATGCCTTTTTCTAAACTAAACTTCCTTTCATGCAGTTGTTCAACACATAGGGCAAAAATTTTAAAAAATTACATGGAAGCTACTGAGAGAAGGAATAGAAAGGCTGTATATTAAAATGGGGAGTTTTGCGGTAGCCTCCATATGGGAAACAATTTCCACATTTGCTATTACCTGCATATAACATCAGAATTTCAGGTTAAAAAGAGACTAGCTTCATTTTGAATTTGGAAGAATACGTGCTATTATCTTAAAGCTTCTGATGAGTGTTGTTACAGAAGATTCCAGTACTGATTTAATTTGCTCTTCTGATAGGAACCACTGCCGCAGAGTAGCTTAAAAGAAAGTTTATCCAAAGTGATATATTGGGTTGAATAGTGTTTCCCCACTTCATCCAATTTATTTCTTCCCCAGAATTTCAGAATGTGATCTTATTTGAAAATAGTTGTTGGAGATGTAGTTAAGGTGTGGTCACACTAGAGCAGGATGGGCCCTTTATTCCATGTGACTGATGTCCTTATAAAAGAAGGAAAAAGACACAAAGACAAACACAGAGGGAAGAACATCATGTAACAACAGAGGTAGAGATTGGAGTGGTGAACCTACAAATCAAGGAGCATCAAAGATTGCCAACCATGACCAAAATCTAGGAAGAGGCAAGGAAGGATCCTCCCCTTAGAATTTCCAGAGAGAGCATGGCCATGCGGAAACCTTGATTTCAGATGGTTAGCTTTTAGAGCTTTGAAAGAATAAATCCTGTTGTTTTAAGCCATCCAGACTGTGGTAGTTAGGTCTGCTGTAACAATACAGGTGGGTACTTGTGGCATTGATCTTATCTTCTGTATAATACACTTAGTGATACTGCCATTGTTACCACAAGTGTTCAGGTGTGTTTTGCTTTACTCTCTACTATAGACCTCCACTGGTTAGCCTCTGGAATCTGGAAAAAGAAATGTGTTTTGGGGTGCCTGTGTGGTTCAGTTGTTTAAGGGTCTGCTTTTGGCTTAGGTCATGAGATCCTGGGATGGAGCCCTGTGTTGAGCTCCCTGTTCAGTGGGGAGTCTGCTTCTCTCTCTCCCTTTGCCCCTCCTCAAACTCATGTGCACACTCTCTCTCTCAAATAAAATCTTAAAAAGAAAAAGAAAGAAATGGTTTTCTTTATGAGGTATATGGTGTATGTATGAAAGAGATGAGGGAGACAAGGAAGGAGGAAGAGGGAGATAGGGTTCTGGAAGGAGACTAGATTTGGATTACCAAAACCCATTTTTCTACTTACTTTTGTTGCTGTAGATCAAATAATGGACCTTGGAAAATGTACAACTTATCATGACCCACATAAGGGCTGGTGAGATAAGGGGACAAGCACCAAGTCAAACAGTATAAGAGATAGTTACTTAAAGGGTAGTAGATATTTGTACTCAGCATGTTTGAAGATAAAAGAAGAATGGGTGGAGAGAGGTGAACAAGGTCAAATAAATGGGGTATATTCACAATACAATTCCCCTTTGAAGGGTTTAATACTTTTGACTGCTTTTCCTTTAGACCAAAGCAACTACAGTATCAAGTCTACCGTTTTTCCTTTTTCAAGACTATGTGGTGAGTTTGTGGCAGAAGAAACATATCCTCTGCACTAACTCCTCAGAAATAAAAGTACTGGTTCCAGGGACCAGTAAACAAAAGAACACCCTGAGTAGACATGAATTATGTTTACCACATAAACTAGTGGTGGGTGACATAAAAAGGAAAGAGAAAGCTGATACTTGAGTTAAAAATGAATCATTCTTTTATTTTTCAAATATTTATTGAGTGCCTGCTATTGGCTAGAATTGTTCTAGGCTAAGGGGATGTAGTAAGAACACTACAGACAAGATTCCTTCCTTTCCCAACTTGAGCTATTTCAACAGCACTATAACTTTTTAAAATTTGCCAAAATGGATATTTTCAAAATGTCCTTTTAAGAACGGTTGTTAGGGAGGGAACAGAAAAGAGTTGTAAAAATAAATGTTTCATGCCAGTCAGAACTTGCTTGATGAACACAGGTTCAAACATTATTTTAGATCCTGGAGTCAGAAAACAAATCTCATTAGGAATATACTGACTAGTAGAAGAAATCAAATGTATGCACATAATTAAGTATATTTAAATGGTTTATCTACAATGGTAGAAACCTACACTGGGTTTGATGGATGCTAAAGCAAGAATGGTTGACTTCACGGAACAGGCTGGAATTTCAGGAACTCCTTCATAGACAAAATGACATGAACTGAAAAAGTGAACAAAGAGCAAAGGAAGCAGAGATGCTTAGTTGGTGAAGTATAGTAGAGTTAAACAGGTAGCTCATTCACTTTTTTTGTATTTTGACATCTGTACTGTGGCCCTTCCACATTTGTTCTGGCAACAAATTTTCTATATTATAGTAAGAGCAGATATAATTATATGGATGGTTTTCCTTAGTCTTAGGATAAAGCCCAAATTCTTTATAATATTTCCACAGCACTATGAAGTTATGTGAAGTATGCAGTTTAAGAGATTTGTGTATCTGTGTTGTAGTTCTCTTTAATTATTCTCAACCTTTGAGTAAAGTTTTTGCTCAGCCTTTGTGTAGAGAAGTGCTAATTCATGAAATACATAGTAACATAAAATAAAAATTCCAAGTCAGTTTTTCCCTGAAATACATAAATAATGGGGGCAGATTTACATTTTTGAGCTTTAATTATCCTGATAATTACTGCAATTCCCCATTGCATTCTGACAACTTTTACACACAACGTTGGTTTGATTTAAGAAAAAGAAAGATTAGTTGTCAATTTTTCTACTTGGTTGGATTTTGTTTCCTAAATTATACTGGTCACTATCTGTTATTATCATTCAGAACATGACGTTAAAGTTTTTCTTGGCTTGGGGCTATTCTTCCTATAGATAGAGCTTTTAAGATTTTTAAGACAGTTGATTATATACTTCTTGATAGCTTTTTTTTTAGACAAACAGTTTTACTTTCTCAAGGCAGTTTTCTGGTATGTTTTGCTTTTATAAGATCAATAACATTTCTGTATATTTTTTGCATACATTTTGATATTTTTCTTGCTGTTTAGGTTTAGTCCATGCTTGGAAACTTTCGACCTCTAACTCTGTTACCATTGTGGAAAGAATTGTTCAAATCCCTCAACTATCAGGGCAGACAATCCAAGAAAAAGAAAACATATACAAGCTGCAAGAAAAATAAATTCCCAATCAACATTTTTTGCCACAGTTACTAAAATGTCTGAGAGGCTATATTTATGTGAACTCTACTAGAGAAAAATATTTCATATAAAAATATGTTTTTATGTGGGACCTTGTGAGTGGGTTGATTTGGTTAAAATCCATTCAAAGTTGAAAAGGATTTCATTTTACATTTTAAAATCAGTATTTAATTAAGTGTACAATTAAGTAAACATTAGAGGAAAACACATTCTGAATATATCTATAGATACATACTTTTTTTTTCTGTAGAGAAAATTTAGAGTTTAGGTATGCAAATAATTCCCTTGATAATTACTGAGAGCTTCACCTATGCATCTTAGGATAGAATAGCTCATTAAATTTGTATTACTTAAAAACCAAGGATTGCAATTATATTAAATGTTTTGTACTTAAACTATTCTTACATCTACCTTTGTTGTGATACACATTTGTTTTGCCCCCCACTCTCCCCATAGTCACTTTTATGTTTTGGGCTTTAAACTATGCAGAAAATAGTCAGTGCTGAATTTCATTTTGTGCCAAGAGTTAGTATAGCATGTTTGGGTTTCACAATCCTGACAGAAAACACGATTTATCTTTGGTGTCTTCTTTTTTTCTGGTGTTTATGTCCCCTCTTATATACTGCAACTTAAAAATATTTAGTTTCCTTACACTGATAGGCATCAAACATGCATGTATAATTTATGTCCTTTTTAATCTTTACAGAGTCACAAAATTTTGCATGGTTATTAGAATTCAACTCTTATTTTACCTGTATCAGCTTTCTATGCTTTATAACAAATTACCACAAATGTCTGGCTTTTACCAGAAATGTATGGCTTTAAACAACACACATGTATTATCTCAGTTTCTATGGATTGAAAGCCCAGGTATGGTTTAGCTGATTCTTATTTGGAGGTTCTAATGAGAAAGGGTTAGATAAAATAAAAATCTTTAAAATCAGATTCCAAGCTCCTTCACGTTGTGGCAAAATTAATTTCCTTCTGACTTTAGGATTTGTGTTAGTTTCCTTTTTCAAAACCAAGGACACAGGGCACCTGGGTGGCTCAGTTGGTTGGCCAACTGCCTTTGGCTCAGGTCATGATCCCGGATTCCAGGATCAGGTCCTGCATCAGGCTCCCAGCTCCAGAAGGAGTCTGCTTCCTCTGACCTTCTCCCCTCTCATGTTCGTTTCTCTCTCTCTCTCTCTCAAATAAATAAAATCTTCCACACCTCAGCAATTATATTGGCTACATTAAGAAAAATATATTTTGGCTTGATGCATAGACCTGTTTCCTGTGTTTCTGTTTGAATAGACATCAGAGTCAAAACTCTGATATATACACCATTAATATCTTGGCAATGAAATAAATAGTAAGTGGTATTAGATCTTATTCTTCTGTAGTAAAAAAGAGTGACTTCATTTTGAATAAAGCTAGGAAGAAAAAATAGTACTATATTTTCCTCTTTCTACATCTTTATTTTTCATACAACGTTTATTACAAATACAGCTACATGTTCCTGGTACAATATTCAAATAGAACAGGTGAGTGTAAAATAAAGAGTATGAAATAAAATGAGAAATCATGAAAATAACCAGTATTCTACTACTCCAGCAATTTTCTATACATACACAAGTCTTTGTGAATGTATGTATACATAAACTTTTAGATTTTTAAGTAGCTAGGATATTTTTTTCCAGAACTTTCTTACATCCCTGATGTCTGTCTATAGAAGTATCAATAGCTTTAGTTTATTCTCTTAATAGTTGTTTACTGTTCCGTTTAAGTATGTGTATAATTTGCCATGATTAAAATTTTCTACAAAGATGACTTTTTTCATTTGTGGTAAAATACCATCTTTCTATTAGTTGGCTTCTTTTTTTTTTTTTTAAGATTTTATTTGTTTATTTATTTGACAGGCAGAGGTCACAAGTAGGCAGAGAGACAGGCAGAGAGATAGAGACAGGGAAGCAGGCTCCCCGCTGAGCAGAGAACCTGAGGCAGGACTCTATCCCAGAACCCCAAGATCACTACCTGAGGTGAAGTCATGGCTTAACCCACAGAGCCACCCAGGCACCTGGACTTCTTTTGGTTTCTAAAATGTCATAAGACACAATTAAAATCAACTTAAATAGTAAAGGAAGTTTGCCATCACGGTTCAAAAAAATCAGGAGTACAACTGATTTTCAGTGTGATTGGTTCCATGCCCTGAATCAGTGTTATCCATAACCGGTTTTGCCCTATGGGCTTGCCTTGTCTCTGGCTGATTATCTCACTAGGCGGCTTTCCTTTCAAGATGTGAGAATGGCTTTCAGCAGCTCCAGAGTTACAGCCTTGTCCCAGGAAACCATCAGAAAAAAGTGATCTTGTCTTCTGTTTCCTCAGTCATATATATGATAGGAATAATTTTCATTCAGTCAAAATTTTCATTGGTTCAAAACTCTCTTGATTAATATTTGGGGTCATGGGAGGTGATATTCTGGGTGTTTAGCTTTGGGTCATATTCTACTTTCAGACCATGGGGTATTAGCTCTGCTGAAATAATGTGTGCCAAGAATGGGGAAATGGAAACTAGAACGTGCTTACTATTTCCTTATGACTCTATCAATTTGTGTACTTCATTTTCTGTTTGCTAGGTAAATTACTAGAAGTGTAAGTGCTGGGTTAAAGTATGTATACATTTTAACTTTTCCTGGATATTTCCAAATTCCTCCATAGTTTATATTTCAGCCACTAATGACTACTGATGCCCATTCTAGGCTTAATCAAACTTGGAATTTTTTTTTAAAGATTATTTATTTATTTATTTGACAGACAGAGATCACAAGTAGGCAGAGAGGCAGGCAGAGAGAGGAAGGGAAGCAGGCTCCCTGATGAGCAGAGATTTCAATGTGGGGCTTGATCCCAGGACCCCGGGATCATGACCTGAGTCAAAGGCAGAGGCTTTAACGCACTGAGCCACCCAGGTGCCCCAAACTTAGTATGTGCAAAATGGATTCCACTGTTCAATAGGTATATCTTTCATAATGACTACAGATGAGGATATTTTTGTTTTTCTATTTGTCTTTTATGTTTACTGTGACCTCCCTACATATATGGTTTTCTAATTGTGCCAGAACAGCTGACATAATGGTAGTGCTAAAAATAAGTGTAAATATTTCTAAATTTTACTTAATTTTAAGATAATTTTGCCCTTACAAGGGTGAGATTTATGATTTGGTAAGTTGAATGAGGCAAAGAGGCATTATAGAGGAAAAAAACAAGTTATTTCTAGGCTTACTTTTTTTTTTTTTTAACATGACATACAACTCCTAATATATTACTTTATCAAATAAAGAAAACTAAAGAGTAGAATGAAGAAATATAATGTTACAGTCGGAGCAGTCCTGATGAATCACTAAGAAGCTTGAAGTAGGTTTTTCAGGGCATGGCAAAGAGGGAGTGTAGCCAATGTTTTCATGCAGCCTGGAGGAAGACAGGTCACGCGATGGACATAAAGCTAAGAGTTCAGTGTTTTGAAGGCTGGGAACCTTCAGACCTGTCTCAGGAGAGGAGCTGGTCAAAGACAAACTTCAAAGTAAATATAGAACAAAACAAAGAGTAAGAAAAAAAAAGCCCTGTGATCTAATGCCTAAAACATTGTTTTTGCAGAGCTCAAGTATGCAGAGGTCAAGAGAAAGTGTTGCAGTTTCAGCAGTGACAGCAGTAACATAGAAGTTTTGCCTGATAAGTTTTGCAGGCTTTTAAGCTATGATGTTGATGTCTCTGAAAGTTCAGATGTCATATGAGTGCCTACGAGTAAAGCCTGTGATGCTATGGGAAATGCAAAGCTCTACTTTAAAAGATAAAGTTTTTTGAAGAGAAGAGTAGAGAATAAAGAGAAAATGATACATCTGGCAACACATGGCTAGAGTCTTTAGTAAGTGAATTGAGGATTAGAAACAAGAGCCTAGTTATATAGCAAATTATAATTCTTTACATGTCTATGTATGTTAGAAGTGAGTGATGAATATATATGGTTAAAGCAATGAACTACATTTTTCCCCATAGCCTAAGGAAAAACAACAACCAGATGTATCTTTAAGTAGGAGATTTTAAATCCATTCAAAAATATCTTTTTTTTTTTTAAGATTTTTATTTATTTATTTGACAGAGAGAGAACACAAGTAGGCAGAGAGGCAGGCAGAGAGAGAGGAGGAAGCAGGCTCCCCGCTGAGCAGAGAGCCCGATGCGGGACTCGATCCCAGGACCCTGAGATCATGACCTGAGCTGAAGGCAGCGGCTTAACCCACTGAGCCACCCACGCACCCCAAAAAGATCTTGATTCAGTAGTTTATTGCATATCTACTGTGTGCTGGACATTGTATTTGTTACTGAGTTTACAGTGATAATAAAAAGAAAACACAAATAAATCTACCCTGATTAATAAAGTTCTTAGTTCTCCAGGGGACATTGACTTACAAACAAAAACAAAGTCAAGCAAAGTGGTATATGAGTAAATGCAAATTGTGAAGCACTATAAAGATAATTACTAACACTGAGCATTGGTAGAACAGTGTCAGAACGAATTCTATGTGTTTATTCATTAATTAAAATTCTTAATATTCTATGAGATAGGTACTGTTGTTTTTTGTGCTTTAAAAGTGAGGAAATAAGTGCAGAAACATCCAAATGTCCAGTGTTCTCTGGTAGAGAGAATTAAAGCTGGAGCATGAGTTTAGGTAAACCTGTACTCTTAATGCTTAAGCTTATATGACTAGAGAACAATAGTAGAGACTGTCTTATTGATGAGGTGACATTTAAATTGAAATTTGAAGGGTCTGACAGAAACAACCATATTCAAAGCCTAGGGAACAACAGCATTTCAGATAGCATGAAAAACATATATTACGTTCCTAAGTTGGGAGGAAAAACTGGCATTTTGTAGGAGATGAAATGATGTTAATAGTAATTAAGAGGAGATACAAGATTGCAGACATAATCAAGAGACTTACTTTGTCAGGAATTCTAGGCCAACTTTGGGAGATTTGTATGAGGGAGAAAAATGGTAAAAGATTTTACAAAGAGGCCTAACCTCATTTGCTTCATGTTTAATTGGGAGTTGCATAGTAATAGGATGAAGGAAGACCACAGGAAAAGCAAGAAAAACTGTGGTTTTGACAAAGGTGGTGAGAGATGAGATGAAGAGGAGGAGACACATCCAAGATAAAATTTTGAGGTAGAAATCATAGGACATCCTGACAAATTAAATGTGGGTGGTGAGGAAGAGGAAGGGATTTTGGAATACTCCCAGTTTTCTAGTATTAATCACCTATGTGGTATCACTTTGAGCAATTTGGTTATGTGACGGTATCCTATATACTGAGAAAAGATTGGGATAAAACAGGTTGCAGAAGGCCAGGAGGTGAGTTTGGTTTAATTTGAGATGCCTATTAAAGATAAAGTTAAGCATATTAAACTGGATATGAGTGCCTGGAATCCTAGTAGAGGTCTGTGTAAGAGGCAGAGTTTTGGAGTTGTCAGTATAGGGAGAATATTTTAAGCTACTGGGAACAGGTGCAACATCCAGGTAGAAGGCTCAATACCAAACATGGAGAAACTCACCAATGAGAGATGGTAAAGAAGATACCAGCACTAATGGAGAAACAAACAAAAACAAAACAAAAAAAGGAGAGAAAATATAAAACAGAAAATGAGAGAAAACAGTTATTTCAGAGAGTAGAGGTTGGTCATTAGAGTCAGACAGTTTTGAGGCATGTCACAGGTAGAGAACCCAATAGTCTATGTACATTATTGATACCTAAGTGGCAATTATCTTTATATACCTTATATCTTTTCAGGTCATCCATTATAAACCAAAAGATGGCAAATTAGGGCATGCCCTTGTATTCATAAATTTCAGTTTGTTTAATAACTAGTTGATTTTCTGATATATTTCATTTTTTGTCCTGTAATTCACTGTAATATATTTTTCTCTCAAATCAAAAATACTAAAACTATGGACCATTCATGATCAATGTAAAGCTAATAATACCAAATATCTGTTATTGAATAATGAGTACAAGACTGCAAATATTTATGATCCCTTTGAGAAGGGATCGTATTGGCTTAGAGACTTGGGATTCATATTCAAGAATGATACCAATGGAACTGAACAAAAAGCAGCCAGCCTTTTCTGAGCTAATTGTTTAAAGCTAGATTTTTGCTCCAACTGCTATAAATTAGAAAATGGATGACGTGAGAATCTGTAATTTAAAACTTCATGAACCATGAAACTTTCTGGAGACTTTGGTCAGTCAGTTGATTTACTAGAAATGATGAGACCACCATTATCCATAAACTGTCTATTTTCCCACCACCATGGCAATGAAATAGAGGAGAGAAATATGCAAATTGCTCATTTATGGGGTTTTTTATTTTGCTTTCCTAAATTACGTCTAAGCTCACTGAGTCAGATTTCTATAACATCTTTAATTATGATGAAGTCTTGGCTTAAAAAAAGAAAAGTTGTTTAGTTAGAACTACATAATTGGCAATGAAACATTTAACCAAAGTGCCAGCTCTCAAATTTGTTATGTTGTTTTTATTTGGATTATGGGAATGGCATTATGGAGACTTGCAGAATTTGATATTGGGAATTTAAAATGTTAGAATGGAGATTTTAAAATAATTCTGAACAAAACCAAGCATTATGCATAACTTGAAAAAATTATAAAACATGGAAAAAATTCTGAATGCATTTGGATGATACAACAAATCACAAAATAGAACAGCAATGGGTTATACAAGTTCTGCCATTTTTTAATGGGAGAGACAGTAGGATCTGTGCTGGAAAATCAGCTCTCTTGGAAGCATCAGATGCTAAGAACTTTCACGCCTGTCAAGTAAGGAGAATCAAGGGGACTTCTTTTGAAAAACTAAATGAACTAGCACATGGCACATGTGGCCTTAAGAAATTTTCAATTCTGGATTTTTCTAATAGTAGTTTTAAAAATAATAATGAGAAATTAGCATTCCTGATTGTTCTCATAGCTAATTTTGATATAATTGATGTTTGTCTTTACTCTTCTTTTATTTTTATTTTTTAAAGATTTTATTTATTTAACAGAGATCACAAGAAGGCAGAGAGGCAGGCAGAGAGAGAGAGAGAGAAAGAGAGAGGAGGAAGCAGGCTCCCTGCTGAGCAGAGAGCCTGATGTGGGACTCGATCCCAGGACCCTGGAATCATGACCTGAGCCGAAGGTAGAGGCTTTAACCCACTGAGTCATCCAGGTGCCCCTTCTTTACTCTTCTTTTAAAAAAATATTGTACACCTAAAAAAAGGATTTGGGTTCTAGAAGAAATAATTTTGTTAAGTCCTGATGTCTCAATAAAGGCTGTTGTAAAATTAGAAGAACTGTTTCAGATTTCCAGTTCAAAATTTGCCTCCCACAAAGATTTACCGAAACTCAAGATTCAAATGAAAATTATACTTTGATCTGTTCTTTTCTAGTCTTTTGTGATTAAAGATGGTATAAAATAAATTTTTTTAAAAAAGAATAAGAATGGCAGAAAAAAGAATTCCTTATAATTCTTCCTATTTAAGCAGAATGCTTTCCCCCCAACTCCAAGATGATTCACACCATGCTGGTTTCTGAAACTTTAATCTTGCTCCCTAGCATGGTCATGTTAATGGTCCTGATGACTTTGTCCTTGGTACAGATGATTAGGGGCCAATTTGAGATTCCAAGTAAGTTGTGACACTTTTATTTTCATCTCCTCTCCCTCCTTCATTTTTCCCTCTCTCCTTCATTCCTCTCCTGACGCATTTGTTCTTGTTGGATTTTTTTTTTTTTTTTTTTTTTTTTTTAAGATTTATTATGTTAGAGAGTGCCTTGGCAAGTGCACACTGCGGTAGTGGAAGGGGAAAGGGAGAGAATCTCAGTCGGACTCCCTGCTGAGCAATGAGCCCATCTTGGGACTCAATCTCACAAAACAACCCCCTACCAGATCCCGACCTGAGCCAAAACCAAGAGTCAGACACTCAACCGACTGAGACATCGGTGCCCGATCTTCTTACTGTTTTAAACAGAGAACAAAACATGGTTGATACCTAAATCAATTATGAGAAGATACTTCGTGGTTTCTAATTACATATTGATAACAAAGGCAGAGTAGATTGTTTAAAAAAGAAATTATTAAGACACATCAATTGCCTTAGAGGTTTGACAGCATTGTACTGTGTTTAGTCTTGTTTTTAAAGAGGGTCATGAAATTAATGTTCTTTCTCTAAAAAATTGTTTCTTGGATCCTGATCTTAAAGTACATTTCTTCAAGTACTGTCATAAGTTGCTGACACAGGAGACCTTTTATAAGAGGTGATATCTGTGGTCTTGTATTTATCAAGGTACAGAGCTCTAGGCAGATCCTCTTACCCTATTTGTACAAGGCTGATAGTTCAAAGCCTAAGAGCTGTTTCTGGAAGTAATTTGATGGTAAGGGTAAATCCAGATACAGTCAAGAGTAACAATATTTCAAGTTTACACTTAATAAGGGTTTGTAATCTTAAGTTTTTTGCTTTTTTGAAAATCTGGGTTTTATTTTTTGGAAAATTTTATGTTTAACAGTTAAGAGTTAGTGATTATTTTCTTCTCCCTTTTGTCTCCCATATGAAAGTACACTGTAAGTGGTAAGTCTTCAAAAGTTTAATTCCTTCACTGTGTACTGACCTTTTTAATCTGTTTTTTTAATTGTTATACTATCTTAATGGCTCATTGGTATTTCCTGAATTTATTTATACATCTTTTAATCAGTGTGACCTCACATAATGAGTATAAAACTTTTTGTCATTTACTTGGACTTTAGGATTTTCATAAAGATTAAAATAAATATCTGATCTTATATATACATGAGATATGTATAAAATCTAATATTGTGAATTATAACAGATACCATAGTTTTAAAAGAAAGTGGCTTTTAAATATGTCATTTCATGCCGTATGCTTATGTAGAAAGGACAGAAATTGACTCCTGGTTGTTTATATTAAAAACCAGTAATTAAGAATCATTAAAACAGGCTTATCTTGAAAAAGTCATGAATGTCAAGTATAGTAAATTACTTTATTTGTCCCCAAACTAGGACAAATTACTATTGAATTATAAAAGGCTTCTGATATATATGGATTTAATAGTTTTAAGTTCATGGTTCTTATAATTTAAAATAATTGGCATTGAAATATAATTTTATAGTAAAAAAATTATAAAAGACAAAAATCAGATGTTTATCCTCAGATTCATTGCTTAACAATTTGTACAAATACACATCTATATTTTGATAAATACAGTCATACATTAGATATCCTGCTAATGCTGACTTTAAAAATAGATTCTGAGTTGGCTATTTTAATAAGATAAACACATATAAATATAAATGTATGTAAATAAGTATATATATATATATATATATATATACACACACACACACACAAATATATATAATTTCTCAGACAATGATTACTAACTGGGAAAGAAGTCAAAATGAGTGAAAACAAATTTTACAAATAATAGTACAGAGAATGTAAAACCTGGCTCCTTTAAAAGATCCATGACTGGGCACCTGGGTGGCTCAGTCAGTTGAGTGCCTCCTTTCAGCTCAGATCATGATCCTGGGATTGAGACCCACATCGGGCTCCCAGCTCAGCAGGGAGCCTGCTTCTCCCTCTCCCTCTGTCTGCTGCTCTGCCTACTTGTGATCTCTTTCTCTCTGTCAAATAAATAAATAAAAGCTTAAAAAAAAAAAAGACCCATAACCAAAACAAACTACTTGTTCATTTGATTCATCAGTTATGAAAGAAATGAGAAAGCTTAGGAATGAGCAGAAAAATGTAATTCCCAAATACAGAAAAGCTGAGAAGAATTAGATGAGGTTACTACAGAGAAATTTGTTTTGTCACCTTGAAGAAACAGATGCTTGCGCAACAAAGAAACAAAAGAAAAGCCAGAACTGGAGATGTGGAACAGTCAATGTGGAAGGTAATGGAGAGGGGATTCAAGATCCATTGACAGAAGGACTAAGCAGGTTCACTGCTGAGTTTATCTGACTTTAACTGAGGAAGTCATGTATGTGCCCACACATACCCATGTGTAGTCTTTGTGTTCAGGCTGTGTACAGTGACTCCAACAAGAGAGCTGCAGATTGATAGCCACTGGTAAAGGCTTCAGAGAGGCCTTATGTGACAGGAAGAAGGAGAGAAGAAACATGAACACCTTCACACATGAAAGCTCATGGTAATTTCAGATGGTAATAAAATAAGTGCTATACAGACTCCAAATGGGAGAGAGAGGAGATGCTAACATAACATTTGAAAGGAATGTGGCTTTTCGTGACAAATGCTTATTTACGATATTTTTATATGAGAAGTATGTGAACAATGGAAGAGGAAAGAGGAAAGGCAAGAAGGGAGGATGAAAGGAGGAAACAAACATGGCTGGAGCAGTACCTGTTTTCCCAGGATACTGCCCTCCTAAGAGTTTCGCTTATATGGTGGCAAGTGAGCATAGTGAAAGATCTTTGTAAAGTGGTCTCAAGGTGTAGAAAAGTCTGAGATTCACTTGAATGTTTGAGCCAGTCACATTCTCCCTTTGAACAGGGTCACCCTCACCTGTATGAAAGAATACTGGACGTGATCTAAGTCCTCTGCCATTTCAAACATTTCCTGATTCACACTTGACACAGGTGGACAGTGGGAAGGAGAAGGTATGATCAGTGCATGTCACCCTAATTTTAACCTTATAGCTCTATTGACATGGTCCCTTCTCAGACCTTATGGCTTTCATCCTTTTAAAATTTTTATAGGCAATCATGGACTGTCTCGTAAAAAGACCAGTGTCCATTCAAAGACTGAAATAATGTCTCAAATCAACCATCAGAATATCTTAAATTGTAGCATACTTTTAAAACCAATTTATATTCTAGATTTTAACTTGTGAAAGGCAGGCAAAATCACTTATATGTAAAGATAGTGACATTTATTTTATACCAGAAGATAGAAAAAGATATTTCTGACACTTGGGAGTCCTCGGAGAAGAAAAATCTCAAAATAGCCTAAAAATTGTGAATTATAAAATATCTTGCTAATGCATTTTGATTTGAGTATACAAGGAATTCATTTTGATTTAGAGAACATACTGAATATGAAGTGAGCATAACAAAAGAAAAGTAAATGAATTAAGAAAGTAACTTACAAGTTTTTTTATTTAATATTAAGAGTTTGACACAAGTCGTAGTTTGATTCTGTCTCCAGACAGCTAATAGTGTTATAATTTACACACAATGAACTTTTCCTGGCATTTTGTACATTGTTGTTTTTTTTTTTTCTTTCACAACTGATCTTTCAGTTGAGAAGGTTAGTCCAATTGCCACTTCATTGAGGGCAAATTCTTGGATAACCCACTGGTTTTAATGTTAATAGCAGCAGTACTTTCAATTAATTTCTGTGAGGTTTAATATAATTTACATCTTAATACAGTTTTATACCTTGTTGGCTAATTTTTAATAATTTTTTGAGAGAGAAAGAGAAAGAATGAGCACATGTTTGTGTAGGGGAAAAGACAGAGGGAGAGAATTGTAAGCAGACTTTAAGCCCAGAATGGAGACCAGTGCAGGGCTCAATCTCACAGTGCTGAGATCAAGATGTGAGCTGAAATCAAGGGTTGGAGGCTTAACCAACTGAGCCACCCAGGTGCCCCTTAATAGCTAATTTTTAAAAAATACTCATATATATTAAATGTCAATGTTTATATGTTATCATATATTAATATTAATATAATTGATATTTGCCATTAATATTATATATAGTATATATATTAATATTAATGAATTAAAATACTCATTACATGAGGTATTGATCTAAGAACTTTGCCTATACTAATTAATTTAATTCTTATACAACTGTATGAGTTATTACCTATTTTATAGATGAGGATACTGAACCACAGAAAAGTGAAGTTACTTGTTAGTAGATTACCAAGCTGTAATTAATATGCAGCCAGAACCAGGAGTTAATCTTTCTCATCAAAATGATGCTGACATTCCATATGTCATTTAAATACACATGCTTTCTCTAAAAATATGGTCATGGCACTTACATATTCAGATGTCACTTGGCAGATAGAATCATCATTTAACATCTTGAGATTTTTCTGAACTGACTTAGAGTCAGAATTCTCTCCCCCACCCCAAGTACTTAGGCATTAGAATATGTAGTGTTAAAAAATAGAAGTCTGAACAAAAGATGTTTAGTTCAAATGCACAGAATGTCAAGGGCTGCTTGTAGTTCATATTTAAGGTCTCTGTTAAGATCACAAAAGTTTCCAAAGGTTTTCAACACTAACAAATGAATTTTTATCTGAATTCACTAAAAATTTGAATTAAAATTAAAAATAATGGCCTTTTTAACAAGGCCATTTTAAGTTGAGTTGCTAAATAAGGCTTTTATACATGTTAACAAGATAAGATCTTTTTTTTTTCCTTAAAAGATTTTAAATAGTTCCTTTTAAAGATTTTAAATATTTCTCTATCAGCAATAGATCATTTCATGAATGAATTTAGTATATCACAAGAAATCATGGATGAAAATCATTATTATGATTTTGCATTTTTAAAGCACATTTTCCTTGACAGTGTGTGTGTGTATGTGTGACACACATGTCCTGATGCAGACAGTTAGTGACTAAAGGAAAAATAAATTAGTTATGTCTTTCAAAAAAGTCTTCACAGCTTATAAGGCAAGGAGAACAGTTTAATCCAATAGAAGAATTCTTATTACAGGTAGAAATACCATTTAAGAAAAAAAAAAAAAACCCTTTGAGGTACTCTTATGATATGGCAACTATGGGGCAGTTGATTTGAAGTTTTCTGTAACAGTCCTGTGAGAATGGCTAAGGTAATAGAAGACAAATAAAGGAATCAGAGTGTGTGTAACATTTTTGAAGGCAAAGAGGACAAACATTCTCCTCCCAGGTGGGAATGGCCAGTGTCATTTGGAACAGGGACAGCCATCATTAAGTTTGAGGTAATAGCTATATAACTTATGTTTCTTTCCTGCAAATAACCAGTCTACTACAATTATGTGTGACTGCTGGGGGGAGGATGTTAGGAGTGCACTGGTGAGGAAATAAAAGCAGAGGACAGACATAAGTGAGATTAAAACTTAGCAGATGCGGTAAAGTAGGACAGATTGACTTGAAGAAGCACAAACTCTTAATAGTTCTCAGGAAGGGTGTGAAGAAAAGGAAAGAGCCAAGGTTCTCCCATTACAGATTGAACATAGGCATCATTTTATGAATATGTGTTCTATTTACACTCATAGGGGAAGACTGATTGTAGTAGACTAGTGAACTTGGAACATCTGGGTGAATTATCCAAAAATTATAATTTTGTGTTTGATGAAAAATATTGTACCCAAACAGACCAATTTGGTGAAGGTCAGTTTGAAATGATCATTTATATGCTTTATAGTTTTAAAATCAGATTGTGATTTTTAAGTGCTGATATTGATAGTTAGACTTTATAAGGCAAATGATCTGGCCTTTGCCCCCTCTCTGAACTTATCTTGAGTCCCACTGGTCACTTTTTCCTCAATCTGGCTGCCAGAATACTCCAAACCAATTCCTACTCCCACAGATACTTCTTTAAAAATTTTTTATTGAAATTCCAGCTAACATACTGTGTAACACTACTATTCTGGAATATTACTACAATATTATAATTCAACACTTCCATACAACACCCAGTGGTCATCACAAGTGAACTCCTTAATCCTCATCACCTATTTTACCCATCTCCCCACTCTCCTCCCCTCCCGTAACTGTCAGTTTGTTCTCTATAGTTAAGAGTCTGCTTTTTGGTTTGCCTCTCTTTTCCCCCCTTTGCTCTTTTGTTTTTTAAATTACACATATAAGCAAAATCATATGGTATTTGTCTTCATCAGACTAACTTATTTAGCTTAGTAAGATACTCTCTAGCTCCATCCATGTCATTGCAAATGCCAAGATTTCATTCTTTTTTTAAGGCTGAGTAATATTTCATTGTGTATGTGCCATATCTTTATCCATTCATCAGTCAGTGGAAATTTAAAGAAACAATAGAAAGAGAAATTACATCATCAATCCCATTTACAAGTGCACCAAAAATAGTAAGATACCTAGTCAGAGAGGTGAAAGACCTATACTCTGAAAACTATAAAACACTAATGAGAGAAATTGAAGAAGACACAAAAATATAGGAAGACCTTCCATCTCATGGATTGATAGAACAAATATTGTTAAAATGTCTACACTACCCAAACCAATCTATGCATTTAATGTGATCCCTATTAATAAAATAACAACAGCATTTTTCAGAGCTAGAACAAACAATCCTAAAATTTGTATGGAACCACTTAAAGACCCTGAATAGCGAAAGCAACATTGAAAAAGAAAAGCAAAGCTGGAGGCATTACAATTATGGACTTTATTCTGCTACTGTAACTTTTTTCCCAGAAAGCCCCAAATCCTACCTCCTTAGATCACCTTTAGACTGATAAGCCAGTCTAAAATAGAGCAGCCTTCTGCCCATGCAGTTATTTAGACTTTATGTCATGACCCTATTATATCACCGTTTGAAATTATCTTGATATTCTGTTTGCTAACTTGCTTATTGCTTGTTGCCCATGGCACAGGACCCTCATACTGTTTAGTACTATTACCTCAGCACCTGAAATTGTGAAGACATAAAACAAGTATTTGTGAAATGAATAGATTGAAGAGGGTATATACAAATAGAGAAAAAATAAATTAAAAACTATATATCCAAAGTAATTTATATGTAAAGGCAAATGCAAGTTGTGTGTATGGTCATTATAATTATGTTCAAACCATGACAATGCTATCACTATTTTAAAGTGATAGTTAGATTATATATATTTGTCATGTTTTCTAAATTAGAGAAGCTTGGAGTCGTAATATTTAATATCTCTTTGTGGTAGACAAAACAACCCCCTGAAATGCCCATGCCCTAATCACTGGAACCAATTGATATGTCAAAAGGGACTTTGCCAATATAATTAGGGCTATATACCTTAAAATAGGGAGATTATTCTAGATTAATCTGGATGGGTCCAACTTAATCACATGAACTTTGGAAACAGGTAATTTTCTCTGGCTGGAGACAGCCAGAGAAGGCAGCAAAGATTCCAATTAGGATTTGATATACCATTGCTGGTTCTGTGACATAGAGGGCCAACCACAAGAATGAGAGGGAGAACTCTAGGAGATAAAGACAACCCATGGCTAGTAGTCAGCAAGAAAACAGAGACATTTTCCCTGTAAATGCAACTGAATTCTAACAATCTAAATGGACTTTGAAGTGTTCCCAAGATGTGTCTTAGGCAAGAATATAGTCCTGTCAACATCTTGTTTGGTTCTTGAGACCCACACCATAGGGAGAAGCTGAGCCACGCTCTGCCCATACTTCTGACCCATGGTAACTGTGAAATAATAAACAGATGTTGTTTAGGTTCTTAAGTCTGTGATCATTTGTTATGGTAAGAGAAAATTAGTATAGTATTTAAAAATAATTATAAGAACAATAAGTAACATGGATCCTTAGGAAATTTGCTAAGGATTTTATGAGCATTTCATTTAATTTTTATGATAATTCATGAAGTAATGTACTTGGCCCATTTTGAGAAATCTATTTAACCCAAACCTTTTATCCTTGAGAACAATACCGCCTTACTCACCCAGAGGAGTGGGCCTTTGGCAATGATGTTAGTATCTTGTGATGTTAGTGTTGTGTGATCCTATTCCTTTAGTCATCTTGGGCCAAAGTGAGTGAACACTTAACTTAAAATGGCTTAGATTATATCCTCTTGATTTGAAATTGCAATTGAGACATTTTGCTCCCTTGAACATCAGGTAGGTAAAATCAGAAATTGTGGAGTGACATTTGCATGGAAAGGAAATATAGAATAATGAGAATGTACAAAAAAACCCAATAGTTGCCAGAAATTATTGGGCCAGAGGCGTGTGTGTGTGTGTGTGTGTGTGTGTGTGTGTGTGAGTGTACGCACGTGCACACATGCGTGCTCAGGTTGGAGATAGAGATTTAAGAAGTGACTTCTTAGGTTTTAGATGACTTTCCTATTTGTCTCTGCTGCCTCTTGAGGTCCAGCTGTATTTCTGGACTGCCACTTCATTATGGGAAATTTCTCTATTTAGCTTAGACTAGGTTGAGTGAAGTTTTGTTACTCCCAACCAAGAGAGTGTTAATTAAGGCAGGCAGTATTTCTAAGCTTTCATTTAATGAGATGTTGCATTCTTTAAGGTTTGTTGCTTATATAACAAATAGACTAGCTGAGGTTCAGTGACCATGCACTTAAGTAAAAATCAAAGAGATGACTCCTGTCAGCAGGACACTCTGCTGGTGATTCAAGGACCTGGGGTCCTTTCAGTTTGTTTCTCCGCCATTCCTTAGAGTCTCTATTGTTATATGCATCCAGTTTGTATTTCAGAAAGGGAATGGAGGAGTAATAATGGATTCTTAAAATACTTAGCCTCAAAGTAGCATCCATTGCTTTTCTGTTCATGTTCCATCGGCAAAGACTGGTTAGATGGCCACAACTTGCTGTAAGAAAGGTTGAGAGACAATAGTCTAGCCAGGAACCTAGGAGAAGTAAGAGTCATTACGAAGATCAGCTAGCAACCTCTGGCAACAGAGGTTTACTGACTTGTTTAGTACTACCCAACTGGTATTGATGGAGGTAGTGATTGAAACACAGATCTCTGACTCGGGAAATGGGACCATTTTTCTCTAGTACAGTTATGCTTTACCAGATGGCTTCCATCTGTTTAGTTAGTTCCACTAAACCTGTTAGCTGTTATATGTTATATCATTGTCAATTTTCTTTTAATGTAGATAATATAAGAAAAAAGAAATGCAATACTCAGCATATTAGGAGACAGTGACAAATTACATGAGAACGGGGGGACCTCAATTAGGCAAAGCACAGAAATATGATCACCTGCTAGACTATTTAATGACATGGTATCCAGAAAAAAAAAATGCGATTCTTTAACCTCTTTCCTATGAGTTTCTGATAGTTTATTAACATGAAATCATTTATTTTCAGTCTTAGTATGAAACAAATCTGTGGTAGTAAGTAATCAACTTAATTTGAATTGGCCTAAAATATGAAAAGATTGAATATATTCTAGCATTCTTGATTTTGTCATGTTATTTTCAGTAATCTTTAGTGATATATTGGTGGGATAATGAGGATCAGAGTCTAGCATTAAGCCTGTAAATATGGGTTGGGTTGAACATGCAGTGAGAATAAAGGTGGTGATGTGGATGGTGTGCTTAAATAAGGACGTTTGTTTACACGGGCATCCTATTGGTAGTGGAGTAGATTCCACAATCTATAAAGTAGTGCTATTTATAGTTGAGGTAAAGTAATTGGCAAAATGTTTCCAGGATGAAGAAATGGAGTAGGGCGAAAAGAATCATGGGTAATTGAAATAAGTTTGCCGGAGTTGGTTCTGCAGCTCATGCTAACAGGTAGTGTGCATCTCTTCCAACTCTGCATTCAGGGATGATATATTGGTATCTTGAATCTGGCCATGATAGGAGTATTTACAGAAATTTTTGTAAACTACAATTCATGATGCCCCCACCCCAACCCCCAACTCCAACAGCTGATTGCTGATTGTTGAACATTTACTTGCTATGTTAGAGTTCTTCTGAGAAACAGAGCCAATATGAGGTATACATATGGATATAAAGGGACTTCTTAGGAGAGACTGGCTCACATGATTATGGAAACTGAGAAGTCCTGTGATAGGCCTTCTGCAGGTTGGAGGCCAGGGAAAGTCTGTGATGTAATTCTAGTCTCAAAGGCTTAAGAACCCAGAATACCAAGGTCAAAGGCAAAGGAGAAATGATATCCTAGCTCAAGCAGAGAGCAAATTTGTCCTTTCTCTGCCTTTTTGTTCTATTCAGGCTCTCCATGGATTGGATAATACCCATCCAAATTAGTGCAGGTAACCCTCTTTGCTCATTCAACGAATTCAGATGTTAATCTCTTCTGGAAACACCCTTATGGATACAGCTAGAAGTAATGTTTTATCGGGTATCTGGGCTCCCTTAGCACTAACTGACACAGAAAATTAACCACCACACCTGCACATGACTGACTGGTCATACCTATAATTAAAGTAGACTAACATCATGTGAAACTTTTTCCCCTCCAGGTGAAGTTATGGTCTGGGCCAGGGTTCAGAGTCAGACTTGCTGATATTAGGGTAGGGGCCTGACAAAAACAAGTAAGTCTCAGTGGGTTACTAGAATAAGAACTGATAATCAGTATGGCATTAGAAATTCTCAAATAACCACTGGGTAAGGATGAGTTGAGAACCCCATTGTCAGAATGGAGTACCACAGTGTGTGTGGTAGAGTAGAAGGAATGCATACGGGCAGACTCTATGGGGTTCTCAGAGCTTATCATCATTACCTCAGGAGAATGGTGATTTGATACTAAATTCTATCTTACGTACGATTTAGAAAATGCATGGAGAAAGCAAACTCACCTGTACATGGTGGCATGAAAAGAAAATCTTATCCTAACTACAGTGTTGACTAGGAAATTGTCTATGAGCTGACTCAGCACCATCCCCACTAATTTTGAGGGCCCTACCATGATATGCAGATATAACCTTGCCATTAGTTATGTTAAAGCTGTCAGCCCTGTCTCTCTTGGTCTCTTTCCATTTTTTTCATAGGTGATTTATACATCTGTTCACCTTTCAGTGTAGTAAATCTTGATTGAAACCTGAATTACTTCATAGGCAAATAGTACCTCTAAGCGAGAGTTAAAATACCTCCTGCTTCTTAAGCATGAGGTTGGTAGAGGAATAATCCATGGGAATAAATACTGACTTGATGCTCATATTTTTGGTGACAGGATAATGACTACCTGAGAATAGGATCTATGGGATGTGAAAAACTTCATTCAAATTTTAATAAACATGGGTATTATGAAGAGCTGTACAAAGAGTGTGGTTTCTATGCAATTAATAATCTACCTTGTTTGCTAGCCTGTGGGCAAAGATTTTGTTGGGAGCTAGTCTGGCATCCAATAAAAGTGATCAGGTTTTTCTTCCTGATGCATCCTTA